>NC_139591.1:2139698-2147198 GCF_946808225.1 Silurus aristotelis
GTGCACCCCAGCTACTGTAGCTCAGCTGACAAGTTAGTAAGTATTATGAGTTGAACATTGAAGTTACATTGAATTACAGTTAGCAAGGCCACCCTACTTTTTCAAGTCTACCCAAAATCCATTTGAACTAATGGGAGGTTGAGCTCTGTGTTCATTCACTTGCATAATTAATGAGGTTCTGAGTTTCTAGTTTTAAAAACAAAAGGTTTCTCCTTCAAACCACTAAAAGAATATTTTTCATTGCAGTTTATTAAAGCCAATGAAAGTCAAATAAAATAAAACTTATAGTGATTGGAAAAAGCATTTAGTGTTAAAAGATGTCAGTGGTAAACAGTAGAGGTGAGCTGTAATGCAAGGATCGGAGTTCATTCACATTTACATCATCTGTTCATTTACATTGCTTTATTGGAAGGTTCTTTCATTATGCAGATTCATTCATCCAGCATCACTAAAAGCTTTTCTTCTGTAAATTAGTTTAATTGGGACACTTAGTTCAATATAACACCAATCAGTCTTTTCTTGTGGGGACATTATGTTAAAGGACAAGGTAATAAATAGTTAATGTGAAGTGACAGGATACATTAGTTTAAATAAGAAGGATACTTTACTCCAGCTTTGATTTCACAATAATAGAAGAGCAAATTCACTCAGAGATCGGACACCTAAGAGTCTTAAATACCTAGAATTTGAACAAGTAAAACAATAACACAATGACACTGTATTTGTTTAGTGTTTCAAGTATGTATATTTCTTTTTTTTTTTTTTTTTTTTACTATAAAAACTAAAAAGACTAAGCAATGCAACCGAGATCAAAATTATAGCCCTGTCAGCATTTTAATTTTAAGTCTTGGGCAGTTCCTTAACCTCAAGTACATCATCCAGGTAATAGTTAGTTCAGCTATCAGTGTGAGCAGGATGTTGTTTATTATTTGTATTTAAAAATGGCTGATATTTTCTAAAGAATTTAACTGATTCCAAAAGATTTTTCACAAATATAAACTGCTTCCCTAAAATCACCATAATCCTTTACCAAACATTTACTACAAACAAATTAATGAACTCTAGTTATTCATTATTTGTCTCACAAGAATACCATCTGCTGACTTCTAATTTGCCTGCATGAACATTAGAACTTCAACAGAACCCCATTTATAATGCACACCTTTATTGTGAGCCATGACCCTTTTTATGGGTCATGGCTCGAATTGAAAATCGAACAAAGAAGCTTCATCATGATAAGGTCACAGTCACACATGGTAAGGTAACACAACTTTTTTAAGCAAATGAGGCTCCTTTAATAGTCACTCCAACAAATTCTACATGAATAATTCTCGGTGAGTTCTACATGAACACTTCCCTCTGAACAATAATTGCTATTTATCCAACACACTATGGTACATAGATTGTATTGTGACAAAAACCTGAATAAGGCAATGCATTTTCTGTGTAAAAACAGCATTACATTAACGTTTCTCGTTCCAGTGTAATCAATGACTTAAATAATATAATGCCAAATTAGCAGATAATGCAATTAGAGACAAAAGAAACCAAAGAAGCTGGTAAACGCTGTCATTTTTCTTCAGTGCATTTACACTCAGACCAATATTTTATAAAGAGCCCAAAAGAAATAGCACATAAAACATCAGCTACTGTAACAACTGAAAGATGTCTGGAATAATATCCAAAGAGTGGACATTAAGAAGACGGTTTCAGGACCATGGACAGCAAATAAAAGAATTATAAGGCTGTGTCGTTTTTTTTGTTTGTTTGTTTGTTTGTTTTGTTTTTTATATTTCACTGCGACTTAATTAAGATAAGCTGTAGGTCATTTTACACAATTTTGTACAGTATAGTTCTGGCTGGCTTAGTTTGTGGGATATGAGCCAGATCCTACTCATGGCTACTCATCCAGAAATTGTGAGCTCAGTTAAAGTTTACTGTGCATTGTATTTCAAATAATGAAATCAATAGCACCGCATCACAGTCTGGAAGGCAGTTAAAGCTAGGGGTCAATATATTTGCAAAAAAAATAAAAAATCGATACATGGCTCAATTTTTACTGGCGTCCCCATCAGGTTCCCAATTGTTGAATAAATCTCGTTTTGTCTTGATAGCCAGCTGAGAATAAAAACAGCTTGTAAGCATTTCAAACACTCAGTGGACAACTTGTTTGTGCAAGTCTTGTGGCTCTTGGCAGAGCCGTGTGTGTGTGTGTGTGTGTGTGTGTGTGTGTGTGTGTGTGTGTGTGTGTGTGTGTGTGTGTGTGTGTGTGTGTGTGTGTGTGTGTGTGTGCGTGCGTGTGTGTCACATTCTAAACAGAAGGAATGTTAAAAGTTTTTTTTTGTAAGCTCAGTGCTCGCCATCCAGAGAGACAGATAAAGGAAACAGCTTTTTTTCTTGTTAACAATCGGGGAGAGAAGCAGCAAGAAGCTCCTGCGGACCTTTTCTTCAATTAAAAGCGACTTCATGAAGCCAATTGAATCCCTAGAAACCTGCTTTGACCCTCAACACCATCGCCTTGTCTTTAATGAACACATCTGCTCCAATTACAGAACAGCAATAGGGCTCTTCTAATGTCTAAACTCAACTGATGTCTTTATTGCCCGAAAGATTTTTACATGCCCTCTGAAGAATGTCTCTTTTAAATGTCTTACACCACTGCAACATTGAATTCTTAAATATAATTGATTCATTTTTTAGAGCAGAAAGTCTAACTAGTGTAACTCCCAGGTTTATATTAATACGTACTGTGTAATTGCATCATTTTCTCGATGCTTTAGAGCATTTTCCGTATCATTTGTAGTATTTGCAAATCAGTAAGGGAATTTTTAAAACCATTTGAACAAACAACACAATACATTAGATTTCTTGCAAATGCCTGAACTTTTCTTAAAATCCTAGTAATTATTATTGTAAAAGTAAGTATTTGTGTCAATGAACATCTTATTTCTATCAGAATGTAAAGTTCCTTTGTCATTGTTCACAAACAAAATCATCAAAATGTTCAGTCATGTCATCAGTCGTATGATGGCGCACAGTTTAAGGATTTCTTGATATAAAACAGAATTTAAATTCCTTCTGTTTGGCATTTATGAATTCAAGCAGCACAAATGTATTTATTTTTTTGCAATTTTGATTTGTTTCTTAGTTGTTCATCCATTTTCAGAATGTATAATGTACAGAAACGGAACAAAAGATCCCAGTATTGTGTTTTTTTTAAATCATTAAAAATGTACTGATTTACTGCATCACAAATCAAACTAAAATATTTAGTGTGAAATGTTATATCATATTCATTTGTTTTGGGACATATTTTCCTAGCATCTTGTTGGCATAACTTTTTTTAATGGTTATCATTTACAGACGAATTCATATACAATTTCCTGTGGAGTCTTTACTTCGTAATCCTGTAATTGCTTTGAAATGACTGTAATTTTGGGTGGAAAACACATTTTGGGTGTTGAATTACATTTAAAACAAAGCAGGGAGGGAGAAATGACTTAAGGAAATGTGTGTGTGTGTGTGTGTGTGTGTGTGTGTGTGTGTGTGTGTGTGTGTGTGTGTGTGTGTGTGTGTGTGTGTGTGTGTGTGTGTGTGTTTGATAATCGAAAACTATTTCATGATTAAAGTGCTACTAAAGCACACATTTTCTTCACAGATCAAGGCCTTTTGAAATTTCACTCCAAAACTTCCACAGATATCAAACACTGCCCAGATTTATCTAAAAATTAAATATTTTTTTGTCTTATATACTGAACGTGTAAATCAATTCCATGAGTAATTTCATTTACATTTTTAATAAAGTACATTTCATTTACATTTTTTACTGATAGAACACCTGGGTGACAAGGAGCAAGATATTGTTTAACTATGACTTCCTGTGTCCTGGAAGTGCAGAATAGGACGGATTAAGAACAAGTTTATCAGAGAGACCCGTATGCAGGTAAAACAATTTGGAGACAAGGTGAGAGAGGAGCGATTGAGACATGTGCAGAGGAGGGACATGGGGTATATCAGTAGGAGAATGCTGAGGATGGAACCACCAGGAAGAAGGAAAAGAGGAAGACCAAGGAGGAGGTTTATGGATGTGGTGAGGGAAGACATGCAGGTAGTTGGTTTGAAAGAGGCAGATGTAGAGGACAGGGTAGTATGGAGACGGATGATCCGCTGTAGCGACCCCTAATGGGAGCAGCTTAAAGAAGAAGAATCTACATATAAATACCAGTGCCTGTGCTTAACAGCACATTTAAAAGTTTTCTTTGCGTATTCCAGTGATGTTAGGAAGCTTGGGTCAGCTATGATACAGCACTCCTGGAGCACTAAGGGTTAGGGGCCTTGCTCAGGGGCCCCAAAAGTTGCAGCTTGGCTACACTGGGGCTTGAACCCCTAGTCTTCTGATTAGTCTAAACCACTGATATATTGTTAATATATTGCAATACAGCAAGTTCATTAAATAAAAATCTGTGATTTTGAATACAGGCAGTTCAACTCTCCAAATATTGATTCGAATTGAAAATCGAACAAAGAAGCTTCATCATGATAAGATCACAGTCACACATGGTAAGGTAACACAACCTTTTTAAGCAAATGAGGCTCCTTAAATAGTCCAACAAATTCTATATGAATAATTATCTGTGAGTTCTACATGAACACTTCCCTCTGAACAATAATTACTATTTATCCAGCACACTATGCTACATTAGATGTGCGTGTATCTGTGCGATGGGGTGGCAAAGAGGCTAGATGTCTATGTAGCCCGCTTTTCTTTCCAGTCTGTCATTCATGTGGAAATGTCGTTTCAGATGAATAGCTCTATAGAACCATCTGACCTTAGGTTAAAACTGCTAGATCTTCCAAATCGGAGAATATAATAGACGATTGTACTCTTCTGCAGACCTGATCCAGGTAGAAGTGCTGCTCTTTCTTGAAAAGCTTAAAAAATTTAATTTCATTTAATCACTTCTTATGCTGAGCAGATTTAGGTAGATCATAGATAAAACATTTGAGATCATCCAGACCTGGATCTTCTAATTAGTTATTTTTCTTTTATAAATTCCACCATAGTGATACAGAAGACTGATACTGATACTCAAGATTAAAGCTAATGCGAAGTCTGAGGAATGTTACAAACACTAAAGGAAAGTCTGTGGCACTAAAACGAAGTGCTTTTATAAGTTCAAAGTTAAGTTACAGTACAGAAGAGAGACAAAACATGAGCGTTATGATCTTAATCATGGGCTAATATTGATATTTATGACTCAATTCACGGGTTCTACAACTTGATCAGGTGAAAATTAAGTAGGAAATGTCGATTATTATTTTCATTCATAATATTTCATGATTCAGAGCTATTGTGCTGTAGGTGTAGTATAATAAAAATCATGGAATGTCCAACAAGAGCTGCAGTTTTGGAGACGCTCTGACCCAGTCGTCTAGACGTCACAATTTGTCAAACTCGCTCAAAATCCATACGCCCATTTTTCCTGCTTCTAACATCAACTTTGAAGACAAAATGTTCACTCGTTGCCTAATAAATAAATCCAACCACAAACAGGTGCCATGATGAAGAGATCATCAGTGTTCTTCACACACACACACACACACATAAATATACTATCCTGATAGTATATATACTAGATATAAACTATCAGGTGACTATAAAATGGCTATAGCAGACATTATTCTCTCTCTCGCTCTTTCTCTCGCTCTTGCTCTCTCTCTCTCTCTCTCTCTCTCTCTCTCACTCTCTCTCACTCTCTCTCTCTCTCTCTCTCTTTTGCTCTCTCTCTCTCACGCTCTCTCTCTCTCTCGCTCTCTCTCTCACTCTCTCTCTCACTCTCTCTTGCTCTCTCTCTCTCACGCTCTCTCGCTCTCTCTCTCTCTCTCTCTCTCTCTCTCTCTCGCTCTCTCGCTCGCTCTCTCTCTCTCTCTCTCTCTCTCTCTCTCTCTCTCTCTCTCTCTCTCTCTCTCTCTCTCTCTCTCACCTGTCACATTCATATATAAAAGTGTAGAAATGTGAAGGACAAAGTCACTCTGATTTCAACATCTCCCCAAAATTGACTTCAAAAACAATCCTTCAAATTGTGAGAGAAGTCTGAAGGGTTCTCTGAAGGGTTTTTTTTTTTTTCAGTCATGTGTGATTTCTTTATTTTTTTATGTTTCATGGAACCGTTAAAGATACACTGCTAATATTCTATAGCCAAAAAAAGACGCTTTTCTTTGGCAGTTTGAAAGAAGGACTCCCGAAAAGATCTTTCCAGCTTTTTCTTTTTTTTTTTTTTTTTTTTAAGAAAAAGCATTCTGTATAAGATTTTATAAAATTAATATTAGATCAAAATGAATGTCTTTATATGTGTTGAAACTACAAACAGGTCAGTGTTTTAGCATGTTTGATCAAATAAAATAATATTCCACAGTCATTAAGACATAAAGGTCATTGGAATTAATGAAAAAGGGATCACTTCAATTAGAAGAAAAAATAACAGACAAAGGGAAAGTGAAGTACAGACAGCATCTCTAATGTACAGAACCCTTTCAGTTTTAAGACAGACAAGGTAGAGGGCAAAGCGGCTTTATGAAGTGAATAATGGATGTACTAGAGCAAACAAACATGTGCTCACCACGGTGAACTCATTTCTGACACAAAGAATTTTCCAACAGGAGAATTACTTGGAGCATCTCATTTTGTCTATTTTTTTTTTATGTGCTTGGACTGAAAAACAGATTGCAAATATTTGGCAACCTTGGACATCTTAGACATATAAGTCTCTGAATCCAGTCCTTCAGCACTATGCCTGTCTTGCATTCAAATAAACATGAAGACAGTGCTGATGTTGGTGCTGGCAAATACTCATCACTCTGCTTTCAGCAAACTCACTATTACAAGACAAGGTGGGCCAATTTGTAGGCATGTTATCTTCCCTCAAGTGCTCTTGCCTTAGGCTGGTGTAAACATTCGACTGAAAATGTTTTCATTTGAAAACACAAAGGTAACATCTGTCTGTCACTGCAGAGTATTTGACTGCACTGCGTTTATTTCTGTGTCAGTGCTATAATACAAGCATTGAGCTGTGATCATTATTACATTAGAAATAATGTTAGACAGCAGTTGGTGCAACAAAAACAATACAATCTTTTTTCTGGGGGGGCTTCTTGAAGAGACAGTTACATTTTAGAAGTTCATTGCGCCGCCTGGGTGTCAGTACAAAGAAGAGTCATGATCTATTTTTTCTTTGTGTCTTGTGAGATGGGTCAAGTTGAGTTGCACAAGTTTCTGCAAGGCTCTTAACCTTCAACTGCTCAAGTGTAAGTGTGGATAAGAGCATCCGCCAAATGCCATAAATGTAATTGAAAATACTTGTCTTTGCATATCCCAGCAATGTTAGGAAGCTGGGGTCAGCAATGATACAGAGCCCCTGAAGCACAGAAGGTTAAAGGCCTGGTTCAAGGGCTCAAGAGAGGCAGCTTGGTGATAATGGAGCTTGACATCGATCCCAACCT
>NC_139591.1:2152198-2162198 GCF_946808225.1 Silurus aristotelis
GACGCACAGGCGATTTGCATCAAATGACTCAGTCCACTGGCTAATCTGACAATTTGCATCCTCTGATTAATACTCTGGAAACAGCTGGCATATATCAGCAGGTACCTGAGAGCAATCTGACACAAATCTGAAAGGATTTCATTCATCTATTCGCAGCTCCCTGCCGTTCACTTGATGGGTGTGTATACATGTATGTGTGGGCATGTTTTTATATCTTCACATGCTCCGAAATGTCCCCAAAATGTTAGGAAGATGTGACTTTTTTGACTATTTTGACCTTGTGGGGACATTTTGCACTGTTTAAAATGGATGACTGCTTTTTATAATAATAATAATAATAATAATAATAATAATAATAATAATAATAATAATAATAATAATAATAATAATAATAATGCAGTTATTCAATTTCAATTTCAACCAGCTATACATAATTATAATATATTATAAAATGTAATTATTAATGAAAGAACAAAAATAAATATTTATTATAATATAATTATACACATCATTACAGCACAGTAAAATTATTTTTTTTACATACAGAGATGATAAAGCACTCCTGGAGCACTGCAGGTTAAGGGCCTTTCTTAGGGGCCCCAAGAGTGGCAGCTTGGTGATACCAGGGTTGGAACTACTAATATTATTATTATTATTATTATTATTATTATTATTATTATTATTATTATTATTGTTGTTGTTGTTGTTGTTAAAACAGCCAAATGGTATCCTGGTGTGTGTGTGTGTGTGTGTGTGTGTGTGTGTGTGTGTGTGTGTGTGTGTGTGTGTGTGTGTGTGTGTGTGTCTTGTGCATATACTTTGCATTCCCTAACTGCGGATGTGAGCAGTGCGGTGTTCGGCTTAGCTGACGGTGCTTTCATGGATTTGCTTATTCACACACTGAAGGCACTCAGTATCTTTTCCTGACCTCAAAAACTCGAACTGTTTCATCTTGGGTTTATAACAAAGCCGAGTCCATGACCTGGAAATGAGGAGGCTGCTCGAGACGTCTGTTTAGCGAGGGAAGATTGCTTTCCTAAAGAACATCATTCACCGTCCAGAGATGCTGAAATGACAGAAATATTTCCCAGATGATTCACAGGAAGCAGCGACGCTTTAAAGAAATTACACACCGAATACTTCAATCATGAGAGATAATGATTTAACAATACACAGTCTGCACATGCAGGTTTTTTTAGGTTTACATGATCGGAAATTGGAAGAAGAAATCTATTTATGCAATAATTATATGCTGTGTGCGTGGTGTGTAAGATTATACAAAGGAAGCAGGAAAAAGAAAGAAAAATCCCCCCCAAAAAAATTTTAATATATATATTTTTTATGCCTGGTAGCCATTTTGCATTAAAAATTCAATGCATACTGCATTTCCATTTAGTTTTTCTGTGGAAAAACTGTGGTAGCTCAGTAGATTCATGTGTTGGGCTTCTGATTGTAAGGTCGTGATTTTGAAGTTGCCACAGCTGGGCCCTTGAGCGAGGCCCTCAGGTGTATGAGATAGCTACAGTATAAGTTGCTTTAGATGAGGTCACCTGCCATAATGCTGTAAATGTATGTTGCTGAGACACAGGAGTTTAGATGCTAATCTGTAGAAAAAAAGAGTTGCATGTTTGATTGGTGGATTAATTATTGCATTTTTAGTTTATCACATGCTCCGGGTTTATTTTTCAGTCTGTTGGTTTCCTTGTCAGCTCAAACCTGCGTTTTATTTATTTATTTTTAAACGGCTATTAAAATATGACAAAACTGTTCTAAATTTTGGAAGAACAAACATATGGGTAGCACGTATCGACGAACTGAAGGCGACGTATCACATGCAGAAAAGAACACTTCTTTCATAAAAGAGAAAAAAAGTGATAACAAAAACATGTATTATTACTTCCGTACAGCTGACATGATGAGTGGATGGGATGTGACAAGGGCTATTATCTGAAACCTTAACGTCCATATATCAGCGCTTTTACTGCTCGACATGTGGATATTATCTTTACTTGCAAGTCTGGCATAATGTGTGTATGTTGATCGTAATGATGAATCTGACAGACTTTTTATTATTCAGACATTTCCAATATGAAAAATGAAAACATTTCTTTCTGCTAGACATGAGGCAAAAAAAGAATGTTCACCCGATCTATATGTGCATGCACAGCCAGACAAAATCGGCTGTTGAGTAATCAGATCTTCTTGGTCAGAAGGTGGTGATTCTATAAAAGCAGCCTGTAGATCCTGCAAGTTTTACACTTATATGCATTTGTTCAGTGCTTAATCTAAAGTAATAATTTACACAGGGACTATGTGAATTCTTTGAGGATGATGGAGGACTTGTGGTTTTCTCAGCAACAGCACAAGCCACATTATTATGCCAAACTGGAGCAAAACAGCTTACTGAGAAACCCAGAAAATCTCAAACTCCTCTTCTGATCGTTACTTGAGCTTGGTTTTTTTTTTTTTGCTGTGTTATCAAACTCATTTAACCCTGATCTGACACCTGCTCCATTATTTCGTCTCAACATCTGAATTCATTACCAGAGCACCATATGAGAACAACATGTTGTGACTTCCTGTAGACCAGACATTAGAGTACATTTGCAGAGACACCGGTCCAACTTTTAGATTTCTAATCAAATCAAAGAAAAGGAGGAAAATAATATTTAAATAAAGAACAGGGCTGTTACTATAGAAACAATAACGCAAGTCCATTAATGCAGGGTGGTTCAGGGAATTTTGGAACCAGGAGTTGGTGATTCCTGGGACGTCTGCAATTGTTTGTAACCAGTGTGAGCTCATTTCAAACCCCTTGCCATGAGATATAATGGCGCAGTGAAATGGTGCGCTTAAGCGTTCTCTATAAAACCTTTTAGATCTATGGTGATAGTGTAAGTGAAGGGGATTTCGTTACCAGTTGGGACGTCATGAACGTGTCCCGTGTGCTCATGTGATTACAACATGGGTGCGTCATTTCAGACACAGGAGTAATGCGTGTTGGGGAACGGATGCGTGTTGTAGCCTGGATATTCTCTGGTGCGGACCGTTCAACACCACCTGGGAACTTCTTTTTTAACGATTAGCAAAATTAGCAGACGGGACACGACCATGATGTCCTAAATGGTAATGAAGGCTAAATTCCCTTCACTCACACTATCACATCCCTATAAAATGCTTTAGAACGCTCGTTACGCACCATTCCACTGCTCCATTATAACTAATGGCAAAGGGTTTGAAGCTCACACTGGTTCCAAAATTTCCCGTTTCCCTGCACCACTCTGTATGAACCTGTCATTTGGCCTGCAGCTTGAATTTAACCAACACCTCCTGACTTGACCAATCAGATTCAAACATTCACCTCTGATAGAAAGCTTTTGAAGGGATTCATTGTGAAAAAGAAATTGCATTGTTGACTTACGAACTTCATACACTCTCGGTAAGCTATCAGTGAGCTGAAGTGGCATCATTAATCTCTCTTAAAAGAGGTCTGGTCTAAATATAATCATGACCTTTCCAAGACTCTAAACTAATTAGTGTTTCCTGACTGGGTAATTGAATAAGCACAGTCTAGTGGCTTAACACAAAGCAACTCGACCAACAATTATTACACTCAACCTTGTTTCAGTAATACACCAAGACACAACAACCAAAGGGTTTTCAAAAGCCAAAGGCATTTTATTGAAATTCATCTACATAGTAAGTCTAAAAAAAACTGTTAATAGATTCACATATGAGGAAATACTCTTATGATCGCCCAAGATCTTTCCCATGCCTCACACAAGCATGAGGTGACTTTTATACTTAATTATTCCCAGTGGGTTTACTGACAGGGATGAGAAGGTTGTGTCAGAATCTTAGTGATGTGCATGAGTGCTCCAAGGCAGGCTTTACTCTGACAAGGTGAAATGAGAATAGAATGTGACAGCAAGGTCAGATCTATTGTTTTTCTGTTATATATTGAGAACTTGTTTGAGATCACATAAAGAATATGAAAGAAAGAAAAATCAAAGTTTTTGTAAGTTGTGAGTTATGCACATTTACAGCAAAAATTTATGTCATATATGATGAGAGAAATCGCAATAGCACACGCACAATACAGAATTGAATTTTTAGATTCAACGGCTTTTCGCTTTTAGATGGTCTTTTCCGTCTGCATCTTTCTTCCAAGTCAAGTCAAGAAGCTTTTATTGTCATTTCAGCCATATATAGCTGACGCAGTACAGAGTGAAATGAAACAACGTTTCTCCAGAACCCTGATGCTACATACAACAACAATCACAGAAACAGAAAACACTGGGCCAAGGACTAAACACAGGGCTAATGACTTCCTTGTGAATTTAACACGTTTGTTCTCCGTCGATCAACCAATCAGTGCAGTACTTTCTGGTGCATTTATTTATTACTTTATTTTTTTACTCAGATATGATTTAACATGTAGTTATGTGCAACACTTCAAACAAAACATACTTAAGTAAAAGTAAAAAATGACAGATAAAAAAGTAAAAGCACACAATAAAACGTCTCTAGGATACGTATGTAACCTCGTTCCCTAAGGGGATCAACACGCTGCATCGGAACGCTTTGGTCACATTCCCGAAGCGTTTTGATGCAGCTTGAGTTCCTGAAAGGGAATTACATTTTTATTAGTGTTACTGTAATCGAGTAGTTCCCCATTCAGGAACTCGAGCTCCGTCGGAATGCTCTGGGGTCGTTCCCAAAGTGTTCCGTTGCAGCGTCTTGTTCCCTCAGGCAACTATGGTACATACAACCCTAATAAGTTCCTTACTTTCCACCTCTGTTTTTGTATTTTTCAGGTGATCAAAAATTCCAGGATCATCTTATCGCTCAGATGTGCTCTGTAAGACTGACACTTTAAAGCTTTAAAAGCTCTGGGTATCTACTCATGGTTTAAGTTGTGGATTTCACCTGTGAAGATTGTTCAAAAGGATACACAAGTATGATGATCGACAGAGCTTTCTAGGGGAGAAAAGCAAGCCATTTTGATAGTGAGAAAAAAGGAGGAAAATCAATCAGGGCATTAGATGAAATATCCGAAAAAAGAAAGAAACCACTGGTGTGCTATGTGCTATTTTTTACTAGGGAAAATGTTACCCAAATGAAACCCCGAGAGGCCTGAGTGGGTAATGTAGAATTTAAAGGAACTGGAGAAAGAAAAAACATAAGATTTGGTGTGTGAAAGCTCTAGAGTTGTTTAATTAAATCTCTTTCATAGGTTTTACCCTCTATTCAAATTCAGAGAGATTTCCTTCCAGGGGACAAACAACAGTGAGATTCCCAAATACAATCCAATTCCAATGTCACAAATCCATTCACAGTGAAATACCATTAACTTGCAAAGACAAAACTGTCAATGTTTTGCACTGAACACGATATAATCTCAGTATTTTGAACATTTTGTTGTTTCTGGTTTTTCATATTCATTAGTTTCTAGAGTCTCTAATGTCAGAAATGTGCTTTCTGACCTTCTTCATAACATCTCCAAAAACTTTCCAACCATGTATTTTAGAGATTTATCCTTTTAAGCCTCATAGTATATTTAACTGTATTTAATATCTTAAAGCTGATACGAGTGTCCGTATAATATATCATCCTATTGAATTGATTCTGATTTAGCACGGAACTTAGCACCAACTCATCGACTCCAGCCTGTCCAGTTCCACTTTAAATCCCAGATCCTAAAGCTATTCCAGTTTAAATCCACCCATGCCTCGTAAATCACGAAGCTTATGTCAAACTAGTGGAAAACCAGTGTTTGCCGATTGCAAACGTTGTGTTGGCTGTGAAGAGAAACCCGACAATATCAGCCAGAGTTATCACCAACAACCTTCACAGGGGCGACGCATAATACAAATCATCAGTCATGCATAATAAAGGAAGTGTCATGGCTTGGGCTTGCGCTCGGGCCCTTATCCAGGGCAGGCACCCTTATCCAGAGTGACTGAGCAGTTAAGGGTTAGGGGCCTTGCTTAAGGGCCCAGCAGTGGCAGCTTGGTGGTGCTGGTATTTGAACTTGTGATCCAGAGTCCTATGCTTTGACCACTAAGCTTCCACATCTCAATGATTAGCACAAGTGCTAGCTTGATCCTGGAGGTGGACCTTTCAATAACATACATTTTTTATTAACATTTACATTTAAGGCATTTATCAGATGCCCTTATCCAGAGCGACTTACAATTATCTCATTCATACAACTGAGCAGCTACAGCGTTACGGGCCTTGCTCAGGGGCCTAACAGTGGGTGTGGTTGTTAAGATGCCTTAACCACTGAGCTACTACCAATTCTATAGTAGTAGTCTGCCTGCCAATTTACAGTCAAATGCATTTAATCTAATTGATTAAATCTAAAACACACTGCCAACAGTTTAGGACTTGATCACTGACAAAAGTGGAAGGTTTTAGACTAGCCAAATTAATCACCAGTTTTTTAAAAAGCCTATATGAATTAACATTAAATGTGTGTATTTCATGCATTTTGAGGTAGTGACACTGATTGTCATTAACAAGGTTAACAAAATTAATGTGGTTTCAAAAAATGATTTGGACAAAAGATACCCTCTGTTCCAGTTTAAGTTTCAGAAAGTCTTTTTCGAGTATGGCCCTTCATGATGTCATGAAGGGTGTAATTCCTTGAAAAGCATGCACACGAGCCACACCCACCACCATGCTTTATTTGGTTACGGAATTAGTTCAAGCGTTGCACAGGACTCGTGAGAACGTCTCCGAAGAAATGTGTTTTTGGATGTGAGGAAAGGAAAACTTTGGTCAGTACTTGTTTCTGCTGTAGTCCTTGTTGCTGCTGTTGCTCTTGATGTTGAATTTGTAACTTTTTTTTATAGAAACAAACAAGTAACACAGAAATTAGAAGCAACCAAATGCTTTAGAAAATATTACAGACCAGTGCAATAAGAGCGTGTGATCTCCAGCTGAGATCGATGTGATCTTGAGTAGAGGCTGATGAACTGTCAGTGCCTGTCACACAGCATGCTGACAGAGCTGCCATTTCTTGCTCAGGGGATTTTTTTCTTGCCGTTTGCAATGTGTTTCCAGATGTCTACATTTATGATTTTGAACTTCTAATGAACACCAAAAGCAAAATCTCGCTGTGAGAGACACGGCCGAGAATATGAAGGAAAAAAGTACAAATGTCTAAAGTAAATGGCAGAGGTTGTAGCTCTTACAGAATTCACACAATATAATTCAGTCAAGCTGGATGAAGGTCTACTGGCATTTGAATTAAGGGCTATTAACCTACAGCTGGCAAACGGCACAAGAATATGTCAGCGTGTTAAAATCTATTTTGGAGTGACATTTGGATTACAGAAGCTGGCATTATTGTTTCAATAGTGAAATTTAAAAAACATGTACTACCTATCTCAGAGTGAGCAGCCTGTGACAGATGACCACTGAATCTACATATCTGCACTGATCATCTACAGCAAATCCTGAAATTCTTACAGAAAATTCATTCGAATAGAAACTGAAATATTATTGCTGTTTTCTTCACTTCACACCTCTGAAGATTAGAAGGATTAGAGTTTGGGTCAGTTCATTATTTATATCGTATCAGAGTGACTTTGAAAAATAGATTGTAAAGGCAAGGACATCAAAATCAGTAAGGAGTAACAGAGTAACACATAAATAAGTGCCACAAGACAGCACATATGGCATCTTGATGGGTGGCACAGTAGCCATTGCCATAACTGACTGTGAGGAAACAGAGGTCCGGAACCCTGCAGTTTCGAAAAAGTTTGTTTATTTTAATATCAGATTGCCCAGCTGTTAAATTAAGTATGGAAACATCAAAATCCTGAGAACATGGTGGCCACTTGAAGATCCTGAAAAACTGAATGTCTTTCAACCAACCCACTGTTGTTTGGTAGGACATGAACTTGTTTTCTCTTCTTTTTGCTTTATTTGTAATTGAGCAATTTTATAACCTAAATTGCCTCAGTGCAGCTCAGAAAGATTTCTTTGTCAGATATAAAGTTTGCTCAACAAACAACATTTAGTTACTATTTTATCTTCGTATAACTGGTCGTAAAGAAGTAATAAGCCATTGGATGGAAAGTGAGACTACACACAGAAGATAAGACAAGAAACGAAAGGAGCATTAGACTTGCCAGATGTACTTTACAGCACAGCAAAATTCTGTCTTTGCATATCGCAGCGATGTTGGAGCTGTGGTCAGGGTCAGCTGTGTAACACCAATGAGAGTTGGGTCTTTGTTCAGGATCCCCAAGAGCAGCAGCTTGGCAATACCAGGACATGAACTGCAACCTTCCAATCAGTAACCCAGAGCCTTAAGCACTGAGCTACCACTTCCGTTGGATCTTACATATCCTAGCTTGTCAAGAAGCTGGGATCACCCCTGGAGCAGACAGGGTTAAGTGCCTTGCTCAAAAACTCAACAGTCGCAGCTTGGCAGTGCTGGGGCTTGAACCCATGACCATATATCAGTAACCCAGAACCTTAACCACTGAACACACATATTAGCATAGGGACAATTCAGTCCACCTTGTAACATTTGTTTGGAAGTTAAAGGAACCAAAAAAGAGGACTTTACACAGGCAGTATTCCAAGCTCTGGATCGACCTGGAGAACCTAGAGCAATAAGGTCATTTAGCATTGTGATGTTTTGCACCTTTTCTGGTGTCCATGTTGATTTTCAAAAACATTCCAGGAGAAGGATAAGCTACTCTAACTTGTGTCTAAGTGCAGTGGTGTATGTGCAAGGTCCCCTGGGATTGACTGATGTCCAATCCCCTGTCAGGCACCGAGTCATCCTGGAATAGAGTCTTGAGATGTTGAGATCACTATTGATTCTTAACCCTCATCTTCTCAGCACTGGATACGGAGTCACATAAGTGCAGTAGCTATAACTCCACATAACAGTGTCTATTGTGGTCTTGTCTGCCTGATTCGTCTCAGCATGTAGATATCAAGATGTTTGCATGCTCAGACTTGATAGTATTTTACTAACAACTCTTCAACAGGACAAGGTAAAACATACCCTCTGCACAAGAATTAATCTCATTACTGGGCACCACATTGGATTTCTTGCTTTTGTAAACACATGCCCTTCTTTTTAGTTTCACTGTGTTACTGAATCATATGCATCCTGATAAATAACTGTATAATAATCTGGGAGTTTCAGGGATTTTCAGGGATTTCAAAATCTGCTTTGATGTCCTTTTACTTCTCCTGCACTAATCTTATTGCTTCTGACATTTCAGTCCTTAAACCTTTGATGGCCTCCAAATACACCGGCTAGGTCCATTACATTAAAATATGTGCTTATGTGAATACATGTGGGTGTTTATGAACCAACCGTCAGACTTCCTTTCTCAGTTAAATGCTCTGTACACTCTATCAACCCTACTTTCCTCTTTTGCTTTTCTTATCTGCTCCGGTCCAGAATGTCAGCTGAGACACAGGGAGATGTGCCGAGGGGAAAGATTACACTTGATGGGCATTTCTACTCTATACTATGATTTGTAATGTCATCATTTGAGAGTGGCATAACATTATTGATGTGTCCCTGGTGGCCAGAAGGAAAAAATGGAAAGTTTGGTGAAGGGAACATGAAGCAATTATGGGGCCAGGAGCTGTATAAAAATGCACGTTCACTATACAGGGAATGTTTTGTTCTGGTTACGATGACTTAGAGCTGAACTTCGGTGGGTGGAATATTTTAATCATCCATATATCCTTCTGTATGTACATCATACCCCAACCCCAATAAAAAAAAAGTTGGGAGACTGTGTAAAATAGAAATAAAACAGAATAAAAATCTCATAACACTATATGTTATTCACAATAGAACCTAGAAAACATATTGAATGTTCAAACTAAAAAAAAAAAAAAATTTCATAAATAAAGTTGATGACTGCAACATGTCTCAAAAAAATTACGATGGAGCAACAAAAAGTCAGAAAAAAGTAAGTGTTATAAAAATAAAACTTTGCTGAAACATTTT
>NC_139591.1:2167198-2567198 GCF_946808225.1 Silurus aristotelis
TGTCTGTCACGCCGGGGTGTAATGATGTGCTTCTGCTGCATTAGTGAGATGCCAGAGCAGCTTCACGCGCACCTCACTACGGAAAACGGAGCGTGCAGTAATTGATGAGCGTCAGTGAGTCGTGCCAAAACGCTGCGCCGCTGGAGTTCAGCGGTGGGCACCGACCGCCTCCTGTCCTCCTGCGTTTTTTAGGGGCTTTAGATTAGACGTTTTTTTATATGCGTTTTTTGGGCTTTAGATTACTCTTGAATCAAGGTTTTGTTGTTTGTTGTTTTTCAGGGGGGTTTTCTGAGTTTTTTTCTTCTGTGCGTAAATTGGGTCCTTTTCATATATATATATATATATATATATAAAAAATGCATGCCCAGGATGAGAAAAGCACAATTCCCGAGTGCACGAGAAATAAATAGGAATAACACAAATAAATGCTTTATTCTGGAATTTATTCTGGAGATGAGAAACGGTTGTTTGGAGTCGCGTTTGGAGTCACTCGGGATCCAGCCGATCGCGCGGAGCGCAGCTTTACCGCGTGCCGAACGTTACCGGAGGAGCGTGCCAACCGGCGCTGGACGCGGTGCAGGAGACGGGAGCGCGGACGCGGTCTTCTCCCAGTGCGCGTCGAGGGCGATAGACTGCGTTGACGGGATGCCGGGTGCGAGGATTTGGGACACACTGGGTATGTTGGTGCTGCTCCGGTTGCTCGCGTCGGGCGCTCTGGTGCTCGTTTTGACGCCCGCGTGCCTCCTCGCGCACCCGCAGCCATGCCAGATCCTGAAACGCATCGGGCACACGGTGCGAGTTGGGGCCGTGCATCTTCAGCCCCGCGCTGTGACGCACGTCTCACCGAGGACGGATTGGAACGCGGTCGGAGAAACGGCTTGGGAACGGTTTGAGTTGGTCAGGAGAAGTGACACAGGTGCGAGCGCTGTTAGGACAAAAGGCTCCACGGCGAACCACAAACAAGGCGCGCAAAGTAAAAACGTGCACAGGCGAGTGGAGAGCGCGTTCCTACCCAGAGACTCCATCTTCCTGGCCGCGGAGACCCTGAACCGATTACCGGACCTGTTACCGTACAACCTGTCCCTGGAGATAGTCATGGCTGTGGAAATAGGACTGGGTGAGCTGCCGGCTTTCTCCTTTTCCTCTTCACCTCCACCTGTGAGTTCCGACCCCATGTCGTTCCTGCAGAGCGTGTGTCACACGGTCGTGGTTCAGGGCGTTTCAGCCATCATGGCGTTTCCTGAAAACAGAGACGAGTACGTCAAGTTGGAGTTCGTGTCCTCCTCAATGCACATCCCGGTCATCAGCGTCGTTCACAACGAGTTCACGCGCCAGAGTCGGGTACGAGGCCCTTTTCTGTTCTCAGATATAAGGTTTTATTAGGTCCTTCAGTTAAGGTTGAATGTTAATATCCTAAACTCTCACTGACTATTATATTATCATTATTTTCCTGGTTAGGGCTCTGGGTTATTGATCAGATAGTTGAAGGTTTGAGCCTGAGCATTCCACTGTTGGGCCCTTGAGCAAGGCCCTTAACCCACTCTGCTCACAGCTGACCCTGGGTTATGACCCCAGCTTCCTAACCAGCTATGATAAAAAAATGATTTTCACCGTTCTATAATGTATATGTGAGAACTAAACCTTCTTCTGCATTCACAAGATATTTATCTTGGGGAACTCCAAATCCATACATTTGAATCTGATAAATTACAGCCTGAATTGTAGGGGAGAAATACACGAAAACATGCAGGGGGATCTCCAGGTACTCCAGGACCAGACCTAAAGATCTGTCAAAAAATATATTTCCAAACCCTAAAACAGTGACATTTACATATATATACAGTGTATATACAGTATATAGCCACACTGTAGGAGCAGAAGGAGGTGTGTAGGAGCACACTCAGGGGTGACACTGCCTAATTTATATTGTATATATGTCAAAGGTTGTTCTTTGTTTTTATTTGCACAATAAATGTCCTCAGATGTTTTGAAGTTCTGAATACTTCTAGAAGTTGTTTAAAACACCTACAGCATTGCAATGTGAGTGTGTTTATAAAGCTGACATTGAGACTGTTGGTGTTTGGTTAGTTGTATTTACTGACAGCCGCTTTAGTGCCATTGACACCAAAATATCAGTGTAGCTTATTTAGACAATTTCAGTGAAAATCTCAACATGACTGCAGCTATGATACTTGACTCAAAGCCACCAATAGGAAGAACGGCCCAAAACTCACAGCACAGCTACAAATCCAGTAGCACTGATACTAAACGAAATGATTAAAATCATCGTGGGAGAATTTAATTTTGAGAACATATCTATTATAGACAGTCATTTTAAAGCTTTATACAGTTCATTAATCCTGCATGAATTGCGAAGGCTTTAATGCCTATGGGTTTTAGAGGTGAGAGATGGGATGGCAAGGTGTATTTCAAGGGTGTTAGCTGCCCCTCTGTGCCCCCCCTTATGGGCACAATTTTGACTCTGATTAAAACAAATGCTGCGGTGTTTTAGAGTTACAGACCAGATTGCAATCATTTATCCATTATTAATTCCTGTTTTTGGATCATGCCAGGACATGATTTATTAAAACACCAACCAGAGAACTTAAAGCATATAAAGGAAAAGATATTAGCGCAATTCTTATTTCATATTGTAGACATTTTTGGACAGCAAATGCCTGATATATGTATATAATAAAAAAAACATTGTGAGCTATTATATATTGCTCATACTGTATATTACAGATGTATGACATGGTTGGTTGTGAATGTAGAGATCTATCTTTAAGCATAAACCTATTTATAGTTTACTGCAGAATATATGTTGAATGTGACACAATCCACCGTATAAGATGCTCACTCTCGTTGCTGGACCTGAATAAATAAGATTTTATTTTCGTTTTTATAAAAGCACCAGTTAAAAATGTATTCCGCCCTCAACATCGAAACATTAAATATAGAATAATGATCCGAATTGGTGACTCATGAATGACTCACTGATATGTTTCCACATCCAGCATATGATTATGTTCCAAAACTAATGGTGAAAATTGTCCACCGGCATCGTCTGGGCTGTCAGCCCACTTGAAGTTAGCACCATCTTCTGGTCAGACAGCTTTGTGTTTATTGTGCTTTCAGGTGAAAACGAGCCCTGAATTCAATACAGCGTCCCAGTGTGCATCTATCACCATCAAACGCCAATTAATCTCTGTCAGGGTTGAGCGAATCGTGTTATTGACCTTTGCTTTAGTCTGGTAGAAACAGTGATGGTCTCATTTTTTTTTTCAGCACAGATAGTAGAGAGATAAAGACAAGCTCTGAGAGTCTACGATAAAAGTCAAGATGTGTCTGATTCTGTTCAGATCTTCCTCCTCCAGATGTTTATTCGTTCTCAAGTCCGGCCTATGATGCATTTAAAGAATGGTTTGTTAGAATAATGGGTGTGCTGCTAATCAATGAGGCAATATCTTTGCAATATATTCTGCGAAGTTGTTCATGACCCGTTACATAAGATTTAAAGTGTGGTAGGATGTGTGTGTGTGTGTGTGTGTGTGTGTGTGTGGTGGTGGTGGTGGGGGGGGGGGTGGTTTTGACTTGCTGAAGACAAAAAATGGCCCTCTTGAGAAGTCATAGTCCAGGTTTTTTCTTACTAAATCCTTTTACTCCACATGTTGCACTTCTCAAATGTAATTTGGAAAACAATTTGGAAAACCGCCCACATTTACTGGTGGTCCACGCTAGTGTTGGGTGAGCAAACGCTTTGGAACAAAACTCATTACAAAGTATTGGAAGGAACCCTGAGTAAATAACGTAATATGTGCTTGAATGTCCCTGTTCTCTGCTACAACCAAGTGAAGAGTCAGTAAGCTTTTATTGTCATTTTAACCACATACAGCTGATCCTTTCCTAAAAAGAAAGTTGTCCTGGCTACATAAAGTGCTTTCAGTGCAGCTTAGTGCACACAGTGCCAGACAAAAAAACAGACAATACACAACAGAATAGTGTTATATATATACAAAATACAAAATAGCAGTGACCAATTTGCAAAAAAAAAGAGCACTGGGGAAAAAAAGAGAGCGTTTGTAAGCATATACACTTCAGTATAGCCGCAGTTGGTGGCAGAAATGTGTGCAAAACACCAGCAATTGAGAAAGTGTGCAAAATAGCACATAAACCGTTTTTATATGGGTGGTGCTACAGACATGGATGTCTAAGGGGCAGCCATAAAATCGTTATTATTGCTAAGAAGAAAAATGTAGTAAAAAACAACATTGGTCATGAGTTTAGTGCTTCTCTACTAATCCTCCATCCAAGGCAACACACTTCTCCAAACGATGGACGAACTGGAGGCCGTCTACGAAGAAGCCTCTTTTTCCTTTTTTGGCTCCTGAGGAAATGTTCCACCTCTGTAATCACCTCGTCGTTGTCTTTGAAATGCCTTCAGCAAGTGATGGAAGAGGAACAAGTCACCGGGTGCGAGGTCGGATGAGTAGGGGGATGAGACCTGTACAACCGTTTTGTGAGCGGAATTGGCTGGAGCGTTGTCTTGAAGAAGACGAACCCCCTTCGAGAGAATTCTACAACGCCTCGGTTTTGACCTTCTAGCAGCATCATGAGATGTTCAAGAAGAAATTTTCTAACCGTTCTCATTTCCAGAAACATAATTTGGGCAAATATTTTCACATTTTTCTCACGTTAATAGGAATAATATGACGCCCCTCATATATCATGCACATGGTGCTATAAACATGGATGTATACCATCATCTAAGATTGGATTAGAGCTTGTTCCTGAAGTGGATGAGCTAAACCATGACACTACAGTATCTCCCCTGTGCTTAATTAATGAGCTTTTAGGTTTTGGATTCTGAGCGTATACTTTAATCTGGTCTTCAGATGCTCACAGCTGACGTGTGTTTTGCAACTTTTTGAACCTCTTTAATTGAGATATTTTTAACCAGGCCCTGTGAAGGTTTTGGTGATGTTACTATCTGGTCTTTTTCAGGTTGGTATTCAGAGCTCTTACAATGTTTCTCTTAACTGTTTTCCTCTGATAATGTTCTTGTTTGGTGCTCTTGGCTGTTTGAGGTCTGGTTGTTGGTGCACCAGTGATTCCTTTCTGTTTAACAGCATTCCAAATTGTTGTATTTATAATGTAGCCTTACCTTTCACTCTTCTCTCAGCTTAAATCTGGTTTGGTTTTCTCCAACAGACAGCTCTCTGGTCTTCATGATGGTCCTTAAGACTTAAAGTATTATTCTTTTGTTCAAGGTGCCAAAACAACTCACTCCCATTTGCAATTGTTATTTTTTTGTCAGATACTTTTAGAGACTTTGAAGTGATTTCAAAGTGATGTAAAATATAATATAATGTTTAGCGCTAAGCAGTTCGGCAAAGAAAACCCACAGCAATCATATATTGTATACCACAGCAATGCTGAATTCTTTAATCACATGCAGATTAATTAGTTTTTTATCATAGGAACTAACCAGTTTCACTGCCATTGTTTCTCCTCAAATGTAACATTTGGAATCCATTACTGGGGTGTAATAGCTTCAAAGTGGATATCACACCACCACATTATAGATTCTTTTCCTATTTTCCTAATTCTTTACTTATTCAAAGCAAGTCTGAGAAAATAAAGTCCCTTAGCCTTCAGATTATGGATCTTTGAAGTTGAATTGTACGTATCAAACACAAACATCTCTTTAAAAATCATGTTCAAAGCTCAAATACATGCCAGACAGTTCTGTTATCTGTCTCAGGTGTTCACTGAATGTTAAATATTCACAGCGAAATGTTTACACAATAAATCATTTAAAATAAAGGGACACCTGCAGGGAAAGTCAAGCTCAGAGTCTGGTAGCTATTCAGAAATTCTGATTGAGATGTTGGGGATAATTGCAGCTCACCGGAAAGCTGGATCCATATAGGTACACAGTAAAGTTATGAAAAAGAAAAGAAATGTTCATGGATTTATTTCTCAACAAATAAATCTAATCCATGAAAACCTATTTTCAGCAAGTGTGTTTTCTCTGCACCATTTACAGCCGTCTGCTGAGGACTTCATCCAGATGTCTTGTTGAGAGGGTGAATAAAATGGCAAAAGGTTATTCAATAGTATTATTTTTAAGCCTACAGTAGCAGGTTCATAAAGACTGGCATTTCAAAAACATCCATTTTATTTGCTCTTTGAATTGTCTGATGTGCAACAGTTGTGAGTGGATTAAATGCCAAATTGGTCTAGATGCAGTATAAAATAAGTTTGTGGGCCAAACAGTAAATAGTACAGCAAATAGAACAAACGCAGGAATCATGTAGGGAATAATGTCTGCTGTAAGATGAATTGCGAAGCTCAGGAGCAGGAAATCAAGACTATGCAGAACATTATGGCTGAACTAATGATTTAATAAAACATTTTTTTTACATTTATTTGGCTTAGAAATCCCTTGAAATGGGGTTGGTTAAAATGACCAAAGGATACATAGATGTATGAAGTTTTTGAAGAATTAGTTTAACATTTTCACATTGTGTGTGCCTACATTTATACAGTTGGCAGGAAGACTTTCCCCAAAGACACTTCAAGCTCAGAGGTAGTCGTTGTTCTCTGGCAGTGAATCCTCATTTGGCAACCGCTTGATCTCAACCTCAGAGCCTTAACCATTGAGTTCAGAAGTGCCTTCAGGCCTGTAGACCACAATAACATTCATAATGGCCTTCATATTTAAATTCCCAAAAATACACCATTCATATACCTACACAAACAAACAAAAATTGGTCTGTTTTATTAATTGTTTTATGTCTCTTTAGAAGATTTTTTTATATTACCTTCTTTAGTGGAATATGCAGATTGAGGGACCTGCATATACTATCTCTGAATAGTGAGAACATCAATGTATACACAATAAAAAACAATTGCTTTTTTCAATGTTACAAAAAATTTAAACGTTTAGTATAAAACTCTTTTTGTAGTGTTGAAAATGATCATATAAAACGATAAGAGAACTATGGCTATGTGCAAAAATTCATGTGGATAGTTTTTCCGGGTTGCTGGAGTGGCTGAGTATGTCCGCTTTCATTATACAGTATAAGAGCAGCCTTTAGAGCTGAATCACTGATGTGTCTCTTTTCAATTAATTTTAGATGTAACTGTTTTTATTTATTTGGAGTGTTTCAGTGAATGCACGTCTTTTTTTTTTTCTTTTTTTTTATTTATTAATATAATTCATATGTTCACATGTATTTAATTTAGCACATTTTCATGATTCAGTAGTGTTTTTATTTTACTTTTTTGTTATAAACTTCAGTACTATTTTACACGGAGTATTATGTTTGTTTTTTTGTATCCAGTATCTATTTTTAAAAACTATTGGTTGATTAATATATTATTGGCAAGTACATTCCAACCCAGCTATCGGTAAAATCCACTTTCGATCGACCTTCATAAAACAAAAACTGTATGTCCAGTGGGAAAAAAATAGTTATTTTGAGAATATGACTGGATGGAAGAAATAGGAACTCAGAGCAGAACAAAACAGTTCAGAGCAAGCTTCTTGTCTTGCTGTTGATTCTCACTCCAATAAAAAAAAGCAAGCACACAAGCAGTATGTCTTTATGTTTTCCCTGCCTTTTCTATAATTGTGTTCCATTTCATTCCCAACTTACAGAACTCGCTCCATTTCCAGATGGCCATGCAGAACCCCCAGAATCCTCAGGCAGACTTAATCTACTCTCTTCTTT
Organism: Silurus aristotelis; assembly: GCF_946808225.1. Classification (NCBI taxonomy): domain Eukaryota; kingdom Metazoa; phylum Chordata; class Actinopteri; order Siluriformes; family Siluridae; genus Silurus; species Silurus aristotelis. The sequence continues at coordinate 2,174,938 of NC_139591.1, forward strand.
CCATTAATAATTGGTACGATGTGAGCCTGCTGATGTGCCAGAACCTGAATCTTTCCCAATTCGTCTTTCTGCTTCGCAACAACTCGAGATTTCACCTGGGCACCATATTCAACATTTCCAGCAACAGCAGCAACAAAAATGACTTCCAGACATCGCTGCAGAGTCACATGACCTCCATCAAGGACATAACATCCACCATTGTGACTTTCGGATGTGACATTCGGGACATCAAGAGGATCTTCATAACAATAGCAAAGCTTGGTTTAGTGCTGCCAGACTACCACTGGATTATAGGGGATGCACAGAACGTGGAGGAGTTGAGGACTGACGGGCTGCCAATGGGCATTATGGCGCATGGGCGAATGAGGCAGCCTGCTCTGGATCACTACGTCCAGGACTCTTTGGAGTTTATTGCCAGGGCTGTTGGATCAGCTGCTACTGTGTCTCCAAAGCTGGCTCTTATCCCTGGCATCACAAACTGCATGGTGATTGAGGATAGAAATCTCACCTCAGGAAAATATCTGTCCAGGTAATATTTTATGTATACATACTATAAGTTTACTCTAGCACTGTTCCAAAAATTCGATTTTATAAGCAAACATTTCATAGTGGCATTTTCATATATATTGAGTTTTTCATCTACACACTTCATATACACTTTAGAGCATTTTCCCAAAAAGATGCCATTATATAAGCCCTCTTTTCATTCTAACAGGAAAGTTCAGCTATATTGCCAATACCATAGAAGCCCATGGTGTGAAAAATCTTTCTCTGTTTTCTTAAAAATGCATGATATTGTATTGCATGCTTAATCCTCCCCAAAGAACCATTAACTACATATGAAGGGAAAAAAAGAGCATGACAGGTTTTAGAGATGGCTTGTTCTGGGATAAGGCAAGAGGAGAAAATAACAATCTTGTAGCTTTATCATAGTGTTTAGAGAGAAATCTGTCAGGGAGCTAAAACTAGCAAAGCAAAATCATTATTTTTGAACCGGGTATTTGCTGTTTATCTGAAGAGCTTCATAGATACTGAGCTCCATGCTTATTATAGGCAAAGGTTGCTCTGACAAACTAAGTTTTGTGCAATTGTTCCCCAGGTTTATGGACAACACATCGTTTGATGGGCTAAGTGGCTACATTCATGTTCAGGATGGATCCATTATCTCAGAAAGCCATCACTTTATTTGGAATCTGCAGCATGACCCATTAGGGAACCCTGCATGGACGCGACTCGGCAGCTGGAAGCAGGGTAAAGTGGTTCTAGACTATGGTGTTTGGCCTAGCAAGAAACATTCCCACCCAGAAGGCGATAGGAGGCGTTCATCCAGGTTGCACCTGCGGGTCGTGACTCTGGTTGAGCACCCGTTTGTATTTACACGAGAGGTGGATGACGATGGTCAGTGCCCGGCAGGGCAGCTGTGCCTCGACCCGCTCACCAACGACACAGCGCTTCTTGATGCCCTGTTCCATGACCTGCAGTTGAGGAACAGCACAGTGCCCACTGAGCTCAAGAAGTGCTGCTATGGATATTGCATAGACCTGCTGGAGAAGCTGGCTGAGGATGTGGGTTTTGACTTCGACCTCTATATAGTAGGAGATGGGAAGTATGGTGCCTACAAGAACGGCCGCTGGACAGGCCTGGTGGGTGACCTGCTGAGTGGTGCAGCGCAGCTGGCTGTCACTTCTTTTAGCATCAACTCAGCACGCAGTCAGGTTATAGACTTTACCAGCCCCTTCTTCTCTACCAGCCTGGGCATCCTGGTGAGGACCAGAGACACGGCAGCACCCATCGGCGCCTTCATGTGGCCCTTACACTGGAGTATGTGGCTGGGAATTTTTGCATCTCTTCATGTTACTGCTGTATTTCTTACCCTGTATGAGTGGAAGAGTCCATTTGGGATGACGCCTAAAGGCAGAAACAGGGACCGTGTCTTCTCCTTCTCTTCAGCACTCAATGTTTGCTATGCCATCTTGTTTGGCAGGACAGCTGCCATCAAGCCACCCAAGTGCTGGACAGGCCGCTTTTTAATGAACCTCTGGGCCATATTCTGTCTCTTCTGCCTCTCCACCTACACGGCCAATCTGGCTGCGGTGATGGTCGGGGAAAAGACATACGAGCAGCTTTCAGGTATCCATGACCCCAAGGTAAGACCATCCTAATATTATTATCCCAGAATGTTCTAAAAATGGATCAGGAATAGCCCCAATTTCTTCCTAATGTACGGTCCTGAGTGCCATTGCTACTACTAATGGAAATTATCCTCTCCTTTAAGCTCCATCATCCATCGCAAGGTTTTCGATTTGGGACTGTACGAGAAAGCAGTGCTGAGGATTACGTAAAAAAAAGCTTCCCGGAGATGCACGAATACATGAGGCGATATAATGTTCCTACAACCCCTGAAGGAATAGACCACCTTAAGTAAGTCATTAGCATTACAGAACAGGATACTAACTAGAAAATCAATACCTGAATCTAGAGTTGTCCTGTACTGGGTAACAGTGGTGGATGAAGTACACAAACTATGTAGTTGAGTTAAAGTAGAGATTCACTGGTAGAATATTACTCCAGTAAACGTAAGTGAAAGTACAAAAGTAGTTGCCTTTAAATTTACTAAAGTATCTAAAGTACTATTTTTTATTACGGCAATAATGTTCCTTTTATCATTTATGTCACAAGACTCTTTGCTTAATCAACTCAGATTCTAATGTGACTCTCAGCACACTGATCTATTAATAGAATGATATTAATCAAACACTGATTGATTTCCATTCAGAGCCCAAAACCTTCTTTTCTACTACTTCAAAAATACTTAAAAATAAGTTCACGTGTATTGTGATGAGTTCGAGTCTGGAGTTTCTTTATCATTTGTTACTCTCTAAATGTTCTGCTTGCTGTTGAACTGATGCTGAACTGTATGTTGGTGATCAGTAGATACACCAAGCGGTAAACAAAACAAGTTTAAAACGGAGCGAGCGCTCGACCCTGCTTTGTGTTTGACCAGTTACGTTTTTATCCTCATAAATAAAAAGGAAGGCTGATTTTGCAAAATGTAGTAAAAAGTTCGATATTTGACTTTGAAAAGTAGTAAAGTTAAAGTAAAAGACTCCCCAAATAGAAATACTTCAGTAAAGTACAGATATGTAAAAGGGCTACATAAGTACATTTAGCAATTACATTTACTTCCTTACTGTCCCCCACTGCTGGGTACTTCTATACTTCTAATAAAATAATGTAACTGTGGAGCTTATTGGTAAAAGACAGGGTAAGAGTGTTTCAGGACTGTGGAGTTCAGCCTACCAAGGCACTCAGATAAACACTATCATAAACACAGGAATGTGCAGACTAGCATCTAGCAATCATAAGCAAATTCATTTCCTGACTGATTGTGTTCTTAGACCTGTGCGCTTTTGATCTCTCAGATCCTCTTTAAGGCTGACCTCGATTCAAAAGTTCCCAAAAATCTGCTAGTGTGGATTCTGAAAATCCTTCAAACAGCCCCAGATATAATGGGCTTTAGGAGTTTTGTCAACAAAATCAAATAAAATGTTGTGCATGCCATTTTTCTTTAAGTCAAGTTGCTGTTTCCGAGATAGCATGCTGTTAGAATAGACGGCTGCTAGAAAGTAAGTTTGTCACATAACTGCCTACTATTACTTTCTGGATTTTAATATATGATAGATAATTTTTTCCATTGGGCAAATTATAATCAATGCCATTACAGTGCATTTGGTAAGGTCTAAATGCTTTTGTTTTAAATTATGAACTGTTTTTGGGGAAAAGTGACCATTTGTAATCAGCCTGGGATTTTAATTTATTTTTAAATATATATTTATTTCTTTTCAGAGATGATCCTCAGAAACTTGATGCTTTTATTATGGATAAAGCCCTCTTAGACTATGAAGTGTCCATTGATGCTGATTGTAAAACTCTTACAGTGGGGAAACCATTTGCAATTGAAGGCAAGTTCATCTCTGATTCTTTCTTCATCTAAATGATGTATTGAGGCTTTCTGTACAGGGAAATGTCAAGAGGGGGGAAAAACACAGGCACCCCCAAGGATCTGGCAATACAGGGTTGAAATTTTATATTCAGCATTCTAGACATAATGTGGATTTTTTTATCATCTTATTATTTTGAAATGTTTGTAGAATAACAATTTTAGTCAGTTTCAGCCTGCAAAAATATATCACTGACATATATTTATAGTTTGCATAGATCAAGCCTGTAAAAAGTACAACCCCAATTCCAAAAAAAGGTGACACTGTGTAATAAATGTAATAAAAACAATGCAATGATTTGCAAATCTCATAAACACATATTTTATTCACAATAAAACATATAAAAAAATATAAAATGTTTAAACTGGGTGAAAAGTACCGTTTTGAGGAAAAATAATATGTTGTTTTAAAATATAATGGCTGAAACAAGTCTCACAGAATTGGACAGGCAGAGTTTCAACAATCTGTGAAAGACCATGTCTACAAATTGTGGAACATTTTCGTGATAATGTATCAAATTGAAAAACATTTGAATATCTCATCATTTACAGTACATAATATCATCAAAAGTTTCAAACAATCTGGACAAGGCTGAAAATCAATATTGGACATCGTGACCATTTAAAACGGTCATGATTTTGTCACTGCAATCGTTTCAAGAGCTCGGAAACAAATCCAGAAATAATTGTCAGTAAACACAGTCAGCCACAAATGCAGGTTAAATCTCGATCATGCTAAGAAGTAGGCATGTGCGAATATGAAACAAAAAACACAACAAAGGACATCCAGAACTGTTGAGCCGTTAGATTAATGTATCACCCACATATGGGACAACATTCCTGTCCCAAAACGTCAGCAACTGGTCTCCTCAGTTCACAGATGTATATGTGATCCTACACAGCAGTAAACATGTCTCAACTTTTTTAAAAACATGTTGCAGCCTTTAAATTCGAAATGAATTTCTGAAATTTGAAATTCTATTTTTTTAATTCGAATGAATTTGAATTTAAAGTAATTTTAAAATGGATTTTAAATTCAACATTTCTGTTCCTTAAATTGGTACAGAATCTCAATTTAATCATTTGATATCATTTTTGTTTTTATTGTGAATAGCATATGGATTTATGGGATTTGAAAATCATTACCGTCTGTTTTTATTTAAATTTCACATAGCATTCTAACTTTTTTTGGGAAATGAGGTTGTAGTTCATTTTGGCTAATAAAACACAAAATTGAATAGTAATTTATTTAAAAAGAATTAAATAAACCGCATTCTGTTTTGGCTTGTTGCTGAATGGTGCTATAAGTGCATGAGATGGACTTTTCCTGACCACCACACGTGTTGTTAAGTTAGAACTTCTACATACTGTAGCTGCATTTGTATTTTTTCGTATATTCCTTCAATAACCGGTGCAAATAATTGAATTTGCAGGCTATGGCATTGGTCTCAAACAGAACTCACCTCTGACTTCAAATATCTCAGAGCTGGTTAGCCAGTACAAGTCTGATGGATTTATGGACATGCTGCATGATAAGTGGTACAAAGTGGTGCCCTGTGGAAAGCGAAGTTTTGCTGTGACAGAGGTAATGAAATATACATGATCTAACAAATCCCAGTAGCCATAATGGTCTCGAGTCATACGGTGCTGCATTTTTTTGGATTATTAATAGTCTTTTGGAGTGAATCTAATCTTTACTTTGTTGTGATATCCAGACTTTACAGATGGGGATTAAACATTTCTCAGGGTTATTCGTAATGCTGTGCGTAGGAGTCGCTTTGTCTCTCCTCACCACAATTGCTGAGCACGTTGTCCATCGCTGGGTGATACCCAAGATGCAAAACAAGCCACAGTACTGGCTTCACACAAGTCAAGTGAGTCTATTAGTTTGTCTTTCAGACCGATGACCTCAAGTATAATCTCATTTTATTGCAGCAATGTATTTCGATCATTAATGAAAACCCGAATCGGTTAGAGGTAATTATATTAGCATTCTCACAGCTGCTCTCTGTGTTGTCTTTAATAACACTTAATACAATTCCTCTGTCAGAGGCTGCATCGAGCACTTAACCCGACCTTCAACGAAGACAAATTATCAACTGTTGCAAAACCGGAAAAAAGGTAAAGAACCATTACTGCACAGCACGTACAGAAACAATTACACAAGCCTACGAACTAATAATGAAGCCAACAGTGTAATAAGAGTTCAATAGAAACATCAGTGGCTCCAAACTTTCCCTATAATTGTGTCATATTGCGAGTGGTCATGTGACATGTTCTCATTTAACACTGTTATGTATTGACTTTTTAAAAGCATCGAGAACCGACCTGTTCTTCTGAATTCTTCTGGAGTAAAAAAGATGTGTAACAATGTTACAAATGCAACAGAAATATTCTGATAAATATGCGTAAAAACATATTAAATTAATTACTTTACTACTTCTGAGTGGGTGGCATCTTCCTCGAAAGTTTACTTAGGAACTCAAAACATTGCCAGGAAAAGAATTCAGTTTCAGATCCAATTGTCTTTGGAAAAAAAAAAGGTAGAACATTTTCACATTTAGATGACGCATGCAATCTTTTTTTTCTAAAATGACTATCAGGGATGTGCACCTCTGTAACTGAGGCTGATGTGATTCGCAACTTAATACATAGCTAATAATACAATACATTGAAGATACATATGAAGTAGCTACCGAGGCGATGCGATTCCCCCCAATTATGATGCAGTAGCGATCCGATTTCTTAAGAAAAACTATTAAATAAAACCAGATGTTCTTTTCCTGTTGTGTCTGCAGGAAGTTACAGCTCTACCTCTGCCATGTTAATCTGTATTCTATGTGACTCTCAGGACACGCCTCGGCCTCCGTAGTGTTGCGATACGTCATATTCACGTAGCAGCAGCGGTGCTGAGAGAACGCGCCAGAGATACAGTTTAGCGAGGAGAAATCGATCTACATAGAAAATATTGGTCACAAATTATTGGTCACTTTCCAAATAATAAAAGTATAGCGCATCTACTAATAATTCTATATAAATAAATAATATTTTACCAATGCAAATATGTAAAAAAAAAAAAATAATTATGCATTGCGATATAAATGATGCACACTTGATGATCTGATGCACACTTTTTGTAATCAATGAACCTTTATGCCGATGCACCAGTGTTATAATACCTCATAAATGTAACACTTGAATTATGTTGTGTTTTGATCAAATTCATACTTTTACCTTTTTGCTTTTCGAGGTGCAACATTGGGAACAACCAGCAAAATCTCTGGAACGTCTGTGAAAACTCGGTCTGCACTAGTCACTCCAATCAAGAAGAGCAGCAAAACAACCTGGAGTGTTTGCAGTGTAAAGAGCTCCCTTCACATTCTCCTCCTCCACCTTCTTCTTCTCCTGCTCATCCTCCTCCTCCCGTTCCTACTGCTCCTCCTCAGCTGAAGAGACAGCTTCCTCTGCAGTCGAATGGCAAAACAGACTCGCTGGGCCTTGCACACAGCCCCATAGTGCAGGAGCTGACTGACCTGGAGACCCACATTCAGATCATCAAGCAGCAGCTGCAGCTGGCCATGAAGAAGAAAAGGGAGCTGGAACAGTACCAGAGAACCAACATGGCTCCAGAGTCTTAGAGTAACATCTGGAGCCATTTTTTCGAGACATCTGTGACTGTGCGAAGTTAACGGATTGTTTTGCTTCCTAAGTCGAAGCTCTTCATGTTCTTTGGCACATGGTTTTAAAAGAGTATAATATATTTTCTCTTTGTTATTTTTTCTCTTTTTGATTGTTCTTCTCTGGACCAGTTGGTGAGCAGTGAGAAATTTGGATACAAACCCTCGCGCTTTCTTTAACGGGAACGCTCTCTTTCTGTGTGTGTGTGTGTGTTCGGTGTGTGTGTGTTCGGTGTGTGTGTGTGTGTGTGTGTGTGTGTGTGTGTGTGTGTGTGTGTGTGTGTGTGTGTGTGTGACTGCAATGGGTAGCGAATTGGGAACAGCACTCTGCAGGGGCCAAAGTGCTCTGTGCATCAGAGCGTTAGATGTTTATTTGAAGGTGCCAGATTATGGTGTATGATAGCTCCCCCTGCATATCACTATAAAGCACTAAACCGTTTTCTATAAGGAAGCATGAACGCTGTCTCAGCTCTTGAACTGCAAAAGGATTCTGAACCTCTTTAATTAAAATATGCTTTGAAATACATGTCGATCTCAGAGGCTCAATCCCATCATTCATCTGCACCACATTTGGTTTGCCTGAGTCTATTTGGTCTTTAGAGGACATTCTGTCTGCAGGGTTTTTTTTTACCAAATTGAAACGTGAAAAAAAATTTATTTCAGTATTTAGAATTTCATATGCAGAAGTGAGTATATGCAACAACAGGATGCACTGTTGATGGAACTAAAGTGCAGAATTAAAATTGGCTCCAGTATGCTCCAGAGATACCTGCCACACTCGACAGCAGAGAAAGATTGGTCTTCCATGATGGGTTGCATTTTCACTGTCCCCACTTGGACAGTACCATGTGTGCTTGAGTTCTGCATTCTCCATATAGTTTTTCTCAGGATTCTCATGTTTTCACCAGTATCTCCAAAACCTGCTGGTAGGTGGATTGGCTATGCTACTGTAGATCACCCCACACACCACACTTTCACCTCTGCTTTCAAGGTGCAACAATTGAAACAACCAATAAAATCTCTGGAACGTCTGTGAGAACTTGGTCTACACGGGTCTGTCCAACCTAGAGGAGCAGAGAAACCAACCTGGAGTGTTTACAGTGTAAAGAGCTCCTTCTCCCTAACAACAGTAATCTTATAAATATTGCTTGTCCTTGTAGCAAACATGAAATGTTTCAAACCTGTCTAGCATTTTCACTATTGATCTTCTGAACAGGTATGTGATGGAGAACCAAGGAAACAGTGTTGTTTAAAAAACGAAGTAGATAGCATTAATGCCTAGCATCTTCAGGGTTCCCACGTGTACTGTGTGTGCATGATTTCTACATTCTCCATGTAGGTTTTCTCAGGATTCTCAGGTTTCATCACAGATTTGATTGGATATGCTGAAAATGATTCAGTGGCCAAAAGTTTAGTGCAGCAATAAATACACCCACCTTTCCGAACCACACATAACACCCAAACTGCTGTCATTACATTACATTCCAAGATCTCGACCCAGGTCCAGAAAAACCCACAGTTCGTCCTGTACATTATAATGTGTTCCTGCTCATCCACGTGTACATTTAGTCAGGAAGGGATAGTAATTAGCTGATTAGATGAAATTAGTTGTTTTTGATGCATGACAAGGTTTAGGATCTAGGATCACGCTTGGGAGCCTGTGCATTAGGTAATAACGTGTGATCCAACACAAATGGGTTATATTAATGGAATTAAACACAGCATGCGAAATCACAGCTCTTGATGCAGAAATTGGCTTTTGCGTCAAATAATGGGAAACTTGGAACAACACAGGAAGTTGTGTGTTATTAGTTAATTTGTATTGCTTTTGTAAGTCAAATTTCAAAGCAAGTAAAGAAAAGGGGCAGGAATTAATGGTGTTAATTAGTATCCTATTCAGAATACAATCCAAATGTTGTTGTAAAGGGCCTGTTGCAATGCATTTAGAGCACTCGAAAAGTACATACTGTAGTATGGAGTGTAGTAGTGCAGTATAAAGTGTAGTACTGTAGAATGAAGTGTAGTACTGTAGTATAAAGTTTAGTAGTGTAGAATGAAGTGTAGTACTGTAGTATGGAGTGTAGTACTGTAGTATGAAGTGTAGTATGGAGTGTAGTACTGTAGTATGAAGTGTAGTACTGTAGAATGAAGTGTAGTACTGTAGTATGAAGTGTAGTACTGTAGAATGAAGTGTAGTATGAAGTGTAGTACTGTAGTATGAAGTGTAGTATGAAGTGTAGTACTGTAGAATGAAGTGTAGTACTGTAGTATAAAGTGTAGTAGTGTAGAATGAAGTGTAGTACTGAAGTATGAAGTGTAGTATGGAGTGTAGTACTGTAGTATGAAGTGTAGTACTGTAGAATGAAGTGTAGTACTGTAGTATGAAGTGTAGTATGAAGTGTAGTACTGTAGAATGAAGTGTAGTACTGTAGTATGAAGTGTAGTATGGAGTGTAGTACTGTAGAATGAAGTGTAGTACTGTAGTATAAAGTGTAGTAGTGTAGAATGAAGTGTAGTACTGTAGTATGAAGTGTAGTATGGAGTGTAGTACTGTAGTATGAAGTGTAGTACTGTAGAATGAAGTGTAGTACTGTAGTATGAAGTGTAGTATGGAGTGTAGTACTGTAGAATGAAGTGTAGTACTGTAGTATAAAGTGTAGTAGTGTAGAATGAAGTGTAGTACTGTAGTATGAAGTGTAGTATGGAGTGTAGTACTGTAGTATGAAGTGTAGTACTGTAGAATGAAGTGTAGTACTGTAGTATGAAGTGTAGTATGGAGTGTAGTACTGTAGTATGAAGTGTAGTACTGTAGAATGAAGTGTAGTACTGCAGTATGAAGTGTAGTATGGAGTGTAGTACTGTAGTATAAAGTGTAGTAGTGTAGAATGAAGTGTATTACTGTAGTATGAAGTGTAGTACTGTAGAATGAAGTGTAGTACAGTACTGTAGTATGAAGTGTAGTATGGAGTGTAGTACTGTAGTATGAAGTGTAGTACTGTAGTATAAAGTGTAGTAGTGTAGAATGAAGTGTAGTACTGTAGTATGAAGTGTAGTATGGAGTGTAGTACTGTAGTATGGAGTGTAGTACTGTATTATGGAGTGTAGTAGTGCAGTATAAAGTGTAGTATGGAGTGTAGTAGTGTAGTATAAAGTGTAGTAGTGTAGTATGGAGTGTAGTAGTGTAGTATAAAGTGTAGTATAAAGTGTAGTAGTGCAGTATAAAGTGTAGTACTGTATTATGTAGTGCAGTATAAAGTGTAGTATTGTAGTATGAAGTATAGTACTGTAGTATGAAGTATAGTACTGTAGTATGGAGTGTAGTACTGTAGTATGGAGTGTAGTACTGTAGTATGAAGTGTAGTACTGTAGTATGGAGGGAAGTAGTAGAAGAACATTTATTTGGCTTTCACTCCCTACTTCTAAAATGTATACAGAGTCGTCCATTGGTGTAATTTAAGTGTCGGAAAATGCTGCTATTTACTCTTGTACAGCTAGCAGTTAGCAATTAGCCACCCAGCAGTAGCAGGCGTTTTTAAAAGCAAACCAAAAACGAGTTAATAGGCACCCTTGCAAACCAGCCCTATGTGTGGTGAGGCAACAACTGCTAGCTTGTTTACACAACTGATGATTAGCCCACACTGATTACAGGCATCAATACGTAACAAGTTACATTCTTGAGGCAACCGTTTGATGATACCACTGAATTTGCATCATTAATTGATAAATGACGGTGATGTAGAGGAGCATTTTATGTAGATGTGTCACAGCTCGATCACCTTGCTAGCCTGTTTACACACGAGATTAAAACAATCATGAATGGATTTCTGCGAGTAAAAATGCTGCCTGTGAAATGTCCATCTGTAGACTTTCTCATCACTTCTTTCGAAAGGAAATGTTTTCATCTCAGCAAAGTTGATGAAGTTGAAGTGTCAAGAGCCATCAGATCCATTTCTAAACTTGAGACGTTTCTGGCCCTATAATATACTATATCGGCAAAAGTATTGGGACACCTAACCTTTCCAGCCATATGTGTTTCTTTCCCAAACAAAGTTTAGAGGCATGCAATTGCATAGAAGGACTTTGGATGCTGTAGCATGACATTTTCTCGTCATGACCTAGGAGATCCAAACCTGTGCACAAAGGCACCTTCATGTAGATACAGTATGCTTTCCATGAGTTGGAGTGGAGGTTCTCCTTTTATAGAGTGCTGACCTCAACCCTATTGGAATGAATGTGAACACTGACTGTACCCCAAACCTTCTCACCTCTCCTACCTCAGTACTTGATTTTACTAACACCCTTGTGGAATAAGCAGAAACCTCCTTAAAATCTTGTGGAACATCTTCCCAGAAGAGTGGAGCTTATTATAATGGCAAATGGGATCTACGTGATGTCCAAAAATGAAGCACATACTCTATCCATACTGTACTGTTACGGTCAGGTGTCCACAAACTTTTTGCCCATATAGTATATTAATACAATGATATCGGCTGTAACTACAGTATATACTGTGTTGGTGAAAAATCAACCGGTCCCAGCTTCCAACTACAAACTATTTATTTGACAGACGAATCAAAAAAATATATTCGGCATTTCGAAAGAATCCATAAAAAAAAAAACAACGCACGAGAATGAAACATGTTCGTCAAATGTCTGCGTACTTCCATGCAGTGCTAAAGACATTTTCAATATGTTATTGGAAAAAAATTTATCTTTATATTACATAAAAAATGAAATAAAAAAAAAAAAGAATACCAAAAAACATTCCTGGAGAAATAGCAAGCAATGTTGATCAAAAATGCTTTATACAGATAAAAAATAATACCAAAAATATGATCTTTGTCAAAAAAAATTGACAGGGGGAAGGGAATAAACAGGAATTAAAGAATCCTTTGTACAAATACCACATAACACAGATAGCTGAGTAACATCATATATAGACTTAATTTTGTTGTGATGTAGAACATGACGAGGAAGTCGTAACTCCTTATGTGGAATCGGAAAGAACAGAAGGATAAGCTACAGCACTGTGTTTTACAAAATGTACAAAACACTTGCCTCTAACTTGGTCCAACATAATACTATTTTCTTTGTGTTCCTTCTTTTTGTTCCTTTTTTTAAATTTATTTTTTACAGTATGCCACATACAAAAACATCTTGTGCCTAGAAGTGTTGAGGTGAAGTGAAGGTGACTCTGTGCCGGCCCCTTAGTCAAGTCACTTCAGTCATGGACGCTGAATGGTTCTGAAAGTACACACACACACACACACACACACACACACACACACACACACACACACACACACACATAATTTAGATTGATGCATTATTTAATGCATTATATATGTAGGATTATTCGGTGTAGAACATTTCGGTCAATTTCTCTCTTAGATGCTCCCTCGGTCTCTGATAACGCATCAATCAGAATAAACCACAATATGCAGAAAGAAGCGAAAACAAAATCGTGGCTTCTGGGAACTCATTTCTTCTTGAATCAGCCTTTTCATCCATCTAGCTTGTCCTGATAAGAGACACTGACAGCATGCTGAAGGTCTCCCACAGTTCCTACACGTAAACATCCAAATCCATTTCACCGCGCATTTCCGTTAAACGAGCGATCCCAAACTGCGCTGCGACGATGAGCTCGTGTACTTCAAAAGTGCAAAGAAATTCTCCCATTTGTTTTTGCTTACTATCAGTACAGACGTCTGCTTGGATTTCGGATACTGTAGGTGGTGTCCCCGTTCATTCACACCAGAAAGATCATATTTCTGGTTGTAGATCCTAAAAAATGGTCAGTTGTACTGTAGTTCAGCAGTTTAGCAGATACACACTGGGGAAAGCTGTAATTTTACAGTGATATCTTGAGATTTGAACCCCAGCGTGCAGGATTCTGATTGGTCAGAAGGTCCTGACTGATTTTTTATAAGGTTTATATTAAAGTTCTGATTGGATGAATCTACTTATAATGTGTGTTATTGTAATACTGATACTTTTACAATAGACATGTTTGGAGTTAAGGTTAATTTCATCACAAAAATCCTTCAGAATCCAAATGATTGCTTAAGTAAAAACCCAAGTGAAACTCAAGGATCTCGAAAAAAAGAACTGCTGCGTGACTGTATACGGCAATATATCATCCGACTCAGACAGAGATTAATCGCTGTGCTGTCAGGAACCAGTGCTGACCCCTAACACATCCTAAAAATAAGAAGCTAAACAAGATTATAACAAATTGTTAGTGTTGTGATGCAGGTCGAACACACCTACGTGGAATAAGGTACATATTCAATAATTCAGAGCCGAATATCGATTTCGTTTCACTCTGCTGTGGATTTACAGACGGATCTCGTAAAAACCCGGAGAATTTGTTGCACATGAATCCTTCATAATGTCACATATGAAAAGTAACCGCGTAACGAGCGTGTCCTGTGTCCTGCACGCGTCTGTGCTTCACGAGCCACCATTCCAAGCCATCCGGAGTCGCTTTCATGATGAATGTGTAGGAATCGAAACGAGAAGACGAATGTTTATACTGTAGCGAAGATCGATCACATCTATTTGTATGACGATGGAGTGGAAAAGCTCTACCTGTGCACTGAGGGTCTCTAGTGGGCTCTCCACACGGGGGAACGTCATGAGCGGGAGGCCGCGGTACTCCTCCGTCTTCCTTTTGGTCGGGGTCGAGTGAGCGCCTTTAAAGTTATTCACCACACACAGTCCCTGCAAAGAGAAACGGTGATCAAGATTTATTAATCCATTATGCATTTTTTATATACAGTATACAGACAAAAGTATTGGGACACCTGATTTTCCAGCTGTATGGTCTTCTTTCCCAAACTGTTTGAGACACACAAACCTGTTCCAGCATGATGAAACACCAGTGCACAAAGCCAGATCCATGAAGATCTGCTTTACATGGGTTGGAGTGGAAGATCTCCGGCTATAGAGCTCTGACCTCAACCCTACTGAACACCTTTGGGATGAATGTGAATGCTGCACCCCAGGACTCCTCACCTTCTCACCTACATCAGTACCTGACATTACTAACACCCTTGTAGCTAAACCTCCACAAAATCTAGTGGAACATCTTCCCAGAAGAGTGAAGCTCATTCTAACAGCAAATAGGGACTACATGTGGAATGGGGATGTCCAAAAAGAAGCATGTACACTACCAATCTTATGCTCAGGTGTCCACAAACTTGTATTGTATTGTATTTACGTATAATTTTCCAATTACAATCTTTTTATTTGACAGATGAGTCCGATAAGAATGAGGCATGCAGCCAAAAGTCTGTGCGTACATTTTTAAACTGTCACACACTCAGATATATATTGAGAATAGCGCCATCTGCAGGCATGAATTAAGGATCAGACTTACCAAAAACAGAGCAATGGAGGCTCCCAGGATGAATCCAGCTACGACATCCGAGCAGTGATTTCGATACTCCGACACCCGCTTCAGCCCTGTAAGGAACGCAGCACACAGCGTCCCCAGACACAACACCGGCTTTGCCAGACGACTGCTCTTTGTCCTGATGGTGCTTGTGATGTACATCTGAAACACACGTTCACATATTCACAAGCTCACACACGTTTACATTTATGGCATGATCCAGAGCAACTTACATTTATTTCATTTATACAACATTGGGGGTTTAGGGCTTTGCTCAAGGGCCTGTTAGTGGTGGTGGGATTTGAACTCACAACCTTTCAACCTTACTAAAGCACTAATCTACCACTTCCCTGATGCATACAGACCATGGAGAATTCTCTATTCTCTCTGCTACTGTAAAAAACATTCATTTGACATTTTTCGTGCATTTTAGCCGTTATGGCAGTTAAGGGTCTTGCTCAGAGAAGTGCATCTTGGTGTGGGTGGGATTTGAACTTACGATCTTCAGATCCAAAATCCAATGCCTTAACCACTAAGATTTTTCAACGAATCAGATTTGAATTCAGTAGCATTGTGTGAATTGTAACAACTATGAGGTTTGAGTCCCATGATAAAAGAAGCAGAGACGAGAGACACTTACAGTGACGTAGACCGCCGAGTAGACGCTGAGCGAGGCGTCTTTAGATGGAAAGGATCTCCTGGCTTGCTCCACCACCACCCGGTTCCCTGTGCAGATGTTGCCATTGGAGATGAACTGGTGGTTGAGGCGGCACTCAGTGCCTGTGTAATTTGGCTGGCAGACAGTCAGGAAGTACGGTGCCAGGCTTCCTGTCACCACTTGCCCAGCGTTCACAAAGATGTCGGTCGCAAACAGGCCGAACGCAAACACACCTGCGGTAGGGGGGAAATGCCAGCAACGTTCATTTAGTCTCGCTGCTCTCAATCAGGATTCGAGTTACACGGCCAAAACAGATTAGAGTTTCTTGGAAGCAAACATGGAGAGGGTTTTTTTTTTTGTCCCCCTTTTTTATTATCATTAGATGCTGGTGTTGGGAAATGTATACTGTACAAGAACCCAATATTTTTGGATTGATTTGGATCATTTAGAGCAGCGGTCCACAACCTTTTTTACGCCAAGGACTGGTTTAATGTCGGACAATATTTTCACGGACCGGCCTTTAAGGTGTGGCGGATAAATACAACAAAATAAAAAGATACGACCATAAAAACTGGTATCTTCTAAATATGATAATAAACATAAATCCACTGTGTTGTTTTTTGTTCATTTTGATCGCTTGGGGGTTTGAATTTAGCAGTAATGTATTATGTGTTAGCCGCCGGAGCCCCTTTACGAAGGTAATGGACGGAGGAAAGACATGTGACTGAGGCATCATGACATGCATCAAGAGTGAATCATAGACAAATGTGGTGGAGAGAATCCGGTCATTTTCCAAAATAAAACTGTTAAAAATCTCTCTGTGTGGCCCGGTACCAATTGACCCACGGAGCGGTGCCGGTCCACGGCCCAGAGGGTTGGAAACCACTGATTTAGATGACAAATAAAATTTCCTCACAGCATCAAAAGATGTTTCTACCCTTTTTTTTTTCTGTCGTCTGCAAAAACATGATGCGATTATCTATCTGCTTGGATCTATGAAAGACGCGATACAGACGCTGGAGCTTCTCGCTGGCTGCCAATGAGCTTGAAGATAGACGGCTAATGACTGTGACCTCCAGAGAAAGAGACCAACAAGCGAAGAGAGGGAGGGGCGGGTGGAACGAAACGCTCAAGAAGTCCTCGTGTCTTCGCACAGCGAGCGAGCGAAAATGAATTGAATACAATGGTCCACATCATTGCAATACCAGGCCTCATTGGGCATCATTATCAGAGTCTCTTCTGAATTATGCATCAGGGTCAAGCAATGCTGCAGGACTACGCTCTCTCAGACAGACACGAGACGGAGGGTTTTTTGAAGAGTTGAAGCCACATCAAAAAACGAGCCCTCAGTGTTCCTCAAGATGGAAAAAAAAAACCTGGAATTTTTTACAGATTATACTGAAGGTCAGTATGTTTTTAATAGTAATGATATTTTAGGAATCGGTTGTTCGCTTTTACGTCACCCGTCCTGTAAACCCTGTCAGAAGAACGTAGGATCACAGAGCAGAGGAATGTCAAAGGTCAAGCCTTTCTGTCTTCTTTTTGTAGTATGTAATGAAATAAAAAAATGGAGCTCATCAAACTCAAGAGACTCAAGAGACTCACCGATAAACCTGATGATCCTGCGAATGAGTGGATTCAGGTAGCAACATTCTCCAGTAACAATCATCTTCTCCTGGGCAATGAGAGCCTCTCTTGTGGACTTCATCATGTACATGGAGATTTCACCAATGAAGATCTGCACACAAATGAGAACAACAACCACCGAGAATTAAATATGCATTTGCGGAATATTGAAGCAGCTTTTCGTTATCATCTCTATGCATCATTTCAAATGCCGAAAATGTGAACATGTTTACGAATGCATTTGTTTATGTGGGGAAAAAAGGTAGTATAGAAATAAGGTTTTAAAAATGATCAATCAGACATGTGCTTTTTTTTTTTTTTTAACTATGAAAAATAAACTAGAATCCTGTGTCATTCGTCTTTTCATGGTTTTGAATACTTTTCTAAAATAATATGGGTTTCACTGCACATGGATACGCCAAAAGCCAGAAAGAGTACAATACTGCTGCGAGGTCTCAGGTCGTGTAATCTGCTGCAACAACAAGAACAACAAAACTAACAACAGCTGCAACAACAAAAACACCACCTTCAACAGCTGCAACAAAAAAAAACAAGACTAACAACAGCT
This sequence comes from Silurus aristotelis, assembly GCF_946808225.1. Lineage (NCBI taxonomy): Eukaryota > Metazoa > Chordata > Actinopteri > Siluriformes > Siluridae > Silurus > Silurus aristotelis. The sequence goes on from NC_139591.1 coordinate 2,192,863, forward strand.
CAGCAACAAGAACAACAAGACTGACAACAGCTGCAACAATAAGAACACCACCTACAACAGCTGCACTAACAAGAACACCACCTACATGAAAAACAATGCCAGCAACACCACCATCAACAAAAACCAGCATCATCTGCTACTACATTTACACCACCTACAACATCTGCAACAAGAACAAGACCAGCAACTACTGCAACATCAAGAACACCACCTACAACAGCTGCACCAACAGGAACACCACCTACAACAAAAACAATACCAGCAACACCACCAGCAACAAAAAGAACAGCAACAAGAACAGCAGCAACAACAAAAACAACACCAGCACAAACACCACCAACAGAAACAACACCACCACCTGCAGCAACAGGTTTCGACTGAAAAGGCTCAAAGGTGAAATTTGGACAGAAATGTTTCTCTGATTCGAATAAATTTTCACTGCACACAATAAAACCATGCACTTGATATAAACACAATAAACACATTTAACTCAATAATACAAATAGATCTTTAAAATGTGGGGGTAAAAATCCATCTTTTCAGTATCGATGTTTGAAGACTTTGTCATTTCTGTGGATTCCACCAACCAACCAAATATCCCATCTGACTGTATTCTCTTCATCAGAACATCTCACCAATATGTGAAGCCACTGTCTGGCACTTTCCAGAAGTTTCTCTGGGAGATTGTGCAGCTATCAGGAAGAAGGTCACCACCTGTGTACATAAACGCCAAGAGGAACAGAACAGCAAAATAGTTCAAGCGAGTGGAGAAATCACCTGCAGGCCAGTTTGGATTTGAAGCATGTTTTATTCCGGAGGGCAGCACATGATGCTCCTAATGCAAACTCATTTCATCAGCTCAGACTTATACAATAAAACGCCTCAGATGATGGGAATTTTAAACAGGATTGTGTATTGTGTTTCAAAATGGTGTTTTTTTATGTTAAAAAGATGATCATGAACATAAAATGATCATGGTGATCATGGATAAGATGCAGGGTTTATTTATATAAGGAATAAAACACAAGGGGGAAAAAATGATGTGCCAATGATAAAATAATGGCATCATACTTTCTTTTTTATCTTCGTATCATTACATTTCATTTTGTAACAGTGCTTATAATTATCACCTTATAGAAAGCTTCACTAAATCATGCTGACCTTGTGAATAAGTCGTTACAGTTGAAAGTTTACACCGAACAGCGGGAGCTGCAGTTACAAAAAAAATAAAAAAAATGGACACCTGACCAATTAAATTACAGAATTCAGTAGAATTGTGAAGCGTTGGAAATTGAAAATCAACCCATTGGCTTGAATATTGTGATTCTATTCACCACAAGGTTTCGTTCAGTGACTCAACAACACAATAACAGAATGAGTGATTTTACAAATCGAATAAACCCTTATTTTATTCACAATAGAAGATAGAAAACAAATGTTCAAATGTTCCATTTGAAAGAAAATCTGAGGTAATTTTGAAGATCGGTGGCCGTAACACGTCTCAAAAAGGTTTGGGGTTTCTCAGGTTGGTCCCACTCCTCTTTAGTCCGGAAGACATCCATGGTTTCCATAAAGAATTTCAAATTTTAATTCTTCTGACTACTGAAGCGTTTTCCACTTTTCCACTTTGGCAGATCCGGATCATGCTCACGTGTGGCTTATTCTTTTCATTACAGAGATTTACCCTGCGTTTGCGAACGGCAAACCGTGTTCACAGTGATATCTAGAGGTGTTTCTGAGCCCATGCAGCGATTTCATTACGGAATCATGACTGTTTTAATTACAGGCATCCAATATTGATTATTGGCCTTAAATAGCTGATGAGATATTTAAAGTATTTGAAATCTGATTTTGGGGAAAATTTCTCGGAAATCGTTCAATTTATAGATGCAGTTTGTGAACCTCTGCCCATCTTCTAACTTCTGAGAGACTCTGCCTTTCTGAGATTCTCTTTAAACACCCAGTCATGTTAGTGACCTGTGAGGAGGCCAATCAGCCTAATTATTTTCAAAATATTCCTCCAGCTCCAACATTTACTTTCCAGCCTTTTATTCCAGTCCCAATGATTTGGAGTACATCATCCCTATGTGATATGTTTTCTATGTTGTATTGTGAATAAAATACAGGTTTATACCCACATCACTGCATTCTGATCTTATTTACAGTTTACATTTTCCCAACTTTTATGAAATTTGGTGTTCAGATATTGAACATCTGAACCGTCCAGTATCAGTTCATCTTAAACTGGATCCTTCAATACGTACTGAACCGTATGTTCATACAGAATCATTTCCACTCTCTTCAGGCTGAGAACGTGAAGTCTTCACTAAAAGCCATGTTCTTTCAATAGCTACAGCCAATGACATGCTCCTTCACAGCTGCCAAATCAGTAACGTGTTTTACATGGTCAGGATTCAACTGAACAAAAAATATGGGTCAGTATTTGGAAGGCAACGAGAAACATTCGCTCTCTTAAGACTTGATCACAAACATTCGCTCACCAATAAAACATGGGTCAAGTATAGGGAAAAATCCTATACATTTATTTTTCTCAGACACTGGCAACAGCATGGAGAAGAACAATCGTAATTTTACTTTTACTTAAGTATGTTTTTGTTTGGTGTTGCACTTAACTACAATTGAAATCATATCCCTTATGGAGGAAAGAAATATAAATCAAAATATTGCAAGGAGATAAAAAAAAAAACGCACCCCAGAAACTACTGCATTGATCGATCTCACAAGAAAGAAAGATGGACAGACGGGACAGACGCCGGTGATGCAGAATCGAAAGTCATTCAATGCGGGAGTCTGAATTCTGACTGATTTATGATGATTATAATATAATTTTTTCAACTCAACTTTTTTAATTGCACTTTAATTTGTAACGGTGTTCCTTCAATTAAAAAATACTAGTTTAAGATTAGAATCTACTAGATCACTAGAATCTACTGCCCCCTGCTGTTAAAAAAAGTAACTGCAAATTTTACTTTGAGTAAACTTTAATAATAAATATATAGTAAAAAAAATATTACTTTACTTGTACTTTAAGTACAATTTTATCGAAGTAACTACTTTTACTTGAGTAGAATATTTGATTACTCCTTCCACCTCTTAAAACCATATATAGAAATATAATAAATATAAGAAAATGTAGGTGTCCCAAAACTTTTGTCCATACGGTGTATATGTGTGTATGATCAAAAAACTGTGGAAAATGTACTTGTCATTTCATTGGGTCGTTTTTTTTTTTTTCACCTATACTGATCACTTAGCGCCCTCTTGTGATGAAATCCTGTAGTGCATATGTGAAACCTTTTCAGAAATCCTTTCCCTTCCATGTCTCGACTTCACATTTGCTTTAACACATCAAATTAAAAAATGTATATATAATCCAAATATTTTACTTACAACGGTGGTGGGAGCTGCTGCAACCACACAGTAAAGGATGAGCGGAGGGATAAAACTGTTCTCCTCGACGCCAGGGTAAGGCTTCATGAGCTCGGCGTCATTGCAGAAGAAGCCCTGGATGTGGATGCCAAATAAATCGGTGCACTCAAAGTAGTAGGCCAGCAGCACTGTTCCTGCCATGATGACCAGCTGGAGAGAAAAAACACAGCACAAGACACGTCCGTTACTTTCATATCATACATCTGTATTTCATTCAGACACATCTGCAATCCTTTTTCGTTTGCATTCTTCTTCCCTTCCTCTTTTTCCGCTCTTGAAACATTACGTAAAAAAAGCTTTATCTGCAGGATGCTGAAGGAGTTCTAAAATGTATAAAAAGCACATAAAGAATAAAGTCTGGGTTTTAAAATGCAAAGAACAACCGAGCAAATAAGAGCAAAACCTCCTGTCCCTCCAGTCTGAACGCCCGATTCTGACTGGAACAACAAACAATTTAAAAAATAGAACGAAATGAAAAATGTAAAAAAGGGAACTTTCCTCTTCATCTTTATACCACAGGAGATATAAATGCAACCACTTACGAGGGAAGTTCTCAGGTTGCCCGATAGAGGAAAATCTGCTGCAGTATTCTGTTCACTGTCTGTTTCTCAACAGACAAGTAGTACATCATCACCGGCAGCTGAGCGCCGCATCACCAGCAGCAGTCTGGGCATAAATCAAGAAGCTCTGTTCGCTGCCTGACTCCATTTGTTCATCTGTCCACTGCTTCAGCAACTTTTTCTTTCGGTAGAATACGAACAAGTACCTTATCATCACCTGTGTTTATATAATCACCGGCTCAGAAATCCCTGAGTGTGCTCTAATGCTACATGTCTGAAGATCTGAATGATCTTAAACAACCCTGGTTGAAAAACAAGCGCTAAAACACAGACACCAGGTCATTAATTTTTTTTCCTACAGTACCTCACATTTACCTAAAATAGACTTTGAACAATAAGGAAGCTCTTGGGGGAAATTTTTTTTTTTTTATTTCAGACATTTGACCCTGATGCCATCAACCTGATTCACCCTGTTTTGATCAATTCAGACTGCCGGTCCATCTAAGTGGTGCTGGACCACGACCAGGAGATGGTAAAGGACCTCATCCTTAAACAATAGACTATTCTCTGTTTTGAGGTCACTGAAGAGTTTCCGCTCCCTAAAGACCAACACAAAGAGAACGAGGAGGAGTTTCCTCCCTCAGGACCATTCGGGGCTGAAACCAGAACGTCTTCATCTGCCTACATTACTGTTAATATACCTGTATTATCCCTTATATATAAATATTTATTAAATATTAGCAATTCTAAAGCAAAACTACCTCAGTCTAAAGCTGTACAGCACTGTAAGTATCTGTAATTGTGCCTGTCAAAAGTATTGGGACAGCTGATTTTTCAGGTGCTTCTTCTGTTACCAAAAGTTAAAGGTATGCAATAGTATATAAAATGTGTCCTTTACTTCAACTAGGAGACCCAAACCTGTTCTTGAGGTATTGCACTAACGAGGAACCAAGACAACGTTCCTGAAGTATGGAAAACCGTCTATTGGCATAGGGATGAAAAAACAGAGCGTCATAGATTTATGGCCTAATAACAGTCCAAGCCAAGATCATACAACGTGACTAAAATGAGTCTCAGATCTCCTTAAAACGTCTAGACCAATCAGATTTATAGCTACCACAAAACCATTTCCCTGAATTAACATTACACTGTATGTTTTTGGATATAATCCTGATACTCACACTACAGGAAATGCAGCTGTCAAGGCATCTGAATGTCTGAAAGAAATTGCCTTTAACTGTCAGGGTTGTACAGGACGTGTCAGATTTCACCCAATATTTCCAACATGCTGAATCCCGGCAGCAGAAAACTGAAACGCGTGTTTAGCGTTTGCATCATCGTCAACGTGTCTGCCGGAGCACGTCTGATGAAATCGTGTAGGTGAGGGCCGTGACATGATCTCACCACCTTGTCGACGATACACACTGGTGGACAAGGAGGAAGATAATGTGCTGCGTGGAGCGTTTTGCTCTACTTCAATCTTGCACTAAAACATTCCAGCTGTTTCGGTGGGGCTTCGAATGTTACGGCTGATCGGTGTATAATAATCTCATGATTGTGACGGGTCTGGTCATAACCTACACACTGTGCTCGAGTGTTAGGAGCCCATTCCTTCTCTAATTACTCACGACACAGCAAATCAGATTTCAATCCAACCAACCTGGAGACACATTTGAAGTGTGTGAGTGTAGATGGAGGTGTGAATGCATATCGGATGCCAGATGTGAGCAAAGTCATAAACTCTTACAAACGATGTTTTTATAATGATGTTTTAGCTACAATGCTGGGAAATTCGCCAATTAGATGGGTAATGGGTAATGTTATTTAATACACTGTATTTCCAAAAGTATTGGGACACCTGCCCTTTCCTGCAATATGTGGTTCTTTTCCAAACTGTTCCCACAAAACTGAAGGATCAGATCTCTACTTTAACTCAACTACTTCATCCATCACTGCTCATATTAAACACAAATTGCTTAACAATACACTGTATTTATAAATTACCCTAAAAAATATGTTAGTAATTATTGTTTATTGCAGCTTCAGCGATTCACAGGAGAGCTTTCTCATGACCGTGGTGCACATGGAGATACGACCAGCAGATGGTGTGGAATGAAAACAGGGATGGTGTGTTTTATACAGGCAGCTTTATGGTGGAGAATTATATGCATCCAGAGCCTCACTTGCTAACGCAATTTAGTGTGTGTGTGTGTGTGTGTGTGTGTGTGTGTGTGTGTGTGTGTGTGTGTGTGTGTGTGTGTGTGTGTGTGTGTGTGTGTGTGTGTGTGTGTGTGTGTGTGTGTGTGTGTGTGTGCCTGCAAGAGAGGTAGTAAAAAAGAGAAAGACGGAGCAGTATATTTTCTTCCAGCAGGGGTCAGTAGTTGCCCAAAGACAGAAATGTAACAGTAGAAAAAGAAATAAATGCTAAGAGCACAAAAGGTTGAGTTAACACATGGCATGACTATGAAAGTTTATATCCACAAAACTGTACAGGGAAAAATATCCAGCCATGGATATTCCCGGTTAAAACCTAGTTCAGAATTAACTGCAATGTCATCACTAATAATGACACACAGATGCACAACCAATCCATCATTGCAACAATTAATCATTTCCTCCGTTTCTCTGTCTGTGTTTGGCGTACACACCGGTGAGCACATGTCTTTAACGATGTCTGGAGGGTGAGGACCACAGCTCAGGGCTATGTGGGGCTGGGTGCAGGTTCAGAGATAAATAATTTCATGAACTTCTTCAGCTACAGGATCTCCTCTGTTGGATCGGACCACTGTTCCTTCATTTGAGCACTTTTGATAGATTCTGACCACTGCAGACCAGGAACATCCCACAAGAGCTGCAGTTTTGGAGACGCTCTGACCCAGACGTCTAGACGTCACAGTTTGTCAAACTCGTTTAAATCCTTACACTCATTGTTCCTGCTTCTAACATCAACTTTGAGGACAAAATGTTCACTTGCTGCCTAATAAATAAATCCACCCACTAACAGGTGCCATGATGAAGAGATCAGTGTTATCCACCGCTTATAATGTCATAATCTTATGTCTGATTGGTGTAAAGTATTGTTAAGCTGATCTAGTTATAAGCTGTGTAGACAGTGATGACAGGCACTGCTCATTTCCTCTTTTATTCAATCACTTCACACGTCTGTCTGTTTCCAGCTACAATTTGGATCTAATCTAGGAGAACTTTTTCACATACTGTTTTAGTTCAACATCACAAAATTAATGCTCAAAATCAGGCTTCAGGGTTTCCAAGTACCAAAAGTGTTCACAACATCACTGGAATATTCAGACTCCATGGCCAGGTATCCCAAAGAGCTCAACTGAGCTGTGTGGGTGAAGGTGACATCAAATTTCTGAAGAGGCAGGAGCATGACTTCTTGTTCACCTTCTTGTTTTTACGCTGCCCTGTGACGTAAAATGAGTAAAGCCGCTCTTTGAAATGATGCAGAATTTGGCTTTTACGTGTCACAAAAGAAAGCTTTAAGGATGAGGATGGATTTGGACCGTCACCAATATCACAGTATGCTACAATGGCTCAGGACCACAGTTTGCATAAACAGTCCTGCATTTAAAAGCTTACTAAGGAACAGTACAATACAACAATGATGGAACTGTAAGGAATGGATATTCGGTGATGAGGATGGGTTCCCATTTGAGTCTGGTTCCTCTCAAGGTTTCTTTCTCATGCCTTCTCAGGGTGCTTTTCCTCACGACAGTCGCCACTTGATCACTCGTTAGGAATAAACTTACAGTTATAAGGAACAAGTCTATAGGCACTAAACTTATACAACTTTATAACCTCTTTATCTCTGTGAAGCTGCTTTGAGGCAATGTCCAACGTTAAAAGAAAGAATTCAATTAAATCGAATCAAATAAAATTCGAATCGAATCAAATTGAACTGAAGCACATCTTGTGCCTTCTCCTTCCCTGGTTGGTATGGCAGCAAAAAACTGGTTAGTGGTGTGAATCGAATAAAGCTACATTAAAGAAAAAAAGGTCTTAAAGACGTTGTAAAAATGTTTTCGGAGGACTACGTTCTACCTAGAATAGTGTTCATTTATTCACCTTCAGTAACTGCTGCAGTGCGTGAGGCAGGAGCACAAACTGGACAGGGCATTCCCATGGGGCATCATGTACATACACACACACACACACACACACACACACACACACACACACACACACAGAGCACCTAGTGGGCACTCGGCACACAAAGCTTGTCTACTAGCCAGGAATAGGAAGAAACCTGAAAACACTGAGAAAGCTCCCATATGCACAGGAAGAACCTGCAAATCTCTCCACATACGACAATAAACAAGATCAGGACCGAATTGATATTAAACTCGAAATGTGAATTTATTCCTTGTGGATTACAGGGTTTAGGCATAATCTCTTTCTCTCTGTGTTCATGTTATTTAAATCCCCTGTTTGGGTTAAATAACAAACGGTGCACACGCTGACACGGGCTTATTGTCTTAAACTTGACATTGAGGATTGCAAAAGAAGCTGTGAATTATTTTACAGCAGCCTACAAGGTTCCAACAAAATCACCGAGATTCAATATAAAATACATCCTGTGTAACAACAGGCACAGATGTCAGTCCGAGACCTCGGAGTATCGTGAAAGACGGTCATTTGGGAACACTGAAGAGGACGTCTACACACTCCGCCATCAATCACCTGATGCTGCAGTTATTTAACTATAGTAAGTAGGTGTGTGTGTGTGTGTGTGTGTGTGTGTGTGTGTGTGTGTGTGTGTGTGTGTGTGTGTGTGTGTGTGTGTGTGTGTGTGTAAAATGACATAATGCACACAAAGCAACCAGCGGATAAACAATTAAAATACCATCGTATATTAGAGGTCGACCGATAGTGGATATTCCCGATTCGGATTCCGGAGTTGAATCGTATTTGCCGATACACGATTGATCAGCTGTTCAAACTTTTAAAATGGATACTGGACAAATAAAAAAACCCACAACACTCCATGTAAAACTGTATTGAATTTTATTACAAAAATAAACATTTTAGACAACATAACAGAATCATGTAAATGTGCTAATTGTAATAAATATTAATATATTAAAGATGTGAATAAATACTGAGGAAAAAACATGCATTCTAACTGAAACAAATATTAAATTCGAATAAATAAAAAGTTACACCCAAAATGTATAAAAAAAGACACTTTGAATAAACAGCACATGGCCGCTCTCATACTGTATAATGACAGTGGACTTTCTCAGCCGCTCCAGCCACAGAAGCAACCCGGAAAAACTATCGCCATGGGTTTTTGCAGATAGCCGATTGTTCTAGAAATCGTCTATCAGTGCCGATTAATCAGCAAAACCGATGAATCAATCGAGCTCTACAGTATACTACTAAATATACAGGAGTTTCTTTGGAAAACTCCACATACAAGACTAATAGACTCGTCCACACCAAAGTCACCAAAACAATGTTATTAATCCAGTCCAGCACAGTGAAGAGTGTCCAGAGCTCTACATTGAAGACAGAAAACAACCACTACATAGGAGGTTGTACCAACACAGAAGAAACAACACATCAAGACCAGAATCAGCTGTGTACCTGCATCTGAAGGACCATTTTATGGATGAAAAAGGTGCACATATTGGACAGAGAAGACAGATGGTTTGAGAAAAGAGTGAAGGAGGCCATCTACATCCAGGGGGAGATCTGTTTACTATCCTTTTATCCATCCTGAGAAGATCTAGACCTATACACACATTGACCAGAAAAGCCAAGTAATACAAATTTGTGGAATCCTGCCAACTTTCTTAAGACTGATGATGAGTAGTAAAATGTTTCGATCCAATCAGATAGAAGTCATTTTGAATCAACTTCTAGAGAACTGTACCTGGATGACCTGAGAATCTTCACTGACACACTGAATAAACCACCTTTATACATTAGTTAATGCCATAACGGACATCATTTGGCATACGTCCTCATCCAAAGCGACTCGCAATTATCTAAATTTTACAGATGAGGTTAAGAAAACCAGCATTGGCAGCTTGGTGGTAGTGCTGAGAACTGAACCCATGATCTTCTGATCGAAAGTCCAACATCTTATCCAATGAGCTACCACTTCCCTACAGGCTTCAGACACTATAGGATGAAGTGAAATGGTTTTCCACTGAAACTGTAGTACAGGTAAAGTGAACCCTTGTTCTCTATACAATGCTGCATTAAAAAGGAACTACTGGTTTTGTCCAAATAAGGTATTATACAGTCATAATGACAATGCTGTAAAGAAAAATTTAAAAATAAAGAACTTTTAATAATTGTTTTAACATGAATGAATAAACCTGTGACAGATTAAACTTTCCATGATTTAGCCAATTTAGCTGATATCATTTATTTTGCCAACATGTGAAATGCAAATCCTGTCCTGTGTGGTCTTTCTGTAGTTATTTTATTAGATTTTTCTTAGGTTTATTGATCTAAAATGTCTGTCAATTTTTTTTTTTTTGTGTGTGTCTTTGTGTGATGTTCTATAAATCGTGGCTTTAAAATGTTAAAAGGTATCATGGGATAAATGGAAGTTTAGCTGTGCCAAAATTCAACTCATGACCTTCCGTCCAGAAGTCCAACATCTCAATCACTGAGCTACCACTGGTCACAAAGAAGCCTTGAAACCCCAAACACGGATCCTCAAGAGGAAATTGCAAGAGCAAGCACTGAAATCAGCTCCCAATTTTTCCAATATATCTAGCTATCTCATGTACTACGGTTCCGTTCCTGCAAGCCGTCTGAAACAGGCAATAACAGATGGCTCAGGTAGGCTGGTGACAGAGGCTGTAAATGCTGCCTAGAACAGTCAGCAATTTGCTGCATTTTTCTTTTTTACATTTATTTATAGAAATGGCTGTTTAGTCAGTGCTCTTTTACAGGCCAGGGCTGAAAAAGCCAGAGATGGTGGGTAGAAGTGTCATCATCCTCAGGTGCAAAAAAAATCTAATAAATCCCTTGCTTACACACATATCAGCAGGGATCTGAGGAATCTGAGGAAAAACACTCCAGGACTTGATCAGCAGTCACAATGTCATCTTTAAGCTCCAGGATTGAACTCTGTCGATCGTCACTAATCCACTGAGCTGCTAGTACTTGTTAAAGAAATAAATAACATGCAATTAACAGTTTTCTGAGGATGGCGCATACACTGCTGAGCTCCTCTCAGTTTTAGGCCCTTCGACCGAATTAGAAAGAGAAGCGCACGGAAATGGACATCTTCCAATTCCAGCTGAGTGGATCAGCTCAGGAGGGGAATGGAGTGAACATATGGTACCATATTGCTCAGGCTTCAGTGAGGAGGTCACTTCATGGCAGGGAGGATTCAGAAGCATACAAATTTAAATATCATCCAATTTTAGTTGGTAAGCAATGTACCAACCTAAACTGCATTGCAGTGTTAAGTACATCTTTGTTTTCTTAATGACCTTCTTTGGGCCATGAATGTGCCAGTATAGAAGAACCGAAGAAACTTTCTTCAGTTTTTCATGACCAGCCGGGAAATGTAGCTCCAGACATGTGTTTCAGACCAGAGCGATATACATTAATAAATCTTCACAGAATAAAATTAACATATAGAGATCACACATATAGACCAGGATACCATATATATATATATATAGATATATATAGACAGGGTCGTGGGCGGCCGAGGCTCATTGATGAACGTGTGGAGCGAAGGCTGGTCCATGTGGTTCCGATCCAACAGACGAGCTCCTGTGGCTCAAACTGCTGAAGAAGATCATGCTATAACTATAACCATATCACCTATGAAGGACATACATTTGTCCAGTCAACAACACACTGCATGAAATCATGCAGAAACGCTTAAAGAGATGCAGTTACTCTTCACATCAATCATCAAAATTTGACTCAGGAATGATATCCATCCGCCTTTCTATCTGTGTGAGGAGAAAACATGAGCCCAGTATCTCTATCATGGCATGGGTATTGATGTCAGATGGGTTGGACAAAATAAAATTGCAGCCTGTTCTGCAGAAGGACATGCCTGGTTGTTCATGAGCACGGGAAAATGTCTGAGCTTACAATAATAATAAAAAATAAGCAGCTCTCTACAACTCTCTACAACTGTGTTGAGCAAAGAAAAACGCATCGTAAAAGCCACACACTCAAACACACACACACACACACACACACACATACAGTGACTCAACCAGAAAATAACGATCAGAACAAAAACAAGACCATTAATTTTCAGCTAGAGGAGGCGACTTCCAGACGTGAAATGTGATAAAACAACTAGGCGTGGACGTGATCCAGCAACATGGCAAAGATGAGAGAAGTTAAACTGCCACTTGCTAGAAACACAAATAGGTATGAAGACAGAAAAGCCAATTTCCGTGTTTCATTTCCTGATTTGCTGAATGTGAGCTGAGCCATCCAGTGCTTCAAGCAGGATCACCTTCACTTCAGAAACAACTGCATAATACAGACAATTTCCAAAGATTAAATTGATGTATGTGTGATGTAGCAAGAAAACTGCTTTGGATGCAATCCATGTCAGCAAATGAACAGAAATCCAATCACAGAAACCATCAAAACATCTCCTTGTATGTATCCAGTGCTGTGTTTTGGTCAGTTCAAACTACTCAGGCCATTCTCCTCAGACCTCCTCGTTTAGCAAGGCTAATAAAAAGATAAGTTATACCACCACCAGGACTAGAGGTGGACCCATTCGGTTTTGCCTATTAATCGGCACCGATAGTTGATTGCTGGAACTTTCAACTATCGGAAAAATCCATACGTGATACATTTTTCCAGGTTGCGTCCGTTGCTGGGACGGCTTAGAAGGTACGCTGTGGTTACGAGAGCGGCCTCTAGAGGCGAATCACTGACACCATGTGCTGTTTCAGTCAAGCTTTTATTGCCATTTCAACCATATATAACTGACGTAGTACACAGTGAAATGAGACAATGTTCCTCCAAAACACTGTTGCTACATAAAACAACATAGAGCTACATCACTCAGTGTAGAGCTACATAACAGAACACAGAGCTACATCACTCAGTGTAGAGCTACATAACAGAACACAGAGCTACATCACTCAGTGTAGAGCTACATAATACAACATAGAGCTACATCACACAATGTAGAGCTACAAAACAGAACACAGAGCTACAACACTCAGTGCAGAGCTACATAACAGAACACAGAGCCACATCACCCAGTGAAGAGCTACATAACAGAACACAGAGCTACATCACACAATGTAGAGCTACAAAACAGAACACAGAGCTACATCACTCAGTGTAGAGCTACATAAAACAACATAGAGCTACATCACACAATGTAGAGCTACATAACAGAACACAGAGCTACATCACTCAGTGTAGAGCTACATAAAACAACATAGAGCTACATCACACAATGTAGAGCTACATAACAGAACACAGAGCTACATCACTCAGTGTAGAGCTACATAGGCCTAAAGGCCTAAAGTAATTGTCCTCGCCACATAAAGTGCACCGAGTGCAACCTAGAGCACTATATTATATTTATTAATTATATTTAATTTATTATATAATTATACTGATTCATTAATATATTTATTCCAATTAGCGCATTTTCATGATTCAGTACTGGTTTTTTGGGGTTTTTTTTTTTTATATAAAACTGGCAGATTGCTGTGGCAGGGATTTGACCACCCAACCATGTCTTTCTTACAATGTAAACTAAACACAACAACTGCAAGAAGAAATTAGCAATCATTCTGTCTGTGTTCGCTATGCTATTATTCTGCCTTCATTTTCAGAGCTCCAGTATTTAAGCAGCACGGGGAATAGAACAGACGGATGAAGACGAGTGGATAAAGAAATGCACAACCATTTTGTCAAAGTCTGTGAAAGCAAAACGCAGCTGTAGTTTTCACAGCGTTAGAAGCACTTCAGCGAGATGCCTCAGTGTGTTAGTTCCTTCTGTAACTGTCTGCAATGGAAACCTCCTTACACGACATCACACGGGTGTCTGTTATGCTTTTACAGTTATTTGTACATCTTCAAAACCAGGCACCAAAAATGAAAATCTCAGGCAATAATAAAATTTTTTATAAGGTTACTTGGCAGATTTTTGCTCATATCAGAGTTGAAAGTAGCATGGGTGAGTTTTAAGACATTTGTATAGCAAATACACGACACGTCGGTTACGACCTGTGTGCTAATATCCTAAATAACATCAACATATGTATTTCTTATATAAATAATTTACTTACAATATATCATTTATGTACTTTTTAACATCTTTAACTGCCAGAGCCTTTATATTTATTTACTGTATATATATATTTATATATTTATCTGCTCTTGTAAGTTTGCACAATTGCTAATATTTGCACTTGTGGTAGAGGCTATACTGCATTTCGTTGCTGTGTACCTGTACTATGCAATGGCAATAAATATCTATCTATCTATCTATCTATCTATCTATCTATCTATCTATCTATCTATCTATCTATCTATCTATCTATCTATCTATCTATCTATCGTTCGTTCGTTCGTTCGTTCGTTCGTTCGTTCGGTAATAACTGAGTTGTACTTTTGCTCTTCCCATGATCCGCAAGAAATGCAGCTTTCTGGTGGAAGTCTAACAGTCATACCCATATGTGAACCGAACTGTTGCCACAAAGCACACAATCGTATAAAATGGCTTTGTTTCCATCACACTAAGATGCCCAAACATGTTCCAGCATGACAATGTGATTGTGCACAAAGCAAGCTCCATAAAGTCAAGGTTTGCCAAAGTTGGATTAGAAGAACTTAAGTGTCCTGCACAAAGCCCTGACCTCAACCCTACTGAACACATTTGCACCACAGGCCTCCTCATCCCACCAAAATCAACTGTCAATGACAATATTGTTGGGTATTATTACAGGGTGATACATTGGGCCGTATATTGTGTGTTTACAATTGACTATTTTTTTTACTTTGCATTCGTATTTATAAATGTATATCACTTGGATCCCATACATACACAAAACCTGCTGTTGTTGCTCAGTCCCAACGTTCTCATCAGAAAGTTAGACTGCACTCGGACACTTCAGAAAGACTAATGTCAAGCAGCTCAGTTTATCTCCAGGGTGAAGAAAGAGACAAAAATCAATAGAGCCTGACAGCTGGGGAGTTATCTAGGTGGTAAAACTGAGACCATACAATGATAAACTGAAATGTCAGAAAGGGGACAGGGTGTCTCTCTGTGTTTCTATGTAAAGACATCCAAAGAACTGCCAAATGCAATCCATGCAACTTACTCACAGCGGGAGCTAAACATGACCTTGCATGGGTCTAAGTGAGAAAAGCATGGCACTGTATCAGCATCGTACAGCTTTGAGTTTTCAGGCGTGAAAAAAAAAACCTGAGAAGTGATATACGCAGAGCGAGGGTGTCGAAGAAAAGGCAGCTTTGAAGTGTTGCTGGTCCTCAGCGATCAAGGGGATTCGACACCAATTTTAATTAAACGCCCATCCAGCATGGTGAACAGTCTCAGTCAACGGTTTTCAAAAAGCTGCAGCGAGTCCTGAATCACAACTGACTGAAAAAAATTTTGGCTGAAACCAAGACACAAGGCCTTACCTCCACAAAGATGAAGCACGGTATAATGGAGTAACTACGCTGCATGTTGTCCGAGGCCATTTTCCCAACACGGTCACGTCGACGGAGGTCTGAAAGGACAGAAGGGGAAATGCAGTCAAATTAATGCACAAACCACAGACTACAACTATAACAAGGTATTTTGACAATGATTGATGTTCAACAAAATGCCCAAAGGCAGAAAGGAGATGATGAATTGAGGGAAACAGACAGGACGACTGAAGGAATTTGTCAACAAGACACTGTTTAATTAAATAAGGACTTTCATGTAAATACTGAATGAAAGCAATTGGTGCCTACTAAGACTTGCCAAGCTTAGAGACCACAGGCAAATGTTTAAAAGCCCACTCACGCCTTAATATATATAAAAAAGTAAACAACAAAAAAGTTAAAACACTGTATAAAATGAATTTGCAAAATACATATCAAATGTTTAAACTGGGATTATATATAATTTCATGAAAAAAATAAGGTAATTTTGACTTTGATGGCTGCAACACGTCGTTTTAAAAGTTGGGACAGGGCCACGTTTACCACTGTGTTGCATCACGTCTTCTGTCCGTATACATCTGGAAACTGAGGAGACCAGTTGCTAAAGTTTTAGGAGAGGAATGTTGTCCCATATTTGTTTGATACAGGATTCTAGCTGCTCAACAGTTCTGGGTCTTCTTTGTTGTGTTTTTTGTTTCTTGATGTTCAGTACCTAGTCTCTTCGACTACAAAGTCATGGTACTTTAATAGATGCAGTATGCACTTATCATTATCTTACTCAAATATGCAAGTCTTTCCCTAAAAAAAGAAATTTTCTGGATGGAAAGTTCTTAAACCTAATATATTGATGGAGCCTTTTCAGATGTACAAGACGGCTATTTCACAGGCACTAATACACTCCCATACCATCGGAGATGAAGCCATTCATTTTAAAATCACCCTATTTTTAGCTTAGAGTTCCTCAGTTTAAACATTTTATATGTTTCCTTTTATATGTTCTGTTGTAAATCAAATATGAGATTTGCAAATCATTACATTTGTTTTTTTTTTATGTGCATTTCTTACAGTGTCCCAAATGTTTTGAAATTGGGGTTGTAGTTCAAAACAGACTTTGGTCAAGTTCTAACCTCGTAAGTACAGTAAAATTACCTCAAAAACACGTACATGACAATGAACGAATTGTTATGCTATGGCCTCGGCACACGTGTATTAGGGTTTCTGTTTGGAAAACTGTTGGTGGTAACATCCTGCTTGTTTGTGCTCTTTTTATAGACAAACTCTAACGCCCCTTCACTCCACCCTCATATTCTGTTTAGAAAGAAAAATCGCGGCTCTGCATAATTCTAGTCAGTCAGGAGCAAAAAAATCAGTGAAAGAAAAGCGCTTTGCATTTTACAATGTATAATAACATCGCTGGTGATAAGGAAAAAGCTGGATGCAGATTTAGAGATGCTGGATGGTTGCTTTTACACAGCCAATAATGTAGAAATCATTTTCTCTCTCAGAGCACCACATAAATCAACCACCTTGTAATGTATGTAAGATAAGCTCACCCCTTTCCAGCTAATAATGCTAACACAGGAAGTAAAGCTGTTCTAAGAAAAACAAGACACTAAATGCATTCAGTCGTTGTCGAGAATCAAACTGCACTCACATTAATACGATATATTAAGCATGAAAACATGCACAAAGCTATGTTGAATCTGTGCTCTATATAATGGGATGCTGTGACACTGCTGTATTCAGGACTTTCTTCATCTTGTATTTCTTTTTTTTAAAGACGTCACGCTGTGATGTATCAATATCAAAACCGTACCAGTCACACGTCTTCACATAATGCGAATTTTCAGGTTCACCTAAAGTTTAGATTTGCAGCATAGCAACATCCAAAACTTCGAGCACTTAGCTTCTGGTGTAAAATGGAGGTCGATGGACAAATGTTCTACATAGATGGTCTTGTAGCTTAGTTTTCAAGCAGCTAAATGGACTTCATATATAGTCATCACATACATTTGATCCAATTCGGATAACTGACAAAGAAGATTCTTATAAGATCTTAGTTTTTTTAAACCACCATGAAATTAACTGGTATACAATCCGCACAACTAGTTTGCACTCCGAACTCAGATTAGGTTTATGTTCTACTTCACTATATCATTTAAAAACCCAAAAATTTAATTAACGAGTGCTTGGAAACACACACTTAACAATGTTTTAGACATTTGTAGACAGACTGCATTTATAGCGACACCCCCATTTTTTTACAGCTTCTTAAAGCTGAGGTGTCAAAAAGTGGTGAAAAGACACATAGCCAAAACCTAATTTCCGACAGAAATCCGGCTACATTGACACCCAGGGCATTTTCCCAGATTGCTATACATTTTTAATAGAATGGAGAAAAAGCCTACAAAGAAAATGAAAGTAAACTGAGGATTATACCAGGGACCCTGAAGCTACCTACTGC
Organism: Silurus aristotelis; assembly: GCF_946808225.1. Classification (NCBI taxonomy): domain Eukaryota; kingdom Metazoa; phylum Chordata; class Actinopteri; order Siluriformes; family Siluridae; genus Silurus; species Silurus aristotelis. The sequence continues at coordinate 2,210,983 of NC_139591.1, forward strand.
TCTACCATGCTGCTCCATAACTTTCTAATTTCAAGCTAATTTCCCTGAAACGCAATGCGTAGCGTTGTTGAAATTAAAAAAAGCATGAAATCATTTGAAGCTCATTAAGACTGCCACCTCCGTTTATGCTTAATGTCTAAAAGGAAAAACTAACTAGCTGCATGGTGAGGATTTATGTAGCTCTGTAGCCTCAGTAGGAATACAAAACATGCTAAACTTAACTAGCTGTTAGAAAATATAAATGGATGTCTGTTGTACTTAATTGGCAGAAATCCCACAGTGTACAGTTTTACAATAAAGCTCATTTAAAACTTTCTTTCTCTGGAAATCTTCAGGACAACTACACGTTTAAATTAGCCTGTCCAGTCAAATGCTACCGCTTCTCTATTTCTATAATCAAATTAAATAAAGCAGCTTTACACATTTTCTGTGTAAAGCTGCTTTGAGACAATGTTCATTGTTAAAAGCGCTATACGAATAAAAATGAATTTAATTGAATTGAAATATGACTATAGCACACTGTTAGCATAAGCCCATATAAACTAACATGTAGCTTAAAGGTACAAGATTTATCACTTATATCGCAGCAAATAACCCAACAAAGCTAACTGGTCCAATGTTAAGCAATTCACCTACACGGTTTACTCCTTAATAGTAGACTCTAAAGCAGAATCAAGAAAAATCTGGGCTGCTAAAAAACGTTTGGTCGACCAGGGCTTTGCGTATACATTTATTTTAAACAGTTCTGATGAAAAACAGCATAAATAATTAGTAATCAGGTTGCGAGACTCCGTCATTTCTTACCATCAATAAGCAGATACGGGGAACAAAACTGACACTATTGCCTTACAATGATTATTGATTATTATTAATTATTACACAAAATATTATATTTTGTAAAAATACAGTGTTGTGAACTATAAGAATAAAATGATAAAAAATCAATTAAATATAATATTAACGATTTTAATAATAGTTGATTACCAATTGTTAAAATGTGGCATACAACGACTTTTTCAATATAATTAAAATTAATATTAATTATATTAATATTTGATCTTTTCTCTTATTAATTGTCTATTTATTACCACAAAAAGATACATTTCTGTGGCTACAATATAAAAACAATTTGATTTCAATTATGTTAATAATTAACATTTAATAATAAATTATTATTAATAAATTATTAATAATAAATATATTATAAAACAATGTATCAAAAGTGAAATAAAATGACTTACAGTTAAATTAGGCATAATATGGGAGAGGTGGTTTTTCGAAAAGTTCACAATAATCGATTAGGACATGGTCTATAAGCAGAAACATATACTAACTCGTCATGATTTCACAACAACCCAAACAAAAGCTGTTGCGGTGGATTTAAGTAAACGAGAACAACTTCATTAAAAATGATTTTGTTCAAGCACTCATTTGTCAGCTCTTTCGTTGTAATTGCATAGCATCAATTCCCAGATGTCCTGCAAATTCAATCAGTCCTTCTGCTCAGGAAAACGGTTTACCGCAAATACAAGCCGGCCAAATTCCTCTGTTTAATGGAAATGCTATGGAGATGTGACGAGGTGAAGGTCCTCAGGTCCTTTCAAAACGTATTGTTCTGGACTAGATCCAGATGTTTTTACAAGAAGTTACAAAGATATATAATTTTCCTCATTCATTCTAACCAAAGTTTACATCCCACCACAGGCCAATGTGAGTAATGCACTGCAAAACCTGGCAAACTTGGGGAACTCTGTAAAATTACTAAAAAAAATGACTAAAAACTAAATTTCTGCTAAGCCTGTAGTCAAAACAGTGAAGAGCTGTACCAGCGAGAGAGAAAAAGCAGGAACTACAAGACTGTTTTGACTGCACTGATTGGAGTGTCTTTGAAGCTGGAACTGACAGTCTGGATGAACTAACTGACACTGTGACATCTTGCATCAGTTTTTGTGAAGACGTGTGTGCCAACCAAAACCATCTGCACATTCAGTAACAACAAGCCATGGTTCACAGCCAAACTTAAACAACTTCAGAGGGAGAAATCCATTTCTCCCTCTGCAGGTGTAGCAGAGCTGACAAGGAAGATACCTACAAAGGGAAGGACAAAGCCCTGTATAAGCAGGCCAGGAACCTACAGACAAAGGAGATCAGAATAGCCAAAAGAAGCTACTCTGAAAGGCTAAATAGCAGGTTTTCAGCTAATGACCCTGCATCAGTATGGACAGGCCTGCAAGACATCACAAACTACAGGAGACCACCCCTCCTAACTGAAGCAAACAAAGACCTGGCTGATGACCTCAACACCTTCTACTGCAGGCTTGAGAACAATATCTTCACACATTCCACCCCCCCCAGTCCACTGACTGCCCCATCACACCTTTGGGAACCCCTCTTACAACTCCTCCCAGCACTCAAGTTGCGCTCACAATTTGTGAAGAGGAAGTACCTCAGCTCTTCCAGAGACAGAAAGCACCTGGCCCAGACAGGTCCATCACCGGATTGAATGACTTAAGGCCTGTCGCTCTGACATCTGTCATCATGAAGACCTTTGAGCAGCTGGTATTGGCCCACCTAAAGAATGTAAAAGAGCAGCTGCTGGATCCCCTACAGTTTTCCTACTGAGAAAACTACACTACATTCTCCAACACCTTGATTGCTCAGGGCCATTTGTCTGGATTCTGTTTGTCGACTTCAGTTCGGCGTTTAATACAATAATTTGTAAAAAATAAAACTTTTGACTCCAAATTCCCAAAGCTCACTATACCCCCTGCCATCTGTCAGTTGATCACCACCTTCCTGATAGGCAGGGAACAACAGATGAGACTGAATGGGTTTACCTCCAGTATTCAGACAGTCAGCACTGGTGATCCTGAGGGATGTGTCCTTTCCCTACTTCTATTAAACTCCTGAAATTTGCAGATGATACTACACTCATTGGAAAAATACAAGATTTATACGAGTCTGAATATCAGCAAGAGGTGAAGCTACATGTGCTATGATTCAGTCAGCACAACCTAAAGATAAACACACTCTCAAAACTGTGGAGATAATTGTGGACTTTAGGAAACACTCCTCAACACTTCTCCATCTCACAATATCCGACAGCCCTGTGTCATCTGTGGAGACCTTCAAGTTTCTGGGAACTACCATTTCCCAAGACCTAAAATTCTAAAAAGGCCTAGCAAAGGATGTACTTCTACACCTATTAAGAAAGTCTGGTCTGCCACAGGAGCTGTTGATGCAGTTTTACACTGCAGTCATTGAATCTGTCCTGTGCGCATCCATCGCCATTTGTTTTGGCACAGCAACGAGACAGAACAGGAACAGACTGCAGCAAACAGTTAAACCAGCAGAAAGAAAATCATTGGTGCTCCCCTGCCCACTCTCCAGGCCATACAAGAACCAGAAACCGGGCAGGAAAAATCACTACTGACCCTTCACACCTCTTTCAGCTCCTTCCTTCCTGGCAGGAGCTACAGAATTTTGTTCACCAAAACTGCCAGACACAGGAACAGTTTCTTTCCCCAAGCAATCACCCTCATTACCAACTGACCTTAATTATATGACCTGCTTCATATCTATAAGTACTGCACATATTATCTATAGAACAGTCAGTCATCACATCATCCCCATATGTTACACACTGTTACTGCTGTATTTTGTAAAAATGTTCTAAAGTAACCTCTTTTTTCTTACGCACAATACTGCTATTTGCACTACTATGCACTCTCACACTTTATGTACAGTACTGATCTGTAATATATTTTGTATATTTTCCTATTTAATACTCATATTGCTTATATTGTCTTGTATTGTCTCGCATAGTCTGGTTCTTGTGTTCATGCTGATGTTCCCTGGTGGTCTAGTGGTTAGGATGCGGTGCTCTCACCGCTGCGGCCCGGGTTTGATCCCCGGTCAGGGAACCACCCCCAGCCACTTTTAGTGCCGTTCCCAAGCCCGGATGAATGGGAAGCGGTTGCGTTAGGAAGAGCATCCAGCGTAAAAACAGCCGAAAGAAAGTTTTTTTACAACAGTTCATGCTGATAGAACAAAAACATACAGAAATGTGTCGTAGGTGTCATTTTAAATCTCAGGTGCTCATTTTTAATAAGTTATTAATTATCTCTTACACAGCACATCACTTCAGTAGGTACGACCCATTTCTAGAAAAACCTAGAAGGAAATATCTGACCAAAAAGTCATTGACAGACTCTAAGACACTTCAGATGAAAGCACATACCCAGTAAGTAACTGTGACTGTGTCTAACGCTGATCTGAGTCATCAGACATTATGCCTACTATCTTCATGATTTCTTGAAAGGTCCTTGGCACAGGTGCAGCAGGTAGATGTTTTAATATTAACTGTGTTGATGGATGTTCAAGTTTATTTCTGTAGCGCTTTTCACAATGAACATTGTCTCAAAGCAGCTTTACAGAACTTAAAATTGAATGATGTTTGTTTATCCCTGATGATGAAACCTGGCAAGGAAAAACTCCTTGAGAGGATCCAGATTCAAAAGAGGAACCCATCCTCACCTGGGTGACATCAAGAGTGTGATTATAAATCTTAAAACAATGAAAACACCGGAGAATGAGAACCACCGTGATCACCACCGTAGTGCGAAATTATGATTAATGTCCTAATACAGTCAGTCGACCTTCTGGAACCAGGAGCTACTAAAATAGCTCAACATTTGCAATCATCATATATCCAACACCAGCTTCTCCATGCCAAAGCCTTTAAACACTCAAAGAGGTCCAATGTCCAAAATGTACATGAAGTGAAAACCAAATGGCACTGGTACGTCTCTAGATGGTTCAGGATGTTTGCATGGTCAGCAGCTACTTCTTTGAAGGTTCATAATCTTCATGAGGTGGGAAAAAACTGGAGCTGGTGCAACCTTAGGATGCCAGATGTGTCAGCTCACATCTGAACTTACACGCCATTCTGTCCTTTACTAATTTACACACTCTTTTCTTTTAGCTTTACTAAAACATGACTTCCAGGTTTTAAATTTCATGTTGAGAAAACAGGATGATTCTTTTGATGTAAAAAATAATAATAATTGTGGTTGTTTTCTGGCTTTAGATCAATTTGTATTGAATCCTTCTGGGAAAAGAAACTGCAGCTGTCCAGGAAGGATTTCACACGGCTTGTTGTTCATGTAAAGGAAGAACGGCATCTTTTTCACATTATCGTAAACAGTATTTAAAAAAAAAACAGTATTACGTTCACTTCATCATGTTCAATCTAGTTTCATTCGACTGTGGGTATGAATTTACGGCCCTGCTTTCTCAAGAAATGTGTCACTGAAATGAATTTTGACCAACATAAGGAACTTTGAAGACAGCTGGATTCATGCTAAAAGTCTATCATGGGAATTTCATCTGCTGAATGAAAGACGACGTCCATGTTACAAATATCCATCTTATACATAATCTCTCCTTCACTTTACTACAATACTGTAGACATTTCAACATACAAGATTATAAATAAATAACCAAATATCGAATTAAAAACAAATATATACAGAGAAATCGTACAATTATAACAAAAAAAAAGTTTTTAAGGATTCTTTGAGATTCTATTCAAAAGAGGGTTTTCTTTTTCAGATGGAGTTCCAAGTAGAAACCTTATCAAAGCTATGAACCCTGTGAAATTGTGGATAAATTGTGAATTTTTATGGCATCAAGGAAATTCTTTTTTTTTTATTGATTTAAACAATATTAACATTCTTAAAATTGCTAAAAATGAATTCCTTGATCATTTTTCTTCGATTTATTATTAGCATAATTGTTTGTGAGGTAATTACTTTGACAATAAAATACACTTAAAGGTGTTTAAAAAAGGTTTTACTTGTATATTCTGTTCAGATTATGCCATTTTATAATCAAGGTGATTATCAAAGCTAAATTAAACACAATTAAAAATGATTTCATTAGCTATCATCCCAAACCCTGCATTAATGCTGCATTCGGCTCGCAAGATTGAAGTTTGTATTCAGATTTATGTATGTATTTTTGCGTTTGGCTAATCAGGCTACAAATAAACATAAAAACCTTTGCTAGCAACAATCTAGCCAGCTGAAATTAGTAATGAAGCATTTACATACAAAATAGAAAACTAAATTTAAAGTTTTTTGGTGGAATGATTAGTTATTACAGCTTCCTGCAGTAGTTTTGTTCTGATTGGCTGAGAGTAAGCCATATATGCTTACAAAAGGGACAGCTGAACTTCAGCACACATCTTGAAATCTCTTCGTCACTCTCTAGAGGATTCCTACGTCTCTGTCTCTGTCTCTGTCTGTGTGATCAAGCTGCCTCCTGAGGGACAAACCATGACTCACATGTCATCTAAAACCCAGCGAATCAGCAAGTCTCCCTGACTGCCATTAGCGTAATGTGATAGCAGTTAGCACACAATCATAGCCACTGAGGTTCGTAAGTCAGTTTCAGTTAAATCTGGGAAACCATGTGGGATTTGGGGAGATTTCATTTTAATGTATTGAGAGTTATATTGCGAATTGTACTACTAATAATAATGATGGAAAGCATCACTTTATGTTGGCCTATTTGAAGTAATTAAAAAAGGTCAGATAATTGTATAAGAAACATTATTATATAAAATCCAAATTGGGCTGAAATTAAAGGCACATCAATTGAGACAAATGTATCTAAAACCAGTGATTTCAGAGACACACATTTCACAATTTATGAGCCGAAACAAAAATTTGAACTCAAATTATACCCAATGGTGGGGCTGGAATTTTGAAAGCACTTGGCCCAAATTTGGTCAGAATGTACCTCTGACCTTCTAAAATCAGTGTGCCAAAATGTACAACCTTTTACCAGATGGTTCAACGGGTTGCCATGGACAACCTAGCCAAAAGAAGAAAAAAAAAAAGAAGAAAAGGCGTTTTGTCCCCTAATGGCCGAGATAGAATTTCTCAGGAGCAGTACCCATGTATCTGGGTAACTTACAATACCTCATGGAGGACCACTGGCCGATTTGACTTTGTCCAATTAGTCAAGCGGGACCCTGTTAATCAGTAAATGAATATTGATTCATTTAGAACATGCTGAGGTATTGGCTGTGGTAATGAAGTCATTATAAGGTTAATAACAATGTATATGTCAGTCTATGTTGGCAAGCATGACATCACGATTACCATATCATCATACATTTGATGAGTCAGGTAGCAAAATGGACAAGTCAAAGCCCCAACATGTTCGAATGTCTTATGGAAAACTATGGGGAATACATGGTTGGGTCGAAATCATGTAGCCACAGACTTCAGCCTCGATCCTCTCCTGATAATCATGTTCACATCATGTTCACATCGTCGACCGAATTGCCATTTGCTTGTTGCATGTGAAGACATTACTCAAGCCTGGATGCTGTCTTTATTTTTGCTCAATGAAGTGTTTAAATGTGAGGTAACTGGGTGTCGAGTTATATAACAGCATTTGTGCTGCACTGTTCTCTTACTTGCTTCGTATAGCACTGTTTTCCATCGCATTCCTGCTCCGGGAGTCTTTGTCTAGAAATCCATTCTAATAAATAAACTTCGCACATTTAAAATAAAGACCAATTCCACAATAATTATTCAATTTCTACCAAACAGTCACACCAGATTCACCGTTCTCAAGGGTTTTTTTTGCACCATGAATAACACTGTTATCTCATTTGTGAGTCCTATATTTTAATGAAGTTTTCACTTCCGCCGGTTGCAGGATTAAACTTGTGAAAACCATTTGTCCACCAGTGCAAATGATGACCTTTAGATAGCATATAAAGTGCAGAGTATGTTAGATTAGCTCAGGGTCTTGGTTCAAGAATCCATAAATATCGGATAATATTCATGAAGGAACTTTACTGGATGCAATTATAGCTATAAAAAGAAAAAAGAAAAATATTTTTTGTTCTAATACGCAAAAAAAATGCTAATTAGTTCCAGGACAGCTGAAAAATATTGTGAAATGCTTTGTGCATCCGTTTGACCTGTTTACAAAATGAAGGCATACTAATGAGGGACTCGGGCAGTCGAGCAGAAATCTTTTTTTGGCTGGCATGAATGCCAAGCTCTGCACACGAACAAAAACGCCTCGAAACCTCTGCACTTCAATATCTATTTACATTCAGCACGATCTAACAATAGGAGAAAATCCATTACTGACTCACACTGGGAAGTCGGCACCTGCCTGGGAAAAGCATTCTGCAAATGAGACGCAGCAACCCACGTGCACTTCAGGTGCTGGGTAATTAAAAACTTGACGGAGGTGTTTTACATTAACCGCCTCGATGAATTAGAGTGCGAGATAGAACAGAGGGTTCTCGTGGATATGTAAAACCTGCTATTGTGCCAGACTTGGTGCCATTAATCATCCGGTGTCTAGGAGATGCTGTACTGGACTTCACACTCCAGGAGCATTAGATCATACAGGGTTTATCACATTTCCAATACGACTGGAGGGGATTTTATTACGACTGGGCCACTACATAAACATGTTCTTTCAGAAGTCCCTGCGCTATTACTTACAACACAACAAAAGCTATGTCGGGATGCCATTTGTGTTCTACTGACACTCTATATTAGGGATGTGCATCTCCATAACTGAACCGACACACAGCCAACGACACGAAACATTAAAAATACATATGAAGCAGCTATTGGTGCGATATGATTCACCCCCTATTACGATGCGATATCCGATTTCCATTCAACACAATGTTATGCAGTTCAATATGGTACAAATAGTTAAATTGTTTTGGGTTCAGACAGACAGCAAATCATCAATTTACCTAAATGCCTTCTGACTTCTAAAGCATGGCCATTTCACAAACAGTTAACTAAAAAATTTCCTGTTCTGTCTCCAGGAAGATGCAGCTCTACCTCTGCCATGTTAATCTGTATTCTATGTGACTCTCAGGAGGGTCTCTGTAGTGTTGTGATGCATCATATTCACGTAGCAGCAGCGGTGCTGAGAGAGCGCACTCGAGAAATCAGTCTACATATAAAATATCGGTCACAATTGTTCTTTTTTTTTTTAATAATAAAAGTATAATTACCGTATTTTTCTATAAGCCTATAAACCGGACTATAAGCCGCTACTGTTTTTCCCACGTTTTGAACCCCGCAGCCATAACATTAGACCAATGAAATTTCCGAACGGAAACGAAAAAACACACCTCACCTGTGTTCTGAGCTGCACGGCATCGGGAGAAAAAACTTCCATCGGGTGATTTTTAAACGCACGACGATGCCAAAAGATAAACTGCCGAGAGAAATAGTTGTGAAAGGAAGGAGGAAGACAGTGAACAATGACTTTCTTGGTCGGCTACTGTTTAGATACAAGCCGTTGTAATGCGTTGAGTCTGGGTGAAGGTATAGCTCACTTCTGGCATGCTATTCCCAAAATACCGCTATGCTCCTAAAGGAAGCGCAACATATTTCACCCGTTATACCGTGTGTAACGTGTCTTTCGTTAAAGCCTGTGTAAAGTACATTAGCGTGGTGTAGTTTGATGCGCACTTTTTGAAATCCATGCATCAATAACTTTTATGCTGATGCACTGATGCGAATCGGTGAATCTTAACATCCCTAGTATATTATAATGTAAATATACCGAATGGAAAGAAAAGGTCAAATGCACAGTGACCAGACAAAAAATTGTCTGCCATAACATGCTCATGTTTATGCTAAATTCCTTAACACGTATAAATAACCATCAAACCCCACTTCAAAATCTATTGTAATTCAGATGTTTTATTGCATTAAGGTGTGAACCCATTCATCACCTCGTGCTTGAAACATCTATTTTTCAGGAGTTTTCTCAGCACAATAACTCCTATGAAATAGTCTGAATGGTCAGATGTTTGAACAAGAAGTAGCATCATCCCAATATCCTGAAAATCTCAAGACTTTTTTCTTTTTTTTTTTTTTATTATATTGTGATGCTGATTGACACTGAAGGTACAGCCATGTTATGCAAATAATTTGTCTGAATGTCAATTATTGATGAATGAAAATGTGCTGAAGTGAATCAATAGAATGTCCCAAATGTCCTCATGCTATTAACATGCTATTAACGCTAGTTAAGGACGTTACGTACTTTCTATTTCCATCCAAACAAAAAAATAATCTGTGGGTGCCTGGGGCAAGATAAACATTAAATGCTTGCTTTATTAGATTCAGTGTTGGAAAATGATTTTGATAAACACAAAATGCATTGAAAATTCAGTAAAAAAATAATGAGTTGATTCAAAAGGTCTGAACTTGCTCAAAACTTCACATCACAGGCCGTTACAATCACCTCGTTTAGAAAACACAGCCCTGGACAGCACAACATTAGCCAGAGTTCAATAAATGAATGCTAATGTAGTGTTTAAATGCTTGAGATAGCAGAACTTTTCCATTTGTACAGCACCGAAACAAATCTAATGTTGAGCAACAACACTCATTAAGCTGGCTACTGAGTCAGAAACCTTGATTTTATTACCCTGCGCCTTGTTTTAATCCTCATATATACTGCATGCAAACAACACACCCAGTGGAACAGAGGCTTTATATTAACTATATTCCTACACATCAACAACTGGACTGACGCCAAAATGGCAAATTATTAAGCTTTTAAGGGGGTTAACAACAAATCATTGTTTAGAAAATGAGAAAGAATTTAGCAAATGCACTCCTGAGAACCCCTGTGGTGCTTGTTTACTTTTGATGCAGCGAACCGGTGTGGGAAAAGCTACGGGGAAATTCGCATAAATGTTCTTCTCGTGCACAAAAGCAGAGATCAGATCATCTTTAGTTCTTATTAACAATGTACCAACACTGAAGCCTGCTTCCAAAATATGCGGGAAAATTCGTACAGAAATCCAGATAAAGGTGCCTTTTACCTGGTAGGCACTTTTACCTTAGGTTAGGAAGCTTGGGTCAGATGCCTGGAGCATAGAGGGTTAAGGGCCTTGCTCAGGGACTCAAGAGCTTGACGATACTGGGGCCTTAAAAACCTCGACCTTCTGATCAGTAATCCAGAGCGGTTAGCACTGAGCTACCACTTCCCCTCAACAATTACAACCTTTTATAATCCGTCTGCCATATAAATATGAGGTGGTATCAAAAAGACACATTTTGTTTACAAGAAAGTACTTTATTTATCTATGTTTACACACTACCACTTTAAAATCTAGTTCCCGTGCACACCCAGCATTCCGGCTAATTCTGGAATGTGTCTTGGAAGTTTTCTGCGATTCGTGCTGGATCTCCGCAATGGTGTCAAAACGGCGACCTTTGAGCTGGACCTTCATCTCCTGAATAGGGCAAAGTCGACTGGAGCTAAATCTAGCGAGTAGTGTGGGTGCAGAAGTGAGATCATGTGGATTGTTCTCCGACGATCATCATGCACAAGTTGCTGAATGTTTTTGCCATTTTTCGGGGGTTGAGCTCGTCGAAGGTCTTCCTGATCTCTCGTCACCTTCCAGTGATGTTCTACCGCTTTTTGAAGTACGCGTGCCGCTCAAGACAACTCGGACGACTCGTTCCAGCATCGCCGTATGTTTAACGTATGTCATGTCAAAACGTCTCTGTGGCAGATTTGGCCTTTTTTCTAACTTGCTGTCTGTGATGAAATGATGGCACTGGGGTATAAGCAAACAAGAGCTTTTTACAGGTAAAAGAGTGAAGATACTGAATCTCAGTAATCACAGCTGCAACGTTCAGTATAACTGCAGAATGTGAGAGCAACATTGCTTTTATACAACAGTTCTATATGCAAAAAATTATTGTTGAGTAAATGGCATTTCAAACACAATATGGACAGATGCTAAATTTATTTTTGCTCCACTATCAGAAGAGCTACACTCACTTTAGAGGACACAGGTGGCTAATTGGAAACTCACACTGATTTGTCTATTCCTGTTGAAAAAAAATAAGTCAAAGGTTATATTCCAAAAAAATATTTTGTTTTCTATACCTGTAGATGAGGTCATTAACTCTGCTTTAGAACTGTTTTGAACTTTTTCTAGAACTGGAATTTTAATAATGATCATTGATGATTGGAATTGTGCAATAGAATTATTAGACTGGGACTAGCAGTTTAACAAGAAGCATTTTTCTGCACCAAAAGTTGGATAAATGACGACTAATCAAGAATGAATTCCGTCAGCTAGGAACAAAACCTACATACAACTGAAACTAAAACCCTTCTAATACTTAAACTGATCAATATCAACCTAAAGCATGACATACGGTTGACCCCCAACCACAGGATCACGTTTCATCCCTGAGTGATCCTCTGCACATGGTTTAAAAGATGGTTTGGGTTCCTTCTCGAAACTTGACCATTAGCAGATTAGTACACAAAAACCCTATAATAAACAAACCCTGCAGAACTCTTCAAGTTTCCCTGAAAAGAAATCTAATGACCACCAAGAAAACGCTACATTGAATTGTACTCATTAGGTTCACACGCTGTGTGTTTACAAAATTTTAATGACCGGTTCAGAGACCGACAAAATACTCACATCCTCATGTTTTAAAAGACTGCACTTTTTTACTCAAGTTAAAGTAAAGAGGTTTGGGCTCTGACACAGACTTAAGTAAAAATTTGTCATTACTACTACCTGGTTTAGTGTCACGCTGGTAGCTGAACCTCAAATCATATTAATATATTAATATAAAAGCAATGAAATTATCCATGTTTACATCACTGACTTTCTCTGTCTCATCCTCGTTTTACTTATTGCTGCCTTCTGCCGTGCTCATTATTAGCTTCGTAGTCTAGTCTGCGTCTGTGGTGTGTGTTAGAGCCAGGAAATGATACACCAGTGGTGGATTGAAAAAGCCGGTGCACAATAAGATGAAAAAATATTGATCATGTCACCAAATAAATTAAAACTAAAGTAACGATTCTGGTTTGAAAATGCAAGAAGTGGAAAATACTGATATTTGTGTAAAAAAATGTAGAGTTGAAGTAAAAAGTTGTCGGAAAAATAAATAGTGAAATAAAGTGCGGACTCCAGAAAAATTTGCTTAACGAATTTGTAGTTTGTTACTTCCTGTCTCTGGACCGGTTTCTAGGTTGGTCACTACTTCACTAAACTGTTTACCAAAGCGTTCTAATCTGCATTTCTGTTTCGAGTTGCAAAGGAGCAGAAAATTGCTGGTTAATTTCTGGAAACTTTCCGGAAACTTCCATGGGAACCTTATTTTGGGAATTTTTTGAAATATTCCAAGTCTAAACCTTATCAGGAATATATAAGAATTGTTTGGGGAATTAATTGGAAATTTTGGGAAATTTTTAAAAACGTTTATATACAATCATAAATCTAAACATTTTGTTTGGTCATGAGGTGACGCATGCAAAATAATAAAGATTTTAAAAATTACATATTTCGACTTTGATTTAATTGTTAGTTTAATTTTTTTCCACAGTAGCTTACACAGAGCACAAGGAAGTTTTCAACATAGATTTATGTAATATTTATGTAATTTACATAAATACTCACCAAGATGGAAATTTTTTTGGCATTATTTTGTGTGCAGGAGTCAATAAATTCTGTGTTACTGCATGTTACTGTATATCTAAGATTATTCTGCAAGATATTTGAATAACTACATTTAAATTCCCTATAATATGCTAAACTGTAATTTTGGAAATTCCAAGTTTATTTCGTTAATTCCCATGGAAAGTTTCCAGTCTTTAAAATTCCTGAAATTTTGCAACCCTGATTTCTGTAATTTCTGTAACCCAGATTATGACGTTAGATTTCTTCTAGAACTCGTTTCTAGAGTTAAACTGAGTTAAATCTGGTGTTCTCCGAGCAAAAAAAACAGTGACACAGTGTAGGCCAGTGAATCTCCGGGGTTCTGCTCCAAAAAGCAGGATTTCTGATTTAGCCCGATTAATGTATGTAAATTGAGATTAGCCAAAATCTAGAGATTTGTCTTCCCGAAACAACGATTAATCCATCCTTGAAAATGTATGCTCTGATATTAACGTGCAAAACCCTCTACAGTATTCTGGCACTTACAATCCAACATTCGGTTTAATTAGCAAGATTTAATGCCGCGAGATTTCATGCTACGAGATCTCGTGATATTAAAACGTTATGTTGGGACTGTGCTAAAATTTCTCGTGAGGGTTAAATTGAGGCTTACGGCGCTCTAAAATCGTTTGCATGACAGCGTTTTGTTTATCCAGCGGAAAAAGGGGAAATCGTGACAGACAATGCTTTTGCATCTCACCTTCCACACTCAAGCACCAGAGTCACGACAAAACCAAATGACAGCGACGTTTTCATTGGTTCTCATTGCAGCTGATTCCATATGAAGCCATTTTCTCTACTGCGAAATCTGGAATTGGTAGAGAGAAAACGGCTCTATACACTATATCCTTTACTGTCTCCACTTTCCAATCCATAGCTTTCCGTCCCTGCTACCTCTGTTCCAAGTGAGCGTGTCTTTTAAGCTGCAGCAGACACAGTTCCTGCCTGAAGGAACACACAGGCATATTTATGTTCTTGAAAAAAGAACATGACAATATCTTAGGCTTAAACATACAGAGGAGAAGCCAGTCAGATGAACGTGTGGCAAAACATTTAACATATTTTGCTTTTACCGCATAATCAAAGTAGAAGTGAGGTGACGTTCGCTACAAGTTGATTTCAAAATGCACTTGAATTGTTTTTGTGACTTTCGGTCGAACAAATAAAAATGTCCTTGAAAAATAGTGTAAAAATAACGCCCCGTCTCTTTCTCGTGAACCCAATCTCGTGTCTTGTCTCATCTCGTGAGCCCAGAAACGATCACAGAAGCATTAGCTATCAGAAAAAAAGACTGTTATAAACTACTCCTTACACAAACCTACTGATCTCCTACCAGAAAATATTCTGTCACTGCTAAAGGATTTAAAGTTCAGTGTAAACATGTACAATCCTGACCTATACGGAGCTCTGCTTTCTCTAATCTGTTATTAATCAATAAATAAACACATTAACACTGTATTTGGCAACGTCAAGAAGGAATTTAAATGAAAGTCCTGATGTTAAAAGTGACCCAAACTCATGTGGTAAGTAGTTCTTGAGGGAACCCAAATAAACAACTCACTTTAACAGAAATGTACTACTAATTTCAAGGCTTGTGAATTCCGAGCTTATAATGAAATGATAATGAGTATAAGTGCTCATGAGGTTCCAGCGTTCCCGTCCCTTTCTTCTTTTCACGCAAGTCTGTTTCATCCTAATGCCCTTCTGTACCTCTATACAGAGTTCCTTTCCATTGAAGACCGCTCGCTGCTCCTGAAGAAGGTGTCACTTGGATCCTTGAAGGTTCTCAGCAGGGTTCCATTTATAAACCATGTTGTTGGGATTTGGACTGTAATTAACATAAGTCTGATAAAATGACTACAGTTGCCATTAACAGTTTTTTTGCATTCAGGTGTCCATCACTGAACATTTGATAACCTCAACAATGAAAGGACATTGTTTATACACACATGAGTCTGTTTCCTCTCAAGGTTTCTTCCTTATGCCACCTCATGGAGTTTTTCCCCATTCTTTTAATCCAATCCTTGTTGATTTGCCATTAAAATTAACCAGATCATGCACATTTTGTACACACAAGAACGCGAGCGTCATACTCATGACATTTCTTCAAACGTGTGTCAAGTAACCGTCCCAAGTCTCTGCAAGATTCTGTAGCTAAGAGGACGGCAAATATAAGTCAATCTCTATTTCTCAGATATTGGTGGAAACATTCACAAGACATGACCTTCAACCAAAAAAAACTCATCACAAATTTTTCTCACACAGTTCTCATGATTGTATATTTCTCTCTCTCTCTCTCTCTCTCTCTCTCTCTCTCTATATATATATATATATATATATATATATATATATATATATATATATATATATATATATATATATATATATGTATTTTATTACTTATAAAATAGCATTACATCCACACAGTTGAAGTCTCTGATTCAATCCTGAGCTTAAGTTTTTATCAGTTTGTTGTTTCGCATGTTCTCCTTTCATCCGTCTAGGTTTTCTGGATTCTCCGGTTTCGTTCCACCTCTCAAAAACGTGCTGGATGTAATCCCAGAGTGTTGGACCTCACGTCACGTGCCACTTGGGTGTCATCCCAACTCACAGCTAACGTTCCCGGGACGGGTTCTGTATCCACATGTGAGTCAAGCAGCGACTGAACATGAACGAATGATGATGAATAAAAAGAGGTTATTCAGTGGTTCTTTAGGTGGTTTCTCTGATCGATGGTTCTAGCATTGTAAATATTCTACATGTGATGTAGGTTTTTCTTGATTATTAAACGGTTCCCTCACTGGAGAACACCAAGGAACTGTTCTGAAGGACATATTTAACCGTGTGTAGAAGGTGGGAAGAAATATTTGGAATAAAAAATTGAAAAAAGTAAAATATTGAACATTTCAGGTGAGAAATGGAGGTGAAATCTTCCATAGAGACAGGTGTGTGTGTGTGTGTGTGTGTGTGTGTGTGTGTGTGTGTGTGTGTGTGTGTGTGTGTGTGTGTGTGTGTGTGTGTGTGTGTGTGTGTGTGTGTGGATCTTCCTTAGTCTCAAAGGGGAAGCTCCCTGGGAAAACATGCTCGTCTCTAACATGCAAATTTCCACTTAGGAACTGAAAAACCCAAATTTGCTGCAGGCTCGTGCATAAAGCTCCTTCTCTTAAGCCCTCTACACGAACCACGCGAGCTCGTGCACACGCCGATCGGACGATCACGGAAACGAGAACACACGCGAAGCGCGCGACGCACAATGGCAGGTTGCAAAGAGGCACGACACGACGCGCGAGCCATTCCGTCCCTCCGCAAGCTCGCGGCTTATCTCATCTCGTCTCATCTTATCTCATCTCTTTGAACTTACCGCGCTATTGCTGTGTCCTTACACTCCGGCCAGGATGCACAATCCATCAAAGGGGAAAAAAGAACTACTCCATGGTGCTTTTCGGTGCTACAGTGTTTCCTCCGAGTCTCAGCTCGGTGATTAGACTCAGTGCTGAACGCTAGAGGAGCTGATATTCACACACGCGCGCGCACACACACACAAGCACGAGGAGAGAGAGAGGGTGTGTGTGTGTGTGTGTGTGTGTGAGGAGGAGAGCGCCCACACACACACACACACACACACACTTTTCAGTGAAGTAGAACATCCCTGCGATGCCCTTCGAGATGAAAAATCACCATGCATCAGTTACAGCGTCATTTTTATCCCATTATTTGTACTTTTGATTGGCGCATTTGGCACCTGCACGCGCGTGGGTTGGTTCTTCTCCAGTCCAGAGAGCAGTTCGTGACTGCAAACCAAACGCTGGGTTTTAGATCATTAGATTAGTAGCCCAATGCATATTTTTTTAAATTGGTGCATGCATCATGTGATCATTTCGGCACGAGATAAATGTGTTTTCTGGTTTCCTCCAATATTTCAATATAATATTCTTCCAGTATAGAATGAAAGGGAAAGTTTATAGGACTGTGGTGAGACCTGCGATGTTGTATGGATTAGAGACAGTGGCATTGAGTAAAAGACAGGAGGTGGAGCTGGAGGTAGCAGAGCTGAAGATGTTAAGGTTTTCGTTGGGAGTGACGAGGATGGACAAGATTAGAAATGAGTTTATTAGAGGGACAGCGCATGTAGGACGTTTTGGTGACAAGGTGAGGGAGGCGAGATTGAGATGGTTTGGACATGTGCAGAGAAGGGACAGGAATTATATTGGTAGAAAAATGCTGAAGATGGAGCCACCAGGTAGGAGGAAAAGAGGAAGGCCAAGGAGGAGGTTTATGGATGTGGTGAGGGATGACATGCAGGTAGTTGGTGTAAAAGAGGCAGATATAGAGGACAGGGTGGTATGGAGACGGATGATCCGCTGTGGCGCCCCCTAATGGGAGCAGCCGAAAGAAGAAGAAGAAGAAGAAGAAGATTCTTCCAGTATGTCTGAAAAGTGCATCTGTATTATGTTCCATTGAGATCATTTAAAGTTTTATTTTGGACTTTGGCAAAGTGCTTCAATGTAAGATGTGCTGAAACTTCAGAGGTAAATGAGATCAGACTGATCCGTAGGCTGCTGATTTAGTCTGGTTTAATTATTGAGGCATTCTGGAGGTCTTTAAGGGGTGCAAATCAGAATCAAAGTTACAACAAAACCAGTATTGAGTTGACGCCTTAAACCAAAACAAATGATATTTATCTCATGTTATATAACAGAGCAGTTGAGCTCCTGAGGTTCCAGTGACCACTGTTCCCTCTCCCTTCCGTGAATCTTCCCACTTCGTCCAGGCCGTCGTCTGGATAGTGTTCCCTTCGTTTGGAGGCCACTCTGTGCAGCTCGGAACGGTTTCTCATCAACGCCTTGGGTGGTTCCATGAAGTTTCGGAGTAAGAACGGGCGCTTTGAGGATGGATTTGGACTGTAGTTATTGTCAACAGTCTGCTACACTGACTCAGGACTACTTTTTGCTTCTGATCATCATCACTGCACCACGCAACATCGTATATCTGCTATAAATGGACATTCGGTGCAACCCAGATGAGGATGGGTTCCCTCTTGAGTCTGGTTCCTCTCAAGGTTTCTTCCTTATGCCATCTCAGGGAGTTTTTCCTTCACCACAGTATCTATGTAAAGCTGCTTTGAGACAGTGTTAACATGGTGTTACAAATAAAAATGAATTGAATTGAATTTTAGTGAAACTCACAATCTTCTATGTTCTTGCTTCTGCACAAGGTTTAAGTGTAGACTTTTTGTGTTTTTTTGTTGTTGTTTTTTTTTAGCATATTCCTAAAATTTGCTGGATTTGCAACAACCCTATCTTTGTTGTTGTGTTGTTAGTTTTCTTCTCATTTCTGGTACCAGTAAAAGATCTCAACCCTATTCAATTTTTCCGATGCCTAAATGTGCTTATTGTTTGAAAAGGTCTTTTTTATAAATAGCTAACTAAATATTTATTTATAATCGTTGTTAATTGTAGTTGTAAAAATCACGAGTAAGACTTCTACGCATCTTCCGGCATTTTCTAAATAATGCAATTAACGCTTTTGTTTTTCCGGGATCGAATTCGAATCATTAAAGTGAGTCGGTTTTGCAATGGCCGCAGCTGGCGCGAGGACAAAGAGCGCAGGAATGCACATTAGCGCATGTTGCTGTGTTCGAGCTGACCACGCCTTCAGGCCTGTTTACAAAAGGGGGGCTTCCCCTCCTTTGTGCTGCATCATTAGCCAAGTGCTTTTGACTTCTGGTGTCCTGAAGCGACGCTGAATAGCACAGCAATGCTTATTAAAACAGTATCGACTCATACATCACACTGCAGATTCATTTATTGGTGCATTATTGCAATCTTATTGAACTATCACATAAAGAAGGAAACCAAGCCTTCTACTCAATCATTATATATTGTGTGCTATGAGTATGCAATGTTCAGAGGAGTCTTTCTGGAAAAAAAAAAAAAAAAAGCTTTCTCTTTTAGATATAATCAGGAAAAAGATTTTGCACTCAATCTAATGCATTGGAGTTTTTTGCTTGCATGCAGAGACTCAGTCATAATCAAAGGCTAATAATTAATGCATTAAGATGTATGCTGTTATTAAATATTCAAAATTCAATATAATAAAATGTCTTTAAAGGAGACATTTTTTTAACTCCAGATTCAGTGCTTTGTTACTGGTTAGCAAGTCGTTGTTGTTTTTGCCACAGGAGACTCATCACGTCCGAGGACTTCACGGTAAAATAAGGAAATGACTTTATAGCTGCTATAAGTGTTTATAGGAAGCAACTTGCGAGTGGTTACTAATTTACTAAAAAGGTGTTTGACGAAGCAATAAACATGCCATTGAATTGCTATTATACGACTTTGTAAGCGGAATAAACATGACAGTGAATTCTGTTGTCCAAAAACTGTTCACTCTGGGTGGTAATAATATCACACCAGCCTATAATTGATTCTTTTTCTACAATAGTGAACCTGGTTAGCTTTTTTCTTTACACATCACGCAGCCCTACTCAGGTCACGATCCGAATCACTGATTCACCTTTTAACATATTTTTACATGTATTTGTGTTTCATTATTTCTACTAGTCTTTTCTCTTCATTTCATTGCTTTTATCTAAGTTGCACTGCTTTCAAGTTGGTGAAAGAGGCAGTTTTAGAGATAGAAAATGTGGGAAAAAACATGACCTGGATTAAGTAACCCTGCCATCATTAATTTATAGCATGCTATTCTTTTTTATTCTTATTTATCATAGTTCCGACCCCATTCATAACACAAAACGGACTGCAGTCTGATTCCCCAACACGTCAAATTTCAACGCCGCAGGTTCCGGTTCAGAGATCCACAGAAGTCTGTGGGAATCCCTGCACGTTGAAAAATGACGCTTAAAGGATACCCAGTGTGTCAAATTGTGACTCCAGGGGATCCTAACCAAACGTCTATATGTCACGTTTGGGAGTGAGAGTTGGGAGTGAGAACGTGTTGTTCAAGTATGTTTCTGTTAGAGTTCCTATCTAATCATATTCCAGCCATCAGCAGCTGTAGCATAAAGTACATTGCATCACCAATCATATTTTGAGATGGTCAGAGAGCACACTAGTCAGAACTCGCAAACTGCATCTGCAGCAAACTGCACAAGATCAAATATATCCGTGTGCATTTAATAGCTGTTTTTCCGTTCCACAACAGCTGACAAAGGATAAGAAGTTGATTCGATTGCAGATACGCAAGGACATTTACAAAACGGAAGGTTCATGAAAAGCTGGACATCGTGAGGAAAAGTCTGCGAAACAGTTGTTAAGCATTTTTCATGAACCGTTTATACTTTTTCTTTCCTGTTAAATTTGCACAAAAACACACAATTTGTCTTCATTTTCATTCCCCACTAAAACCTTAATGCACAGAAAACTAGGAGTTATTTAATGAGGTTAAATTGAAGCTTCTGCTGGAGATGATGTATGCATGCGGTGCAGCTGTGGCTCCAGTGAAAGGAGACGTTTACTGGGTTTCTTGCTTTAGTAAAAATATTTATTCTCACTGTATGAGATTCCTGTCTTTGATGCAACACTCTGTTCTAATGCGTTTTCCTACAATGTTGATGGTATGTGTAGTCGTGGCATCATAATGATGGTGTTAAGCGGTGGACTGATTTGGGTAGGACGGAAGGCCAGACTCCATCACCTTCAGAAAATCTTGGTGAGCAGGTGAGGAGAGGTGAGGAGACCTGGGGTGCAGTCAATGTTCACAATCATCTGAAAGGTGTTCAGTAGGGATGAGATCAGCACTCTAAACAGGACACTCAAGATCTTCCTTTCCAAAGCATGTAAACCAGACCTTCATGGAGCTCACTTGGCATTTCCATGCTGGAACAGGTTTGGGTTTCCGAGTTCAAGTAAACGCAATATATTATTACATGGCATCCAAAGACGTCCTGTAGAATTGTGTGCCTCCGGCTTTTTTGTAACAGTGTGGAGAAGAACCACATATGGAAGAAAAAGTCAGGGGTCCAAATACTTTTGTCCAAAGTCTACAATATTTTTGGCCATATTGTTCTATAAAGCGCAGTATTTGTAAAAGTGGAATATTTACAGCAACTACAAAAAAAAAAAAAAAAAAAAAGGTTTCTGGATATTTCAAGTTCGCAGAATACAAAAACTCTGCCATTCATTTTCCCTGTTCAAGGTTACAAACATTACAGAGAAAATGTACAAAATTATATAATGGCAGTCCTTCAAAAAGCATTGATGTGTTAATGATCTGTGTCCTTTTAGCACAGCATGAATGTAAATCACGCTGTTTAAAGCTAATTCAATTCTGTGAACCGATAGCATTTATCAATTTCACAATGTCAGGGTCAGCAAGGTCATATGGTATGAACGAGTCTTTGCATTTCCAAAATATATTTTTAAGTGCTGTCCATATTTCCTGCTAAATCTTATTAATTTCTCAATTGAGCCACGTTTGCATAATTAAAAATGCAATATTAAACAAATTTTAGATGCTTATATAATAATAAAAGAATAGCAATATCGCAATTTTTCTGCTTCTAACATGGTAAATTATTGTGCATGCCAAACATGCCATTATGCAGTAAGTAAAAAAAAAATTGGTGTACAATATATACACTCTATGAGCAAAAGTATTGGGACGCCTGACTTCTCCATCCATACGTAGTTCAAATATGTTGGAGGCACACAATAGTTAAAGGGCGTCTGGAGTTTAGACGCTGAACTAAGATTCCCAAAACTGTTCCAGCATAACAAAACCCCTGTGCACAAAGATAGCTCCATAAATATCTGCTATACATGGGTTTGAGTGGCCTGCTATCGAGCTCCAAACCAAACACTTTTAGGATTAAATTTTTACCCTGGCTGCACCCCAGGCCTCCTCATCTCGCCTGACCTTACTAACACCACTGAGTAGAAATCTCCATAAGCACCCCTTCCAGAACATCTTCCCAAAAAAATGAAGGTTATTATAACACCAAGTAAATCTCATATTATGTAACTTGAGTATGATTTTGACCTTAATCACACTTTTTTTTTACAATTGATCACATTGTATTATAGTTACTTGAGTCCCTCAACAGTTCAACGATCCCCAGGGTGCAATGCTGAGAGCCAAACTAAATGAAACCATGACTGAAATCTAATAACCTTCAGGTCTGGCATCAACAAAGGCTTCTCGAACATTTCTCTCCTTCAGTACAGATTGATTTATTGATATATTTGGTACATAATGTAGCTCTGTATTCCTGAAAGCTAAGTGCTAAAAATAGCTTAATATTAGCAAACACTGAAATTAGCTAATTAATGTATTTTATGTAACACTGATATTTAATCACGTGTTAAATGTCTACATTGTGTAAAGAGGGCTGATCTTTCTGCTAAAAAAATTGCTTACACTGTACGAGGTGGTATGGAAAAGATTCGAGACTAACGTTGTAACTGGTGCTAATCTGACCGCGTACGTTACCACGTCTTCATCGCAGACAGCAGGTTAGAACAAACGTGAAATTCTGCCCTTCTGACGAGCTCTACCCCTGAAAAATCATTCGGCTACATGTGCATAATGATCGCCGGAGAACAATCCGGATTATTTCACTCCCGCACCCACCCTACTTTCCAGATTTGGCTCCTGCAGATTTCGGCCTCTTCCCGAAGATGAAGATCCAGCTCATCGTATCGACACCAATGCGGAGCTTCTCCTCGAATCGCAGAAGGCGCTTGACACGCTTTAAAAAGAAGACTTCCAGAACACATTTTAAACGTCGCAAAAACGCTGGGAGCCTTGGATTCTTTTTAAAGTAATAATGTGTAAATTTAGATTAATAAAGTACTTTTTTTTGTAAACAGAGCTCAAATAAAAACTTTTTTGATGCCACCTCGTAGTTTGTAATAGGGAACTGGAACTCAATTTTGAAAGGGAAAAATCACACCCCATATCAACAGTATGCACCTGCATCAATCTGGACATGTCGAAACAGCGTTAAGTAAAAACTAAATTTTACCCGCAGGAGTGTATTATTTACGCAGGAGTGTATTATTTACGCAGGAGTGTATTATTTACGCAGGAGTGTATTATGTATCTATATTATATATCTCCATAAAGCTGCTTTGAGAGAATGTCCTTTGTAAAAAGTGCCACACAAAATAAAATGAATTACTGCGTCAGGAGTATATTATGGACGCATTTATTAATAAAAAAAAATTATGAAATTAATTAAAATTAATTATAAAAACAAATCTACGTTTTGTTATTGGTATAATTTGTAATAAATGGTGTATTCATATAAAAAAATCGAATATTCGATTTATTAAAGGATGTAAAATTAAAGCATTTTCACTCATGCGCTCAGACTCAATCCTGCCAGAGTCTATTGTCTTTACTTTCTTTAAATTGTTTTAGACAGAAGCAGCAAAAAAACAGCAAACTAGCGCGAGAGAAAATTACTTTCCCACACAAAGTGAAGCTCCAGGGCAACCCATTTAATTTTTTGTGCTCCATCTGAAAAGAATATTGTTTTGTTATATAGTGTAGTCTCTTATATGTCGCTTTTAAATGGCTCTTGCGCTTCCACGTTAAACTCAGTAATAATCAGCCTATACTTATAGAAGTTACTGTTGATTTAGCTATCGAGTGTGAATGGTGTAGATCTCTGTGGTCCCGGCGCTAAGCGGTTACTATGGTGATACACACTGGCATGGGCTGAGGGATCTTGGGCCTCGGCACTAAATCATTGTGGAGACAGGTTTTGGCTGAGCCAATATTTTGCAAACGAGACTCTGGAGACGCAGGTCATCCATGACAATGAGGGTTCTTCTCCCAGCCCCCTCGTTCCAGATCTAAGGTTCACGTGTTGTCCATATGCTTGTGAACCAAAAAAAAAAAGTCTGTATTGAATTGCAGTACTGATGTGCTCCAGCTAATGGAATAAACCACAAAACATTTATTTTCTCTTCTTATTGAACCATTTTCATACTAATATATGATACAGTGCATAACAATTGCTCAGGAAGTGGAACATTATAGCTATAAATTATTAAATATATGGAAAAATTATAAAAAAAAATTATTAATTAATGTATATTGTATATATTTAACAAATAATTAAACTAATGCTAAATCGCAAATTAGAAGTTGATGAGGGTTTTTGTTTATGTTGGTAGCATTAACACTGGATTTGATTTTTTTTTTTTTTTTAAATGATGCAATTATTAGATTACAAATTAAAAGCATTATGCTTTTTTATGCAATAACAAAGATCATCCCAGAAGAGAGTTCTCCATGTGGGAACGTAAACATCCCATGGAAATAAACGAACTTTCCCACGATCCACTGACAAAAAAAACCCCGGGTTTGCTTTATCTGCAAAGGTCAGATTCTGGTCAGAAGAAGAAACCAAATTTATTTAATTAAAGTAGTATTAGAGGAAGAGGAGAGAAAATCAATGAAAATGAATAGGACAAGATGGTAGAACACACATTTCAGTTTCAGGGCATCGTTTTAGCCATTTTCTAACGTTCAAATCAACTAATTTAATTGAAAAATGTGTAAAAGATTTCACATCCTTTTTTTTTTACGGTTTGTTGAAGTTCAACTTGAATGACACGTTTTAAGATTTTTATAACGATGAAATACACGCATGCCAATGTGGTATTAAGACGTTGTGTGCATTTGAATCATTTGCTTACAATTTGTCTGGTAATCAATAATTTGCTTTCACAATTAGTCAATAACAGATGACTAATGGTGCTGGAGCAGGTTTGGGTTTCCGAATTCAAGTGAATGCGCATCTAAAGACGTCCTAAACGATCTAGTGCCTCCAGTTTGGAAAAAAAAACACAGAAAAGGTCAGGTGTCCCAATACTTTTGGAAATATAGTGTATATTCGATTTATTTTGTTTTCCTTGTTTCTTGTTTTCTAGGCCTAGTTTTCAGTCACTAGTACTCGATTCTGCACTAATATAATAGAAACAGTAATTTATCCATTAATATTTTTACAGCATTCAGTTGCAGCAGCACATTTCAGCTTGACTTCAGGGTTGTTTGTTTTTCTCTGCTTCATATTTCCATATCTATCTCCCATTTTTGGCTACCATTTTGGCACAAGCATACCTCTCTAAGAGGTGAAAATATCGGCTTGTGGCGAATGCTGGCGGATGCTATAAATAACCTGGACCGAGAGGAGGTAGTCATGGTAACACCACAACCGGCTAGGGGGCTCTTCACAAAGCTCTGCTGAATATCGGGAATGGAAATTGTGAAGCTTAAACGTGTATACACACACACACACACACACACACACACACACACACACACACACACACACACACACACACACACACACACACATACTCTTCTTCATTACTGCATGGCCTGCTGTTGTATCTTGTGGTGTATCACATAGCTGACGATGTTGCTGATAATAAAGGAGTATTATTTTATATAAAGAGGAATAGCAGCATTCATGGAAATGTCACAGGATTCTGCTATGATGGGTAAAATTTGGTTCAAGACAATGTTATTAATAATTAATGGAGCCTCAATTTAAATAGTGCCAACCATCATGGTCAGCAAGGCCGCCTTTGCTGGCCTCAACTTTATCAGAATCACAGACTTACGTTTTAATCTATTTTTGTCCAAGAATATGTATTCAATTATTCCCAATAGTCTAATTGGGAGAATAATTATCACTCGGAGGACCTCTAGAAGGTGTCCAAACACATTGGCATTTTCTCGTCTTAGAAATGGATAGGTGAGAGAGCGCACT
Organism: Silurus aristotelis; assembly: GCF_946808225.1. NCBI lineage: Eukaryota > Metazoa > Chordata > Actinopteri > Siluriformes > Siluridae > Silurus > Silurus aristotelis. The sequence goes on from NC_139591.1 coordinate 2,237,280, forward strand.
AGTCAGAGCTCGCAAACCGCATCTGTAGCAAAATGCGCAAGTTCAAATATATTTGTGTGGATTCTTTCACTCCGTAATGGCTGACAGAGGAGAAGAAATCAATTTGGATGCAGATACACCTTATAGATTGATCTTTCCAGAAAAGCTGGACATCAAGATGAAAGCTTGATAAAACCCCAGTTTAAAACAGTTGTTTTGCTTTTTCATGAACTATTACTACATCGGCTATTTCTTTCCTGTTCAATTTGCACAAAAGCACATCCTTTGCCTTCATTTCAAACCCCCAGGAAAACTGTGATGCATTGTAAAAAATGCACAAAAAGGCAGGGAAAGCCCAGGGTGATTCGATGAGGTTAATATCGATGCTTCTGCTGGAGATGATGTACTGTGCAATATGTGGGTGGTGCAGCTGTGGCTCCAGTGAAAGGAGACGTGTTTTATTGTGTTCATTGGGGCTCGTATAATATTGATGGGTTTTTTGGCATCTTAATGATGGTATTAAGAGGTGGATTGATTCATGTAGGACACCAGTAAAAGCCCAGGGGTAAAATGCTTTGCCTTCAGAGACTCCACCAGCAGCTCACTTTGCATCTGATAATCTTTTTTTTGACCACACACTTTAAAATGATCATGATTTGTCAATACTGCTTCTGGGAAAGCAAAACTTTTAAACAATGTAATGCAATGAATATATTCACTGGAATAATCCCAAATCCAGCACTGTTACTGAGTTTTTATTTTCAAGCAATTTGTTTTTGGTCATCGGTTTTTGTGAAAGTGGAAAAAACTTATGTGCATCAACCACAGACTACTTTTATTGAGTAAATTCTAAATATAAATGACTTTATATTTTTTTACAGTTACAGTAGCTTTTTTTCTAATTTATACATCAAATGCCCAGAATTATTACTTGGCAAGATTTTTTATACTTGCAATAAGAAGTCTCAGTATATTGTTTTTTACGAAACAGATTTTTACCTCCGTCCATTGTTTCGATCTTCATCAGCGAATGTGCCTCGGTTTTCTGAACACGGCTTAAAAGGAAAATCTTCAACCGGGCTGTAATGGGCTTCAATTCTTACAGGCTTCTATTCAGCCTCAAGGGATTAATAGTGTATCACACTATTTGTGTGTTAAAGCTGCCTTATCCCTCTTCTCTTGAGATTACTCAGCAGGTCATTGGTTTCGGGTTTTATTCCCTAATGCTACATCCCTGAATGAGTCGAACAAATATTTAACACTGTTCCTTGTTTGATTTGATAATTACGTATATAACAAACAATGTAATCACCCATATGAGGATGGGTTCCCCTTTGAATCTGGTTCCTCTCAAGGTTTCTTCCTCATATCATCTAAGGGAGTTTTTCCTTGCCACTGTCGCCACGGCTGCTCATCAGGGACAAACGCACACCATTCACCTTCACTGTTGTTTTCTGTAAAGCTGCTTTGAGACAATGTCTGTTGTGAAAAGCGCTATACAAATAAACTTGACTTGACTTGACTTGACTTGTAATCTGTTGATGGAGAAATCGCGTTACGGATCCGTGGCTTTGTTATATCGGATGTGTTGATCTGAAATGTCTCAGAGATATAGAGACTGTATGATGGCGTCAAGCTACGGGTTGCAATGCAAAACTGTGTTCATAACTTTTACGATTAAAACCGATGATTTATATTATGTTTAAGTAATATATGCAATGGTGGGTAGTTTTGCTGACTGACAGCTCCAAGGTCAACTTACATTTATGGCATTTGGCAGACGCAGACTTACATTTTTATCTTATTCATACAACTGAGCAGCTATGAGATTAAGAGGCCTTGCTCAGGGGCCCAGGGGTGACAGCTTGGTGTGCCTGGAAGTCAAACTCATGACCTTCGGATACAAAGTCTAATGCCACTAAGCTACCACTTCCCCTTTAATTTAACTTAGCTCTGGTTATTGTCCATGTAGGTTTCCTCTTGGATCACAGGTTTCTAGCCCAAAAACATGAGATACCAGAAACAAGAAGGTGGATTGGTTAAATTTGCTACAGGAAGTGGTAGCTCAGTGGTTAAAAAAAATAAAAAATCGGGTTCAAGCAGGAGTATCGCCGAGCTACCACTGTCTGGTACTTGAGCAGAGACTTTAACCCTCTGTGCTCCAGGGGGCGCTGTATCATGGCTAACCCTGCACTCTGTACATGTGAAAATATCTGTACATGTGAACAAATAGTGTGATACACTATTAATCCCTGGAGGCTGAATAGAAGCCTGTAAGAATTGAAGCCCATTACAGCCCTGTTGAAGATTTTCCTTTTAAGTTGTGATCACAAACTGCCTTTTATAACTATTAATACACACACACACACACACATATACATTTTATTTCTCATCCTTTCTTTAAAAAACCTATTTATACATTTCCTATAGCTACACTAGTTAGGTTTTGTATTCCGTCTCTGTCCCCCTGAACTATACCGTGTAATTATTTCAACCACAGATTTATTTATTATTCTGGTAATATAAGAGGGGATGAAATCAGGTGCCGTCTCCAGCGGCTCATAAGTACAAAACTTTTACTGTTAGATGCATTGTTGTTTTCTTAAAAAAAATCTTTCCTCCCTTATTCTTCTCTCATAGATGACTCACACTGATTAAAGTGTGTGTGACGATGCATGTGCTGTCGCGTGGATAATGCAAACAACAAACCTCGTCTGAATCATCAGGATGAAAATATTACATTTCAGCACCCGCAGTTTGCGAGGTGTCTATATATATATATATATATATATATCGCTTGTTTGGTTTAACATACATTGCGATGCAAGAAGGCAAACCAAAAAGGCTAGTCCATGTTCTAGAATTTAGGAAATTTGGAAAATGTAAATTTGCTGACAAATATTTGTTTCCAAATATTACAATTAAACTCCACCAGGAACCACCCAAGGAACGTAAAGGTTGAAATTCTGCGTGAGACTGGGCAAATCTGCCACAGAGCTGTTTGACATACGGCGAAGCTGCAACGAGTTGTTTGAGGTGTTTTGAACCGCAAGCTCGCGTCAAGGGCAGAAGAACATCAATGGAAATGACGAGAGATCAGGAAGACCTTCGACGAGCTCAACCGCTGAAAATGTCGAAACCGTTCGCCAACTGGTGCATGATGATCGTCAGAGAACAATCCACATGATCTCACTTCCACTCCCACCCTACTCGCCACACTTCACCCTCTTCCCGATGATAAAAGCTCAAAGGTCGCCGTTTTGACACTATTACAGAGATCCAGCGCAATTCACAGAAGGTGCATGACGTGTTCCAAAAGACTTCCGCAACACATCCAGACTTCCAAAGTGACAGAAGCACTGAATTGCGGTGCAAGGGAACTATTTTGAAGGTGATAATGTATACACGGAGATTGAATAAAGAACAGAGCTCGTCTCGAAACACTGCGTATCTCTAGATATACTTATACACGCCGCATTTCATCCTTTGCGCAAATAATGAAATCTGCATCCGCAGGAGCTTTATATTGTCTTAGTGGCTCTTGACCTTTCCCTAATGTTGTTGCTGGCGAAACATCCCAGGAATCCCGTGTTTGCGTCCTTATGTATCTGCCTCCATCTGCGTAAGTGAAAAGACGCTCATTGGGGACAGCAAGAAATGCGTGAACAAAAAAAGAAAGGACAAAAGAGAGTGCGAAAGAAATGTACTTCCGGGACTAGCGCACTTTTCTCAGAGCCTAATGACAGCACAGGCAGAACGTTCCCACACCCCAGCCTGCCAGTTTATCCGATTACAATCACAATTCCAAATGGGGAAGAGACGTATTATTAATCTTCATTATAGTAGGAATGGAGTTTTGAAAAAAAAACAAGCTTTCTCAGAAGACTGAGCAAAACAACGCAGTGTGACGCATCGGCGCAAATGAACTCTAGCGAAGACGAGCATGAAAGTGCTTCAGCTCCAAAGGTTTAGAAAAGACCAAACTGCCATTGAGCGAAAAGAGTTTGCCGTGATGGATGTTTTTGAGTGCAATCAGTGGCTCCTGTTGGCAGCGAGAGTGACAGCATGCTCACTGCAGTTACAGCTATTTAATCAAGTCAAATGATGCTGATTCTCCTAAATGGCAGCCATTACAGGATTTTTTTTATGTATTTGGGAAATCAATCATAGCAAGTACTCAGGAAGGAAGTGTGAATTAACAAAGTTAAGAATGTTTTAAACAGCATTAAAAGAGGATGTTGCATTGGGAAGGTTTTTAATAATGCTAATGAAACAGACTATAATTAACCCCAATGGTTTAGTAACCTAGATCTGGATTGAAACAAAAAAGGCAGGTGGTTAGAGAAAATAAATCAATTAAATAATCGTTCAGAGGTTTCCTTTTGTTGTACCATGAGCAAGATACTATAAAAATGGGGCGGATGAAGTTCCCAAACCATGTAGTTGTGTTAAAATAGAGATACACTTGGTAAAATATTCCTCCAGTATAAAAATGTCAAAACATTCACTTTGAATAAAAGTACAAAGGTTTTTACCTTCAATTGTACTTAAGTATCCATAGTACGATGATTTATCATGGCTATAATGTTCTTTCAATTTAGACTCCAATGTTACTCTTAACACAACAATCTATTAATAGAATGATATTAATGGGTTAAACACTGATTAATATTTATTCATATTATCATTAACCCCCAAACCTTCTTTTCGAATACTTCAAATTTGTGTTGTGGCGAGTTCGAGTCTGGAGTTTCTTCCATCATTTATTCCTCGATAAATGTTCTGCAAGCGCCAATCAAAACACGTTACAAACAGAGCGTGCGCTCGACCCTGATTGGTGACTTGCTGCGTGTTTGACAAGCTACGTTTTTATCCTCATAAATAAAAAGGAACGTCTGATGTCACAAAATGGATTTGAGTACAAACTAAAATATTTGACTTTGAAATGCAGTGAAGTTACAGTAAAAATCTCCCCAAATGGAAACACTTCAATAAAGTACAAATACTTGAAAAAGCTACTGAAGTACAGCAACCAATTACATTTACTTTATTACTTTATCACCTCCTCACACCTATAGTTTGTACATACTAACAGCTTTTGGTAAAATGTGAGAGGACAGAGCACTTTACAGACCGTCCCATGTCTAACCAAGAGATTTAAGTCACGTTCTTGAGGTTCAACTTCATCTACAAATGTTAAACAAAAGGAAACGTGCAATTCTGGATTCTAAAAGTTCTTGGACACCTTACCATAAGATTGGTTTGTGCATCCCATTCCACAATGAGTCCCCATTTGCTGTTATAGGAACCTCCACTCTTCTGGAAAGATGTTCCAGTCAGGTACTAAAGTAGTTGAGGTGAGGAGGCCTGGGGAGCATGTCAGCATTTACATTCCTACTAAAAGTGTTCAATAGGAACTCTATAGCATGAGATGTTCCACTTTACATATTAAGATATGTAAAGCATATCATCATGGATCTGGCTTCGCGCACAGGGTTTAAGTGAATGTAACATTTTCATTCTACTGCATCCAAAGACGTCCTGTACAATTATGTGCCTCCAACTTGGTGTTCGCTGTTTTGAGAAGAACACATGGCTGGAAAAATTGGGTGTAGAATACTTTTGTTTATAAAGCGTATAAAGAGAAAGTTTAAGCATAATTATTCAAACACAATTAAAATATTCTATTAAACCTATGACTTTTATTACTATAATATCTGTGTGAAGAAATTCTTGGCGTGGGTTCTTCTGTCGTGTCTTTTTTATAACACGGAATGGAAATCATAGCACATATTGACTGTCTTGGGGAACGTTCTACTGAATCCTGAGCATATCTTGGATATAAGGTGGGATTGGAATTGGAAGAAAAATATGTAATGCTTCAGACCATCTCTTATTTTCTGCTCTAACGCATAGCACATTTCATTACGTTCCTTTTTTATGCTACAGTTAATTAACTCTTCAATTCATTTGTTCAATCAGCCAGATCCGAATCCAAAGCCAGTCCTGGAAGCACTAAACATGAAAGAAGATGGCTGGAACACCAGTACAGAGCTCCAAACACAAATTTTATACACATAAGGCCAAATTAGAGTATGACTTCAAGAAACTGTAGATAAGAAAAAGCCACAACCACAATCAGCTTGGTCTAAAATTTAGTGGTGAATTTATTAGTTTTTCTACACAATGTGCCTTCCTCTTCCACCTACCAGTACAGAGGAAGAAACTGGAAAACCTGGAGGAAATCCAAGCTCTAAATAGCATGCTGACACAAATTAATTATTTTCAAAGATCAGCCATGAAACATTAAACCTGGAAAGTTTAGGAGCATCATCATTCTGAAAAGGGCAGAAACTCTGCAGCAATCTTCTTATAAACATTACAGACGTAAGGTTAAAGCAAACAGGAGCTTTTTATTCATTTATTTGTATTTTTCCTCCCCTTCTATCTTTCATCTCTTCATGACTATACACCTCTGGGTGATAAATAAATAGGGCAACCCAAAAATAGCTAAATACTTTATGAAGATGGATAAAGAACTCGTAAAGGCATTAAACATTATTTCGAAAATATTTTCGCCACTTCTAGACTATATGAAGTCTTGAAGATAAATATGTTGAAAGGTAATTTGGATAAGATGTTGGACTTCTGATCAGAATTACATGGGTTCAATCCCAGCACCACCAGTAACGTGGGATAATGGTGTCTGCCAAATGCCTTAAATGTAAATGTAATTGTAATGAAATGTAGAGGGTGACTCAGCCCTTCTGAGTTCAATATCCAGAGTAAATACATGGACACATTGCATGTGTTTAGTCATTTGAATGTGAAACTTAAGCTACTAGCACTCAATCACAGTTTACCAATGTTTCAGCTTGTATCTGGAGGCTGGTGATCTCATGAGCATCCACTAAACAAAGTCACAGCTTTGAAGTTCTCATATCTTTCAATTCTGCTCTAACAAAACATACCCCAACTCTTCTTCAGGCATCTGACTATGAAATCGTAACGTCAGACAATCCAGATCACTGGTTAAGTTTTAAAGGCGTATGGTAAATAAATCAGCCTCGAGATAGATTTCAGATGAAATTAAACTGTTTATCATCAAGTCAAACATTCAGTGCTTACAGGCAGAGGGATGTGTGAGTTTCCATCTGCTCTCAGACTTTAGCATCTCAACCCGAGGACAGAAATGTTCAGATTTGGATGTTTTATTAAGCATGTCTTGTTTGGAATCAGTGAGGCATTCAAACTTTCTATTTATTTATCTGGGACTAAGAAATTATATTAGTTTCCTCAATTCTTGGTGTCAGTCATTGAAATAGTACAACCACTATATGATTATTAAGAGCATAATACAAAATTCCTTTGAAAGCACTGAGTAAACCTGAGATCTATTCTCTCCTGGGCAAAAACATGAGCCTAAAATGGCAAAATATAAAACCATTAAATGCTTATTGTTTCGCCATGTTGTGGTCGGCCCGTTTCTTCGCCCAGTAGTGTACTTGTGACTTCATTTCTGCTGCTCTAAACGGCTCTAGATCACCGTGTAAAGATTTACCTTTCTCATAAAGCATTAAGCTGAACCACACTCTTGCTTTAATAAATAATTTTGATGTAGATTTGTACCAAAGTACATCTGCTGCAATTATAAAGACTGTTCTGTGCTCATCCAACAACTGTCAGGTAATTCAGAAGATGGTAGATGTGAGTGAGTAATATACTTTATCTGTGAAAACAGAAAACAGCAACACTATAAAATAACTAGAAACATAAACATGAGCATGAGCCTGAGCATGAACAAAACCATGAGCATTATCATGAGCATGACCCTGAGCATGAGATGAGCCTGTTCTTGATCCTGAGCCTCAGCATAAGCCTAAGCCTGAGCATGAGAATGAGCATGAGCATGAGAATGACCATTAGCATGAGAATGAGAATGGCCCTGATAGCCTGAGCCTGAGAGCCCGAGCATGAGCCTATGAGACTAAAAACCTAAGCTTGAGAATGAGCATGAGCTTGAGAGCCTGAGCATGAGAATAAGCCTTAAAGCCTGAGCCTGAGTGTGAGAATGACTCTGAGAGCCTGAGCATGAGCCTATGAGCCTAAAAGCCTGAAAGCCTGAGCATGAGAATGAGCATGAGAGCCTTAGCATAAGAATGAGCCTGAAAGCCTGAGCAGGAGAAGGAGCATTAGCCTATGAGCCTAAAAGCCTGAGCCTGAGCCTGAGCCTGAGAGCTTGAGCCTGAGCCTATGAGTATAAAAGCCTCAGCAGGAGAATGAGCCTGAGAGCCTGAGCAGGAGAATGAGCCTGAAAGCCTGAATCTACTCATGAGCCTGTACATATGAATAAGCATAATCCTGGGAATGGGCATAAGCCTGAGCCTAAGCCTGAGCATTAGCATGAATATGAGCCTGTGTATGAGCCCAAGCCTGAGCCCAAGCCTGAGCCTAAGCCTAAGCCTAAGCCTGAGCCTGAGCTTGAGCCTGTGCATAAGAATAAACATAATCCTAAAAATGGGCATAAGCCTGAGCATGATTATGAATATGAGCCTGATTTTGAGCAATAACAATAGAATGAAACAACAATAAACATGAAACAACAAATACAACTTTGCAGAAAAACAAAACAAAAACAAAACAGGTGTGTGTGCTCAGTGATGTGTGAAGGCCATGTGACACGTAGGGACTGATGGGTAATGAAGTCACAGGACAAAATCCTATCACTTTTATTCACAATACATTCATACTGAACATTTTTTCAATGCTGTACTTTGCAAATGTATAGCATAATGTTTTGTAAATTAATGATTTCTATGATTTATAATCTTATTATCTGGTGTCACCCAGAACACTTTATTTTTATTTATTTATTTTTATTTTTTTTATCTTTCAAGATTTCTATCACGTTTCCAGGAGTTTTTTCTTTAACAATTTTACCTCTGGCTTGTTCATTAGGGCTCTAAATATAAATCAGCACATGGATTTCTGTCGAGCTGCTTTGTGACAGTGCCTAATTTCCAACCATTCATTTCCAATCACTGAAAATCTTTATTTCCCCTCCAGAACTGCTTTTTAGCACACTTTCAGATCCATGTGATTTCTTATCTACGAACGGCCTCGTTGAGAAGCAACTGACGTGGACCTTATATCATCTAAAGCTCAGCTTACGGTATTAGTATATAATGAGGTATTATATTTTTCTAATCAGTCTTTAAAATGACATTAAGGAGTACAATAATCTTTAACAGTTTAATAAAAAAAGAATTTCAACAGCCAGTGACTTTTAATTAAAACAGCACTGAGATATTCTTTATTTCTCTGGAGATAAGAAAGAAAAAAACGACCTTGAGCAAGACCTTTAATGAGAAGCTTCTTTGGGTGTAGCTAATTCCATATTCGCACGTAACTGAAGATGATCACGAATTCATGAATTAAAATGCAGATCAGAGAAATCTAATAGATTGGAGCTGCACCCAGAGGAGCACAGATATATGCACACATATATTTTAAAGGCAAGGACCATCTACTCCTCAGCTTCACTCATGTGAGACGCTCGCACTAATAAATCGTAGTTTATTGCTATTGTTTTCAAAATTCCTGAGATTGCATTTCGCTCGTTACGTCGTTAATTCCATCGCAATTTGTCTGAACATCTCTCTAACATGTGGGGGTTTTTTGGTGCTCAAGCAAATGAGATGATTTCTTACTTTTCATCAGAACCAGAATCATCTTCATTGCAGAGTATTGTAGGTTGCATGTACAAGGAATTTTTTAATGGTGTGCTGGTGCCGAACAAATAATAATATTTGCTGTGATAATAATAATAATAATATAAGTGATGGAGCGCATTGATCATTGATCAAGTCCAAAGTGCAGGGATGCAATATAGTGGTCAATGTGGATTGTGTTAATGTAACACATAGTATATGGAAAGAACAGTTCTGCTTTTACATTACTGTAATCGTAGTGTTTATGGAAGCAGGTCAGAGACGATGGTGGGTTCTTGGTATTATTGATGATGTGTGTTGCGATTGGGAAGAAACTGGTTCTGTGGCAATCCTAGTTTGCTAGATTGCATCCAAACACCTTCTCAGCAGAGTGGATGACACACTGCACCATGCTTTGGAGTGGTGATGGAGTAGGATAGAGTATGAAATATGGACTCTTTGATAAAGGTATAAAAAGTGCACCACCATTTTTTGTTGTAGGTTGAGCGCTGAAATTTAGCTCCCACTTGAGGCTTGGGACCGGCACTAAGGCTTGTGCAACCCTAATGGCTGTGTTTTTTTCCCTGACCGGGGATGAACATTTATTAAAATCTGCAGTTGGGTTCGGGGTCTAGAAAGCAGTGGTCTAAACCGGACATTGTGAGCTGGTGGTTGCCAGCATCGTCTAGATCCAGCTAAATATTTCAGAGGAACAGTTGAAAAAAGAAAATGATATAAAAGTTCAGCAACTCCATTTTCCTTCAGCTTTTGCTGAGATTTTGAGTTTCAGCTTTTTTAGATGAATGCATGTAAATAATTTAGCTGACAGCAGCTAAGCAAGAAATAGAAGGATTTCCACAGACTTTCCTACATTCTCATTATCAGACTTTCAAGATAAGTGGATCGAGAATTAGGCATTTATGGTTCAATTGAAATTCGAGGCAGATGTCTCTTCTGTTCAGAGTCGGTAACATGTGAGTTTAAAAAATGTTAATGAAGCATGAATGTAAAACAGAGTATAACCATCTGAAATTGTTCGATTTTTAAACACTGATTGTAAGCATTAAAAGAGGACTATTGTTACGCTTCATTTGGGTGAGATGCTTATGGAAACCTTTTGATGGAATTTTATATAGCTGGGCCTTTACAATTTTACCCAAATAACTTATCTGTAGATGAAGAAACATGCAGGGAGGCAGCCAGCTGACCTTTAGGACTTTCATGGTCCCCTGATATTCATTTGAAGGAAAGGAGATAAAAAGGGAATTAATTTACAGCTTTTCCCAGCTGGGAACCCTGAAGGCCATGTGGAGGTAAGCTACAGGGGAATGAGAATAAAGGTGATGGGGGATGGGAGATTTTACTGTACCATTTATGTGAAATAGACTGGTGCTGACAGTAAATGCATGCATCGAAATAAGATTATCTGCATATTGGTTTGTTTTTTTAGATTCAATTTCAATGGAAATATGATTTAGATGATTTCAGGCACCTTGTTTTTAATAATCTCCACAACCATTAAAGGGGAAGGTGGCAGCCTGGTGGTTAAGGCATTGGACTTTGGTGCTTGGGGTTGTAGGTTCAACTCCTGGCAATACCAAGCTGCCACTCTTGGGCCCTTGAGCAAGGCCCTTTAATCCCCCATAGGTGCTCAGATGTGGAACTGTGGATAAAGCACTCTGCCATGGAAGGTCCTAAACCTGGCTGTGAAAGGAGGAGGGTGGGTGTTGGGAAGCAACAAAACTGATAGGGAAATGGCAAGTGAGCCATCTCACCTTGCCGCCCAGTGCACCTTATGGACCATAAGAAAATTAAAACATTTTGATGCTTTCATGAATGTGTCACGTTTGCACCAAAAGAAAAAAAAGAATAGTTTTCATGATTACTCACTTGATGTCTCACAAAAAAGAACAGTGAGAGTGAAATAAGTCAGGATCCCTAATGAATGAGTGAATGAATAAATAATCGTAAATGGATTCGAAACATGCAATAAAACCCGATAAAAGCTTTGTGGTGTCGCAAATCAAACTGCATGCATTTGGTGGGTTTTTTTGTTTCTTTTTTATGGGGCTGACATCAGACCATCAGCAAAGCAAACCATTGGGTAAAGCCCAATCTAAAATATTGGATGAAGCGGACTCTGGGGTTTATTAAATTTAAATGCAACAGCAAGACAAAGCATTGAATATTTCAGAAACTGGTCATGTATTTTCACGAATTCTTTTTTTTTTTTCCTTTTGAATTTACAATGAATGGTGTGAAAAACACAAAAAGTAACATTTCTTCAGGCAGAAATATTTTGCTGATGATAGAAAGCAAAGAAGAATGGCAAGTCTGGTTATAGTACCTCTGAATCTCAGAGCATGTGACCAGCAAATGTCAAAACAACAAAGGAAGAAGACGACATCAGGTTCTACTGTTTTATGCCAAGAATAGGAATCTTAGGCTACAGTGGGAACAGGCCGTGGTGTTATCAGTAAGAGGGTAATACAAGGGTATTGCTTTTTAATCAGAAGGCTGCTGGGTTTGCAGGCAAAATAGAAGCTGATGTAAACTATTTTCGTCCAGAAGAATTGTGACAGATTGTCCAAAATGCACTGTACAACTCAGTGCAACTTTAATATACATTTTGCACAAATTGCACAAATGTATTTTTGTCACACCAAATATTGACTTTGTTCCATTTAATACTGGTTACTGCTCATTTTTATAATCAGTGGCTGATATCAGACTTGTAGACAGGGATAGAATAACAATATTGATTGCGATTAATGGATTTGATTGATTTTAAATGAAAACACTAAATACACTGTGTTTCTCCTGGTTAAGATGTTAAGATTAGGCAGCAGGTAACATTTCCTCAATTCACCTGCATGTTTTTTTATAGTCTTTATGTTGTACATGACACCATTCAGATGAATAAACTCAACATTTAAACACACGTGTTTTTCAACAGGGTTTTCATTTGATAATCTAATGCAGGAGAGAAAGTCAACACGGCACAGTAAATATGTGTGCGATATGGCTGCGTTTTTTTCAATGTACTGCCCGGTATTTAATTACACTGCTACCCCATAAAGGTCAAATGGCACAGCCAATAAATCACCAGCTGACTGCCTTCGTGTCGTGCTTATAGATTGTCATCAGATACGGCACTGCACTGGATCGAGGCTATTTTTTTTCCTCTTGAAATTTTTGGGATAGAGGCCAGAAATGTCATGTTACTCTGATCTGGAACCAAGATGGGACTCTGAAGGGCATTTATTAAAGCAGGTGAAATTGCAGAGCTTGTGTTTAACAATAACAATACACTTGCAGACAATTTAACGCCTGGAACACCTGCTCTATTCGGGCACTTATCGGACCGGCCAATCGTGTGGCAGCAGCGCACTTTATAGAGTCGTACAGAAATTGGTCGAAAGCTTCGATTAGAATTGTTACAACCCGCAATATTTCTCAGATTGTGTTGTGATTCTGTTTTTGTATAGTGTACTTGTGATTAGATTGTTAGTAAATAATTGCTCTATTGTACATGTGTAAATCGATGTATCTGTGTTGTGTTCGCTAATAGTAAGGGTTCACTAGCCTTTGTGTTGGGGGTGGGTATTTTGTGAGGGGTTTCTGGAAGTTGTTTGTCTTGCTTTTGGTGGTTTTATTTTGTTGTTGTTGTAGGCAATTTACATTTCGTTGGTTTTGTTTGTTATTTTGTCCACCTTGAAGCCTACAGCGGTGTTTGCATGTGCATATTTCAATATTTAACTTTTTTTGTGTTTTATGCTGTGAACAGGTTTGTTATGTTTGAAGAGGTTCAAGGACATAAGCCTGAATCTGAATGGAGAGAAGAGAAGAGAAGAGAAGAGAAGAGAAGAGAAGAGAAGAGCAGAGAAAGACATGATGAAAGAGGACCCTCCTTATCAATTAAACAATTTAAATACAGTACACACTGATCTGCTGTCTAGAAAGACCCTTTACATAACATGTAGTCGCAAGATTATTAGTTCCAATCCCAGCACTAACAAGCAGCCACTGTCGGGCCCTTGTGCAAGGCCCTTATCTCTCAACTGCTCAGTGTATTAGTAGATAATTGTAAGTCGCTCTGGATAAGGGTGTCTACCAAATACTGTAAATGTAAATATGTGGGTTTATTTAAAATACTTCTTTCTATTGTTTTCCATATGTTCCTCAGAACATTTATATCATGAGTTAATTACACTGTGTATTTCTGGTTTTAATGATTTTTTTATTATTTTTAAATACTAATAATAATACAAATAGTAACAACAACAATAATAATAATAATAATAATAATAGTAAAAATGTTTTCTGTGCTAATTTTGCTTCATTGCTTGTAGCGTTTGAAACATGAACGAGTTCCCTGCCAGCCTTTTATTGCATTAACCAGTTTAAGCAGAATTTCATTCTCAAGACCTCTTCACTAAACTGCCAGTGTGTCAACACCAGGACACATTTTTAATCCTCATGAAATGACCAACAGTCTCATGCAAAAACCAAAGCTATGAATTATAAATAAGGTTCCCGTTCTGTTGCCATTAGCTTTATGGTGTTGACTCGGAACACTATTAACATGTGACATTTAAGGTTTCGATGGACACAAGCAGAATTTCCTGCACGTAAACACCGTGTTGGGAAGCAGTGCTGTGTATTATAAATGAACCACAGAATAACGCTGAAAGATAGCACTTTTTAATGCAAGGAAAAAAAATTCAATATTGCACCGGTTACAAATAGGGCATAGGGGAAAAGTTTCTGAGAGGGCAGAGTATGTGCTCCAAAATAAATGCATGCCTCAAGCTGCAAGAGTGTGTGACTGCCATTTTTATGCACTTTCCTCGTGATTGATGAGCTATTAACCTGCTTTATATGCAAACTAAATGTATAATCATATAAGGCATCAGCAAAAAGATGGAAATGGCGAATTCATTCAAAAGGTGTTTTAAATAGTTGTTTTTAAGGTCATTTATTACAACGTTAATGAACCTGGTCTCCTTTTTTTTTCTTTCTCTGACAGAGTCCATTTCTGCTCTGCTCTGTTGCTCAGAGGTGTTTGCTTTCTGCCGCATGACCACACTTTCTTTGTGCTGACATATTCAGTTTAAGCCCCCAGCATGGCGCATTCATTGTTTAAAGCTTTTTTTGTGGATGTTTTCAGGTCAGATGTAGTCTGCTTTGCCCTTCATTTCTGCAAACACTATGACAGGAAAGGCACAAAACACAAATACAAATGTAAATTGTCTGAGTACATTCCAGAAATAAAACAGCAACAAGGCATTCTAAAAAAAAAAAAAAAAAAAAACAACCAGACAGGGTCTCGAAATAAAACAGCATTAAGGCGTTCTTAAAGGAATAAGAAGAAGATGATGGTGATGAAGAGCTTTCAGACAGGGTTTGTCCTGAAATAAAACAGCAAAAAGGCGATCTAAAAGGGAGAAGGAGAAGAAGAAAAAGAAGAAGAAGAAGAAGAAGAGGAAGAAGAAAAAGAAGAAGAAAAAGATCAATGAATATAAAAAAGAGGAAGACAGAGAAATCATTTAAATATAAAAAGAACCTATGAAATCAGTTGAAATAAGGAAGTCTATGAAATCAAATGAATTAGATAAATAAATAAATAAATAAATAAATAAATAAATAAATAAATAAATAAATGAGGAAAACTGAGAATTTAGTTGAATAAAAAAATTAAGAAGACCAAGATATCAATTGTATTTAAAAAAAAAACAAAAAATTAATAAATAAATAAATAATTAATGAATTAATAATAATAATAATAATAATAATAATAATAATAATAATAATAATAATAATAATAATAATAATAATAAAAATGAGGAAGACCAGGTAATCAATTGAATAAAAAAAAAAAAAAAAAAAAAAAAAAAGACAGACAGACAGACAGACAGACCGAGAAATCAATTGTATTAAACAAGTGATTAACTCTTTGCCTAAAACCTAAGCATAGATATGATTAATCATTACACTTTACACCAAACTTGGAAAGTTGTTCCCACATGCTCTTTTGTTTCTTCATTAATAAATTATAAATTATTAGCATAATAGCAACATATTATCAGCTCCAGTTCACGGTCAAATTTTTATGTTGTAGCCGGAAGACAATTAACTTGTGGTCTTGAAATATTAACTTATGGCCTTAAATGATTAAAATCATGGTCGCACCTTATAAAAAAATCCACGGTATCACCTCAGTGGCTCTGTATGTAAATGACTTGGAGCAATGTATAGTGTTAAATACAGTGGAAAAAATAAATACAAATCTCATGTGGTTAAAAAAAAGATCTGCACTGAGAGTCATTTCATGGGAAGTCTCTAAAGGCATTCAGGCCATCAAGCTGCCTACTAAATCAAGGAATGTCATGAGAACAGCTATCCTCATGCATATTCATGAAAATGTAAGCACCGGGTATACTCAGTGAGACGGCGGAGTGAAGGAAGTTTGAAATAAGCCTGGAACACAGGACATTGAGAGAGGAGAATAGAGGAGCCTGGGAAAGTTTCTTATACAGTAAACATGTAGGCTTTATTTGGTTTCGAGCAGACTTAAATAGAAACGTGGGGGTGGACAATCTACTTGGGAAAAACCCTTTAGAAAGCACTCGATAGCAAGAGCCAGTAGATCACTCAGGGGTGTGCCTCATTGATCCAGACTTGAGGAGATCGATGCTAATTTTCGCTGCTTGTCTTAGGAGACACATTTAAACCACATGCCTCGGAATCGTTCAGCTGGTGAGATATACGTTTATGTGTGAGTGTAGGTGTATGGCAGATTTAACCCAAAAAGTTAAAGATATACAGTATAGAACTTTCTTTCGGCTTCTCCCATTAGGGGGCTCCACAGCAAATCATCCGCATGTTTGAATTTGCACATGTTTTTACGCTGGATGCCCTTCCTAACTCAACCCTCCCCATTTATCCGGGCTTGGGACCGGCACTGAAAGTGGCTGGGGTTGGTACAGTATATCTTTAGTAAATGAATTTTAATTTTAATTCAATTAAAGTTGTACTTACCCTTAATTACACTTAACATATAAATTAATGTGTATATTTTTTTTGTAATTGTATATTTTTAATACATCATTTTACGTTCATGGTACTGTGAACAGCTGCAACCTTACAATTTTCCTGTGACATCAATAAATTATTCTGATTCGGATCCGATTCGGTGCTTGAATTTTAATTGTTCAGATGTTTTTATAATATGTGAGCGAACTGACCGTGGTGCGTGCAGAACCATGCATTTTACAGACCTATTGTATTCATACTTTCTTAGCAGATCTGAAAGACTAATTGGATTTCTTTAAAGTCTAAAGTGATCAATTTATTACATATTTTTATTACGTGTTATTTATATTTACGTCCTTATAAAGCGAACTTGCATTTGTTTTTTTATTCAAATGAGCAGCGGAGTGCTTCAGGGCCTTGCTCAGGGGTGGTTGGGATTTGAACTCATGATCTTCTGATTCCAAATGCCTAAACCACTAAGCCACAGTTACCATGCCTATATTTATTAGCGGCTCAGACAATGGGGCCAGCTCCAAAAATCCATACAGGTCAAATCAAATCATTAATGTATTTGTTTTAATATGGTATTGTTTTTATAATAATTGCCGAATATTGTACCCTAATTGAAGTAGCTGTTTATTCGGATCATTATTTTGCATAATACTGCATTAATGACACATATTATTATATTTATGATAAACAATCAAATGATTCATTAGTTAAAAACTAGTTGCTATGAATACAGGAGCCATTAGTTGTTTTCTTAAAGTAAAGTAAAGCAGCTCTTCATTACCAAACACTGAGTAACTAAATTAGGATACAATCGT
Source organism: Silurus aristotelis (assembly GCF_946808225.1). NCBI lineage: Eukaryota > Metazoa > Chordata > Actinopteri > Siluriformes > Siluridae > Silurus > Silurus aristotelis. The sequence continues at coordinate 2,254,831 of NC_139591.1, forward strand.
GTACAATGATTCATTCGCAAACTGTTCAACATTAAACTGTTGTCTATTTTAAAACTAATCTCCTTATGGGAAATCACAGGGATGCATATGTGAATGGTTGCATGGTTGCATGTGTCATGTTTATTGCATGACCAGAGAAAAGCTGTCGCTATCAAACGTTGTTTACTTAATCAACTGAGTCAGCAATAAATAAGGATCATAGGAACATTATAGTCGTAATAAATCACAGTATTTTGTTTACTTTTTTTTTTTACTGTTATGTTTTACAGTGATTCAGCACTACAGTAAAGTAAAACAGTGGATAAAAAGCACAGTGCATAAGTGCTCTCACATGTCATCAGATTTACATATTGATGTTTGCACAAGTGGCTAAAATAATGCATGATAAATTGTTCGAGTTCAGAAAAGTCAAATCAGTTGAATGTTTTAATATTGAAGTGGCTTCCATTAAAGTCATTCAGAGAGGCCAGGGATTGTCTCAAAGCCCATAGCGTTTATATACAGGGCTCTGGATCACAGCTCGCTAGCTCTTAATGCAGTGTGAAGGATCGTGTGTGTGTGTGTGCGTGTGTGTGTGTGTGTGTGTGTGTGTGTGTGTGTGTGTGTGTGTGTGTGTGTGTGCGTGTGATTGTATGCGCAGTCCGTCTGTGACTGTGAAGGCATTCAGTGCCACACCATGTTCACGCACCCTCTCTTTTCGTAATAGCAATTCCTTCAATGACCCCCCCCCCCCCCCCCTCCTCCTTGTCACCATAGCAACTGAAACCCGTGCAATGGCATTGCTGTCCCTCGGGACTTGGCCTTGTTCTCCTGCACACACACACACACACACACACACACACACACACACACACACACACACACACACACACACACACATCACAGCTGTTTCATCCCCCATCGAAGCAATTAACACAAGCAGGGATTTTCTCCTTCATCTGCCAGAACAATCGTACTGAGCCTTGTTCTATTCCATCACCGTCATATTTGGGCTTGAGAAATTCTTGGTGTTTCAGGATTTGGATGGAGAAGACAAAAACTATTTAAAGTGGCAAAAAAAACGATGGTGCTGCATTTTTATTTTTTTTTGCAATGATTTCATGGTACATTCTAAGTTCTTGCTATTAAAAAGATTTCGTCAAAGTCTGAGTTTCAACATTTCCACACTGTATGGTGCCCAATAGCAAATCATTGTTTAATTATCCTGATGTGGTGCAGCCTCAGATTCAAACAAATAGCTCCCAGTCATGTCATCAACATACAGTGCAAAAAATTAAATTGTGAAAATACTGAGCAGAACAGAAAAGTGAGTCAAGGAGTGACATTTTAACATTTAACACGTCATAATGTGGCTACGTTCTTTTTTTACTTCTAAACATTAATTTCCATCTCAAAGCTTCACCTTTGAGCCTGATCCTGAGCCCAAATAACTGTCTGTGGGCCTGATATCTCATCCAAGGTATATTCCCATGTCTTTCTCGGCAGTAGACTCCAGATTTAGATTGGGTGGAGAAGAGTAGCAGGAGGGATTTGGGATAGAAGAGTATCTGCAAGACTGAAAGGGAAAATTAATAAGATGGTGGTGAGACCTGCTATGTTGTAGATGGAGTCGGCAGAGTTGAAGGTGCTGTAGAGGGACGAGGATGGACAGATTTAAAAATGAGTTTATTACAGGCGCCTTGCAGGAAGGACATTTTGGAGACGGGATGAGAGAGGGCCGATTGAGATGGTTTGGTCATGTGCAGAGGAGGAGGGATATGGGGTTTATCAGTAAAAGAATGTTGAGGAAGGAGGAAAAGAGAAAGGCTAAGAAGGAGGTTTAGAAGGACGATGTGGTGAGAGGAGACATGCAGGTGGTTTGAAAGAGGCAAATGTAAAGGACAGAGTGATATTTAGACGAATGAGGCGGTGGTGATCCCTAACGAGAGCAGAAGAAGATGTAGATTCAACATTTAAAACAATTTTGCCTCCATGAAGTATCTGATAGTGAACAGAAATCTATCATTTATTATTTCACCTGTAAAATTTTGAAGATTCTTTTAGTACTAACTCATATAACATAGAACACAATTCTCTTCTCACTGCAGCTAAAGATCGTTCCACATGAACAGCCTAAAGATCTATGAGGTTACCATGGAGGTTCAGACTCAAGAACCATGAAGATGGATCTGGACTGTAATTAATAAAAGAGGTGAAGGTGGTAGCTCAGTGGTTAAGGCTCTGGGTTACTGATTGGAAGGTCGGGGAGTTCAAGCCCCATGTGTCACCAAGCTGTCACTCTTGGGGCCCCTAAACAAGGCCCTTAACCCTTTTTGCTCCAAGGGGGCTGTATCATGTCTGACATGCTTTGACCCCAGTTTCCAATCATCTCTGGGATATGCGGAGAAATAATGTGCAGAGAACCGTTGATAACAATGATGGAACTGAAACGGGTTCCCTTTTGAGTTTCTTCCTTATATCATCTTTCCTTTCCATTGTCAAACATTTTCTCACTTTTTTTTTTTTCACAAAACTGTTTCCAGGAAAACAAGGATTCTCTAAAACATTAATATTTTATTAAAATATCCAATAATACTCTGAATGTTGAAAAATATTTGATATTTAACAGCAGTATAAAATACTACACTTAAAACCGAAATGCTTTTTTTGGTATGAAGAAATGTTACATTCGATATTTTTTTTTTATAGAATACAGAAGTGAATTAAACGCTTTTGTACAGCAGACACAATAGATGCATTTTACACAGTGATAATATTCATTATTTCCCTGCAGATACTAAACTACCGCATGAAAAGAAGACTAATTACATTTTATTAGGGTCTAAAAGCTTCAGATTTGCAGGCTTTTACTGTTTATGTACACATTCATAAATATGTAAAATGCTATTATTACATTATGGAGACACTGTTCATATAAATTGGCACTGTTCGCAGATATAAGCACATACAGCAGGGCTTGTCTTTACTCAAATAAGTGTTATTACTATTCAAGTAAATTGGAGAAATTGTACGTTTTAAGTTTTAACCAAGATTCTGGAAGGTGAGAAGATGCCTGAGGAATGGAGAAGGAGTGTGCTGGTATCGATCTTTAAGCATAAGGGAGATGTGCAGACCTGCAGTAACTACAGGGGAATAAAGTTAATCAGTCACACCATGAAGTTATGGAAAAGACTAGTGGAAGCCAGGCTGAGAGAAGAGGTGACCATCTGTGAGGAACAGGATGTTGATGGAGAAGTATAGAGAAGGTCAGAAGGAGTTATATTGTGTTTGTGGATTTAGAGAAAGCGTACGACAGGGTGGAGAGAGGAGTTGTGGTATTGTATGAGGAAGCCTGGTGTGTCAGAGAAGTATGTGAGGGTGGTATGAGGACATGTATGAGGACAGTGTGACAGCAGTGAAATGTTGAAGTACGTATAGAATGCCAATGTATGCTATAGTAAGATTTCCCCAAAATTGTTCCAACATGACAATGCCAATGAGGTTTGCTCGAGGTTTGCCAGGAATGGACTAAAAGAACTTGAGTGGCCTGATGAAAGATTTCCGAGATGAACTGGAATGCTAGCATGCCCCAGGCATTGGTGCTTGACATCAGTTCCTGTCCTCACTGATACCCGTGGCTGAATAGGCAGAAATCCTCACAGCCAAAATCTAATGGAAAAATCTTCCCATTAGAGCAGAGGTTATTATAACAGCAGGGGACTAAATCCGGAATGAGTTTAACAAGCACATAAGGGTGTGATTTGTTACAAATCATTGGGCATATAGTGTAATTCCTACCATCTTCAACTCCTGTTACTTATTCCATACAAATGTTGTCCAAAGTCTAATTAATTATATGTAACTGTAGCGCCAGTTTTTTCCAATCCCATTATCCAGATTTACATCCTTGACTCTCATAATAACACACATTTCCCACTTTACCAAATAATCCATATTAGCCAGTTATAGACATTAAATAAATGTGCATGATCTAAAAGTGGTATTTACAGTATACCAATCGTATACAATATCATACGCGAGCAAATGCAGCTAGGGTTTGAACACAAACAATAAAACCCAATACCATATCCTAAAAATGAAGTGGAAGCCAATGAGCCAATAGTGGCAGGTGTACAACTGATGACTGGTTGCTTCCAGGATCAGGCTTTATGATAATAATGTTTAAGAAAAACTGTTTTCTAGATTATGTGAGGAAAAAAATATTTGGGTTTTTCTTTTTGGAGAGGTTTTCCTATCGTTTTTCCAAAAAAATGCAGATTGTCACTACAAGTGTCACATGAGCAGTCTATCAAGTCAAAAACAGGGAGTGAATGATGTGTATGCAATTCATAAACCAACGCTTATCCAGAAAATCTGCTTCACACAAAAGCTAGATGTTAAGCACTAATGATCTAAAGATGAAGATATTAAAACGGTTTGGAAAACGATATAAATTCAGCCAGCAATTTAAATAGCATGAATTATTAAGCCATATGCTCATGCATATTTCATAACGCTGTTGAGTGAAAGAGAGAAAAAGAATTAGAGAATAAGTGCTTAAAGCCCAAACCATAGCTTTCCCTGAGCTCTGTACTACAATGACAAGCCTTCTTACAATTACAGCATTTGCCAGCTTACAATGATCTTATTAATAAAACTAAGCAGTTGATGGGTAAGGGCCTTGCTCAAGGGCCCAGCAGTGACGGGGTTGGGATTTGAACTCAAGAGCTTCCAATCAGAAGTCCAATTGCCTTAACCACTACCATTTTCCTCCTTCATCGTTTGATGCACTGGCCTCAGCCTTGAGGGGCAAAACTGATTATCTTAATGAGACTGGAATTAATTTCTGGACCAGAAAAATCTAATCAGAACCTAAAAGGTTTCAAAGGATGAGTTCCCTTTTAAACCTGGTTCCTCTCAAGGTTTCTTCTTTTCAAGTCGTTTTTTTCTTCACCACAGGAGCCACTGGTTCAATCATTAGGGACAATTTTGAGGAACAAACTTATAAGCACTAAACGTATACATTCTTTTATACAACTTTATAACCTCTTTATCTCTGCGAAGCTGCTTCGAGACAATGTCTATTGTTAAAAGTGCTTTATAAATGAAATGGACCGAATTGAATTTGGAGGCTCTACAGTAAGTGAACACTTCTACTGCTTATAATTTACATTTACATTTGCGGCATTTAGCAGACGCCCCCTATCCAGAGCGACGTAGAAATGTGCTTTGAGTCTCTAGCAATGAATAAATCTACACCGGTACGCAAGATTACAAACTTAATATAAATATAACTCTTAAATTCCACATTGCGTTAGGAAGGGCATCCAGCGTAAAACATGTGCCAAATCAAATATGCGGATCACGTATGAGAATTTCATACCGGATCGGTCGAGGCCCGGGTTAACAACGACCGCCACAGGTATCGTTAGCCGACAGGGTACCGGTGGAAATTGGGCTACTGTTGGCCGAAGGAGGAGAAGGAGAGGAGGAAGACGTCTACAGAGACGGCAGGAAAAGGAGCAGTGTAGGAGAGTAGAGGTTCGGGTTGGTACTTTAAATGTTGGTACTATGACTGGTAAAGGGAGAGAGGTAGCTGATATGATGGAGAGGAGAAAGGTAGATATGCTGTGTGTTCAGGAGACCAAGTGAAATGGGAGTAAGGCCAGGAACATTGGAGGTGGGTTTAAACTGTTTTATCATGGTGTGGATGGAAAGAGAAATGGTGTAGGGGTGATTCTGAAGGAAGAGTACAGTAAGAGTGTAGTGGAGGTGAAGAGAGTTTCTGATAGGGTGATGATCGTGAAGGTGGAGGTTGAAGGGATGATGATAAATGTCATAAGTGCCTATGCTCCACAAGTTGGCTGTGAGATGGAGGAGAAAGAAAGATTCTGGAGTGAATTAGATGAAGTGGTAGATGGTGTACCTAGGAAAGAACGATTGGTGATTGGGGCAGACTGTAATGGGCATGTAGGTGAAGGGAACAGAGGTGATGAGGAGGTGATGGGTAGGTATGGTTTTAAGGAGAGGAATGTGGAAGGGCAGATGGTGGTAGATTTTGCTAAAAGGATGGAAATGGCAGTAGGGAACACGTATTTTAAGAAGAAGGAGGATCATAGGGTGACGTATAAGAGTGGAGGAAGGTGCACACAGGTGGATTATCTTCTGTGTAGGAGATGCAACCTGAAGGAGATTGGAGACTGTAAGGTGTTGGCGGGGGACAGTGTAGCTAGACAGCATCGGATGGTGGTCTGTAGGATGGTTTTGGAGGCGAAGAAGAAGAGGAGGAAAGTAAGGATTGAAAGAAGAATAAGATGGTGGAAACTGAAGGAGGAAGAGTGTAGTGTGAGGTTCAGGGAAGAGGTCAGACAGGGGCTTGGTGGTGGTGAAGAGGTGAAGGATGATTGGGCAACTACTGCAGGAGTGATGAGGGAGGCAGCTAGAAAAGTACTTGGTGTGACATCTGGAAATAGAAAGCAAGACAAGGAGACGTGGTGGTGGAATGAGGAAGTGCAGAAGAGCATTAGGGGAAAGAGGTTGGCAAAACAGAAGTGGGATCGACAGAGTGATGAGAAAAGTAGGCAGGAGTACAAGGAGATGCGGCAGCAGGTAAAAAGGGATGTGGCGAAAGCCAAGGAAAAGGCATATGAGGAGCTGTATGAGAGGTTGGACACTAAGGAAGGAGAAAAGGATTTATACCGATTGGCCAGGCAGAGGGACTGAGCTGGGAAGGATGTACTGCAAGTTAGAGCAATAAAGGATGAAGAGGGAAATGTGTTGACTAATGAGGAGAGTGTGTTGAGAAGATGGAGGGAGTATTTTGAGCAGCTGATGAATGAGGAAAATCAGAGAGAGAGAAGGTTGGAGGATGTGGAGTTGGTGAAGCAGGATGTAGATAGGATTAGTAAGGAGGAAGTGAGAGCAGCGATTAAGAGGATGAAGAATGGAAAGTCGGTTGGACCAGATGACATACCGGTAGAAGCGTGGAGATGTTTAGGAGAGATGGCAGTGGAGTTTTTAACCAGATTGTTTAACAGGATTCTGGAAGGTGAGAAGATGCCTGAGGAATGGAGAAGGAGTGTGCTGGTACCGATCTTTAAGCATAAGGGAGATGTGCAGACCTGCAGTAACTACAGGGGAATTAAGTTGATCAGTCACACCATGAAGTTATGGGAAAGAGTAGTGGAAGCCAGGCTGAGAGAAGAGGTGACCATCTGTGAGCAACAGTATGGTTTCATGCCGAGGAAGAGCACCACAGATGCCTTATTTGCTTTGAGAATGTTGATGGAGAAGTATAGAGAAGGACAGAAGGAGCTGCATTGTGTATTTGTGGATTTAGAGAAAGCGTACGACAGGGTGCCAAAAGAGGAGTTGTGGTATTGTATGAGGAAGTCAGGTGTGTCAGAGAAGTATGTGTGGGTGGTGCAGGACATGTATGAGGACAGTGTGACGGCAGTGAAGTGTGCAGTAGGTACGACAGACTGGTTCAGGGTGAAGGTTGGACTGCATCAAGGATCGGCCCTGAGCCCTTTCCTGTTTGCAGTGGTGATGGACAGGTTGACGGACGAGGTCAGACAGGAGTCTCCTTGGACTATGATGTTTGCGGATGATATTGTGATTTGTGGTGAGAGTAGAGAGCAGGTTGAGAAGAGCCTGGAGAGGTGGAGATATGCGCTGGAGAGAAGGGGAATGAAAGTCAGTAGGAGTAAGACAGAGTACATGTGTGTGAATGAGAGGGAGGGCAGTGGAGTGATGCGGTTGCAGGGAGAAGAGGTGGAGAAGGTGGAGGAGTTCAGGTACCTGGGGTCAACAGTGCAAAGTAATGGAGAGTGTGTTAGAGAAGTGAAGAAAAGAGTGCAGGCAGGGTGGAGTGGGTGGAGAAGAGTGACAGGAGTAATTTGTGATAGTAGGGTATCTGCAAGAATGAAAGGGAAAGTTTATAGGACTGTGGTGAGACCTGCGATGTTGTATGGATTAGAGACAGTGGCATTGAGTAAAAGACAGGAGGTGGAGCTGGAGGTAGCAGAGCTAAAGATGTTAAGGTTTTCGTTGGGAGTGACGAGGATGGACAAGATTAGAAATGAGTTTATTAGAGGGACAGCACATGTAGGATGTTGTGGTGACAAGGTGAGGGAGGCAAGATTGAGATGGTTTGGACATGTGCAGAGAAGGGACATGAATTATATTGGTAAAAAAATGCTGAAGATGGAGCCACCAGGTAGGAGGAAAAGAGGAAGGCCAAGGAGGAGGTTCATGGATGTGGTGAGGGAAGACATGCAGGTAGTTGGTGTGAAAGAGGCAGATGTAGAGGACAGGGTGGTATGGAGACGGATGATCCGCTGTGGCGACCCCTAATGGGAGCAGACGAAAGAAGAAGAAGAAGAAATTCCACAAAGCAAACTTGGAAAGTGCAAATTGAAGTGTTTCAGGAAGAGGTAATTCTTCGAACGTCGCTTGAAGATAGTCAGGGACTCTGCTGTATGGACATCTAGGGGAAGTTCATTTCACCACCTCGGTAAATGTAATTTGTTACTTTCCATTTCTGGATATAATCATTAAAAAGCGTAAAAAAAAAACCCCAACAAAACCAAACAGTATAATTAAAGAATTGAATATGAAAGACATCAGTGTTGAGACGTACGTGTAAGTGATGTGGGGTCAGTTGAGTAATTTAACTCTCACTCATTTAACAGAAGTCACAGCCTCTGTTGCTGAATCACCAACACATGGTGTTAAGCTTTTTGCTTTTCATTGTGTGTGTTTTGTGTGTGTGTTTTGTGTGTGTGTGTGTGTGTGTGTGTGTGTGTGTGTGTGTGTGTGTGTGTGTGTGTGTGTGTGTGTGTGTTTGTGTGTGTGTGTGTGTGTGTGTGTGTGTGTGTGTGTGTGTGTGTGTGTGTGTGTGTGTGTGTGTTTTGTGTGCATGGCATTGAGACTGTGGCCCACCCTGCTGAAGTGAAAGCTTCAGCTGTGCACTCGCATGTATTTGGAAAGAACCAAATGTGACAGTTGGCCTGAAGAGATGCGTCACACACTGGCAGAACACATACACACACACACACACACACACACACACACACACGCGCGCGCGCGCACAAACATGTTCCTCCTTGTTTTTATGGCTGTTAGCACCCAATATGAGAGCAGCTACTGTATGGTTAGAAGGCATCTTCTGTCACATTGTTCATATTTTGATGGAGAAAAAAACAGCGTGTCAAATGTATACAGTAGAATGCAGAAACGGGGGATTCCTCCCCATTATATCTTTACACTGTTACGATCTGCTTTGATGATATTGAGCATTATAAAGCTTAAATTGCTTTCAGTTATAATGCAGCTCACACGACTGGTGGAGAATGCTCATTTCTGCTCTTGTGAATAATCCATGTACGATACGAACTGATCATTGAGATATGTGAAAGATCAGATAACTGTGCCTTCTGCATAATGTGACACAGGGTGATGAAATACTTGTGAAAAGCCTTTACCAAATCCCTGAGCAGCAGAAATGTGATGCTTCAGAGCCACTTTTTAGCTCATGGACATTTTATATAGAGTCATAGAAATGCTGCCCTCTGCTGTTGGTTTGAGATACTGACCCAATGCAACATATTGCTAACAGTGATGATGCAATAAATGCATTAAAACTGCTAGCAAGAATACTGAGATCTCACAATTATTATAGATAATAATTCTTCTAGTAATTCCTAAAATAGCAAAGTCTAAGATTTTAAAAAGTTATAATAATAAAAGCCCATCATATACCAGCTTTGACCCATGCGCCCTATTTTGTGCATCTCTAGCATAAACTCTCTTACGAGCACATAAAGTGTTTATAACATGATTATGTCAGCCTGGTTTAAATAAAGTGCTGCATATAAATACTTCATTCGCAAGAAACAGAATGCATTTGCATTACTTTTTATAATATCAAAACATAAATGTGTTAATCTTCAAAACAAGTAGTCTAGATGTTCACTGGATAGTGTTTATTTGTTTAAACTAAAATAAATAAAAAAAAAGCAATAAAATGTTACCCACTTAACTTGTAGAATTAGTAGCCTAAAAGTCAGAGAATAAATTCTATTAGCATCTTTAATTATTGGCATCGATTGTGCAGTGCTCAGCTGTACACTTTATTCAATATCGAGGTGTTTCGTAGCTGGACGTTTTTTTTTTTTTTTTTTATCAGCGGAAATTAAGATTTAGAAGCATCGGTATTTAAAAGAGGAGAGTTTGTTGTGTTTAAAAACCCATGTGCTCATTAAATTCCAGCGTGATGAGAATGGTGGTACTGACCACCATGCCGACTTGAAGATGGATCCAACCTTTTAAACAAATGTTACCTTGTAAAGAAGATGAGCTTTAAAGTAAAACTTCTGCTGTAGTGAAGAAGCAGCCTCCTAAAAGAGTCGATTTCTTCTTTCATGGTTTGAGACAAAAATTCAAATGTACTTATTTATTATATTATTATGACTATTACTGTTTTGTCTTTGTATTCAGTCCTACTGATGCATAGATCTTTTTTTATTCCATCATGTTAGCAAAGAAAAGGCTAAAAATGAATGTGAATGGCAAGAAAATGTAAATGACTGAAAGACCACCTGGAACAAATAGTGCTTCAAGAACTTCTTCTGCAAATGAGTTGAATATTTTTGAAATGTGCACAAAAAAACAAAGGTTTTGCAGGAAAACCAACCACCAAAAACACCACCAATAAAATCTAATAAATGTGATAGCAACCAGAAAAAAATGGGATTTTAAGCAAAAAAAGAAAAAGAAAGTTTGAGGGAAAAGGTCTTTACTTCAGATCATTGATTTGATGTTAATATTGAATTTTCTAATGTTTTATTTAAATTGATTTTAAATATCATTCGTTTTTGTTTGTTTTTGCACCACTATAATTCTATTCAGTTTTATTTGTAGAGCCCTTTAAACAATTGACTCGATTTAAAAGCAGCTTTACACAGATAAAGTTGTTCAAAAATTAGATTTTATTTTGTTCCTTAGTTCTTTTTAGGTTTTCCCTAATGAGGGAGTGGTGACAGTGCCAAGGAAAAACCTCCTGAGGTGGTATACAGAACAGGAACCTTGAGAGGAACCAAAAAGGAACATTTCTCAGTTACAAAGAAAAAACAATCCCCGTGCAATAGCAATAATTACACGTGTCCACACGATGGAGATGATGTCCTACAGGTTCAGAAAAGTGCTGCTCTGTAAAAACGGTAAAGGTTAAATGGAAAGATATTTGCTTTATAAATGAGCTGCTAATGGAGATGCATATATGTGATATGTTTCTTCCAAGGTTACAAAAAAAGCCAGTTTTGCAGCTAACATTAATATCCCATATCCCTCTGAACTCTGGTCTCGCTAAACCTCAAGTATCCTTGAAACGAGAAAAACCCACTCACTGTTAAAACGAGAGAAAGGCGTCCTTCCCCTTAAATAGAAATTCCCACGGGTAAGAAAACAATGCTAACATTGTGTTAGATGGTTATATTTGTTCAGCTCGGTGCACGGCCTTGTTACTCACAAGACCATTATACAGCTTGTCCTTTATTTTATTTTTAATGCTGATTCTATAACTGTTGATTAAAACCCGCTACATTGGATCATCTAATAATCCATAAACACATAATATAGCTGAAAACTAGAGGCGGAAATTTATTATAATTGCTTCTGTCATTCCTCTGGAGTTGTGTGTGTGTGTGTGTGTGTGTGTGTGTGTGTGTGTGTGTGTGTGTGTGTGTGTGTGTGTGTGTGTGTGTGTGTGTGTGTGTGTGTGTGCAGGAATGTAGGACCTGTAGGTCCTGCAGAAGGTCATGTAGCACTCTCGGATTTCATGGACATCAGCTTATCAGCAGGACCTATGAGTAGAGCTATTTCAGCTCGTGCTTTGTTTGGCCTGCGCGACATTTCACTTATCTCAGGCATGCGTCTGTCTCTCACTGTCTCTCTTTTTCAGGTGCAAAATTAATCAGCTAGCATTCCTTTGGTAAAACTTCTTTCCATGCGACATTGATTCAGATGAAATTACACACGTGTCGCTACACCACATTTTTTGGACTTTGTGTTATTAATAGTTTGGGATACAAATGATTGGATGTTTATTCCATGCTCGGGTGTAAAGAAAAACAAAATGTCTTTGCATGATTATTTATTTTAATTTTTTTTTACAGTAAATTGCTAGAATAACAGTGTATTCTTATTATTAGACATTTTCTTTAAAAGAAAATATTTTTTTCCCCCAATAACTACAAACTGAAACCCCATAAAAAATATTTTATTAGACTGAACTGGTTAAATGCAAACTGCTCCTAAAATGTATAGATTTTTTAATACTTTGTAAACAGCTGTAGATGGAACTGATGACAAAATGCACATTTTGCTTAAAAAAATAAATAAATAAAAAATAAAAAAAATAAGCAAAACCACATCAACTGGTTTTTAAAGTTTTTGTGTTATATTATTATTATTAGTAGTATTTACACACACTTTTCTTTAGATTTTATATCACAGCTAATATTCTGTATATCAGATGTAAATAGTATTATGTGGTCATGGCACTTAAACAGTAGGACATTTAAATATTAAACTCTACACCTCATTTTATAAACAAAGCCAGAGATGATGTTTGACTCATACAACAATTAACTAAATATTAAGAAACAGTAAGCGCTTAGAAAATCCTACTCTTGCATTCCAGACAGGATGATAACTTTCTCCTAAATGGCTATCATAATCTTATATGTCTAAGAGCCTGACACCCAGGCATGCCCAGAGCCTCTAAATGCTAAATGTGACCTTGGGTTTGTCCTCTAGAAGCAGTTAAACATAAAGAAAGTGTCAGGAAGGACCTGGTTTGTGAAAATAGTTAAACACACTACAGACAAGATCAGACTGGAAAGCGTGTAATTACACGGGTTTACACTGATCCGGCATAACTTTGTAGCCACCTGCCTAATATTGTGTTGGTCCCCCTTTTGTTGCCGAAACAGACGCGATCCATTGACCATTAACAGCATGAACTTCTTTAGCAGTTTGAGCTACAGGAGCTCATCCATGTGGTCTCCTTGCCCATTTTTCCTGCTTCTAACACATCAATTTTGAGCAAAAACATATTTTTTTGCTGCTTAATATATCTGCTTCGGGCTCAACACCTTGTTGGCATCTTCTCTCTGAAGGTATGAAATCTTTATGAGGTCACACACAACTGGAGCTGGCAAAATCTCTAGATGCCTCGGGATCCTCAGCATCTTCTCTCTGAAGTTCTGAAATCGTCATGAGGTGGGACACAACTGGTGCTGGTGCATCTCTAGATCTCGCGGGGACGTTAACTTCTCTCTGAAGGCCCGAAATCTTCATGAGGTGGGACACAACTGGTGCTGATAGATCTGTAGATGCCTCGGAGTCCTTGCAGGGCCTGGCTGAAGAGATACCTCTTTTTTTATCTATGTTTTAAATAGAAGAGTGTGTCTGAACCCTGAATACTATCAGGCAGGCTATTTCAAAGTTCAGGAGCTTAATGACTCTTATAAATGCCATCAAGGAAAATGCAATTTGTGGAATATAACACTGGTCCTGTAAAACCCATTTCATACAACTGGTCATCCTGCTTCCGTTTGTTCTACAGGATGTGTGTGAATGCTTGTATCCTAGACCATTAAGGATATTCTACACCAGCATCTTCATAATTTAAGATAAATGTAAATGGTTTTATATTTTATTGTCTTTAGTATTAAGCTCAGACCCCACCCTCTTTTACTCCACTTTTTCTCTCTCTCTCTATCTCTCTCTCTCTCTCTCTTTCTCTCCCTCTTTCTGTCTGCAGGCGAGTCGGAGGAGATGCTCACCGCTCGCTGCCACCCAGAGCCTGACTGATTCCGCAAGAAGGACACACTATCTCTCGTTCTTCCAGAAATGTAAAAGAGCCTAAGAAAGACGAGACAAGACGAGACACTGTGAGAGAGACGTGCAAGAAGTGAGAGAGAGACAAGGCAGCCATAATGGGCACACCCCTGAGAAGGAAAGGCCCGGCTTCTGAGTGAGTATTTCCATTTTTCCCGTTTCCTTCCTCTAGAGGGTTGGACATGATGGCCGGGTTGCCATAGCAACAGCAGCCGGGGCAACAGGAGGATAGTGATGTGATGTGGTGGCTGCTGTCTGTTGCGGTGGCTTCCTGCATGCTCATCTGTATCAGTGTGTGTGTGTGTGTGTGTGTGTGTGTGTGTGTGTGTGTGTGTGTGTGTGTGTGTGTGTGTTCGAAACATGAAAATGAATCTGGAGTTACACAAAACGATTGCTGCATTTTTATCTGTAGAGAGAGAAGACTGTGAAAGGATACTCTGATACCCTCACACCTTGAAGGAGGTTATACTGGGGCGTTGTCTCCGTTTAGCCGATTTACCCGTGCTTGCCTAATCGAAGCATATCGGGATTCAGTTAACAGGAGCGTTTTGAGGTATAATGAATACAAGCGGATTGCAGCACGTTACATACATATACACTGCTTTGTGTGGCAGAGAGTAGAAAGAGATCAATGTGCATAGCAAAATATAGAAGCAGCATATTCAGGTTTTCCACTCTAGCAGATTGATATTATTTCAGAATATTCTCTATATCCGTGCTTTTCATCGTCTTTATTTCTTTACATAATTAACGTCCTTAATAAAATGAATCCTTTCTGGCTTAAGAATGCCTTTGAAGACAGAGGTCACTATATTGTAGCAGTCAAAAGAAATACCTTTATACATTAGCACTGTTCAATTGTCAAATCTTTTTGGTCAGAAGGAGGGGCAGATCTAGACATTTGGGGTGGCAAAAGGGGTGACATGAGAAATAAAAAGGGTGGCAACACTAAAGCTAGCATCCTTGCATGGATTCTTATGGATTCAATGATTTATATACATATTCAGTGTATACACATCTTTATATTGGCCTATAAAAAAATAAATAAAGACTGATTGACTTTACCTGAACCTGATGTCTGTATTGAAAAGGCATACATTTTATGAGATGGTGAGGTATATTTAACTTCTGTTTCTCGAGTTCTACACAAATCTGTAGCAAGCTTAAGTCTATGCTAAGTTAAATTTTCTAAGCAAAACAAACAATATAGATTATATATAAATACAAAGTCTCAATGTATCAAATACTGGAGTATTTAAGTCAAAAACACATAATAGATACACAGAAAGAACATTAAAAACCATTAGTGACATCGCCAAATTCGTTGTTGTCACGTGAGGTCATTCGTTAAAAGTTCGTACAATCCTAAAGGCGCAAGCCACTGAACAACATACTTTTGAAAATAGTTTAGAGTTACGCTGTTAATCCTAAACACACATGAAGATATCATTAAAATTAACTATAATAATATATAATATACTTTATTAGATTCGTAAGAGCAGGATACAGTATTTTGTTTGTGATCAGTGATGAGTCTGGTCGTATTGAATATAGAATTGGTCATTTTCAGTTCACTATGTTCATGGATTGAAATCATAAAAAGGTTAATACGACAATGTGTACGAACATGGATACATTAATGCTGATCGGAAAGAATTTGTGCAAAAATCACGGTTTCTGCCGAGTCCTCGTATTTCCTGAGTCTACACTCAAAAACAGGTTTTATAGGCATCATATTTCCTACGTCGTCACGTGACCTGAAGCTCTTTATACAGTCTGTCACTCCAGCACAGCTGCCGTCCAACAGGTGTTGAGAGAAACCCAGTGGAGATTACTAGGGCCAGAAGGTATCCTAGTAGCCCACTCAGAGCTCCAAGGACATCATGGTAATTTATGGTTTTCCATGCAAAAACAGCTGCCGCACTTCTTTAGCTCTCCTGGCGCAAATCGAAGACAAAAATCTGTAGGACTGAATAAGAATTGTAGTTTTTTTTAACATCCAGGTCTAGCATAAAAACGTTTTAGCATACAGAGAAATAAGAGCATAGCTTGAATGCATGCTTAATCGCTTAATCAGAACCTTAGCTCAGTAAATGTCCTAAGGCTCGTGCACTATATTTTAAATTCACTATATTTTATGAGTTAATATAAGTAGTGTTGAACTGAATGAATTAAATCCAGTTAATAGCATGCCTGTTGAAGTTGTAGTACCTCCTGGTGCTACAATTCGCAAGAATGACCTGAAGCGTATAGTTAGCCATTGCAGCTGTCACATTCCAGCCTTAAATTAGCATGAATCATTAAATTAGCCACAGCCAAGACACAGAGGAAAATCTTTTGTAGAACTCTTAATTTATTAAAGAATGTTATTGAGGATTAAAGTTAATAAAATGTTGCAGATAAGCTCTAATATGTTGTGTTTACTCGAGCACTGATTGCTCAGTGCTCTGCTATTTAGATGCAATCAAGAGATTTAAGTTAAATGCTATGAGAAAAAAACAAGCTATCGTACACACATGCTGTATAATTGATGCGTTAAAAGCGGCATCATATTGCAATTAGGAGTCAGGTTTCCTAATGCTGAACGATCAGTCACCTTCACTTAGGGAAAGAGAAGAAAATTCCCAGGTGGCAGCCAGTTTGCGTTTACATTAAGTACAGAGACATGCAACGATGCCAGAAGCCTGACAAGGTCCAGAGCAAATTCAACCATAAACACAAGGAGCACAAGTACAGGGTTAGACGCCATGAGAGAAAGACCAGAGATACTGTGCGTCACATTTCCTGGGTCATGCCCTGAACTTTTCCTTTTTAATAACTACAACATAAAGAAAACCTATTTTAAAAAAATCTTTAATTATAAGCTAATTATTGTAAACCATATAAAGTTCTTTTGAAGTTTCTTTAATTTTGAATACGTTAGATAACGTAATATTACATGCTTCTAAATATCTCTAAATTTGTTCCTTTGTTCATTTATTTAAGTCACACACACCGATAGCTTGTCATCTATCTGGCTAGCTAACTCACGCCGATTTGTTTGTTCCTGTTAAAGGTTCTTACGCTTAATTTGGCATCCATTTTTCCTTTTCCATCTCCATCTGATGAGCTTTTATTTTTTAAGTTAAGAGAATTATTCAGAAAAATGCAACATGTCCACTGAAGACATCGCTAACTTTGCTGTTACAATGTTTTCAGTGTTACGTTTTGTTCTAATCGAAAAATTGACACATGGACTGATGCGAAGAGTGAAATATCCTAATACGGTTAGAAATGTCACTCGTCCAATGAAATTAGAATATGTTATCAACTTATTAATCGTTATGCTAGAATCAATATGGTGACAAACCTGAAAGAAGCCTGAAATGCCTCAAAATAAAAAAAAAAAAATATATTATTTACAATAAATACAATTATATTTAATTCATTTACATTTTAATTATATAGCACTTCTAGCAATAGACATTGTCTCAAAGCAGCTTGACAAAAAATACAACAATTACAAATATACATTTTGCCATCATAAATTACTCCCTATAAGTTTATCCCGAATAAGCAAACCAGTGGCCGACTGCGGCAAGGAAACACTCCCTGAGACTTTATGAGGAAGAAACCTTAAGAGAAAACAGACTAAAAAGTGAACTCATCCTCATCTAGGTGTCACCAAATGTCTATTCATTACAGTTCCATCACTCCTGAGGTTATCAATTGATCACCGACACTTAAATGCAAAACAGTTCATGATCATTGCAGCCATTTTAACAAACTTTAAATATTAATTACAGTCCAAATCCATATTTATGGTTTTTGAGTTTAACCCTTCATGGTAATTTTATGGATCTTTAAGCTGTTCATTTGGATCCATCCTCAGCTGCAGTGGGTGGTCTCTGATTGAAGAGAAATTTGTTAGTATTTAAAGAACCTTAATAGAAGCAAGATTTTACAGGTGATATAATGAATTATAGATTTCTCTTCAGACAAGCAAATTAATTGTCCAATATGGACAGCCCTTACATCATGTACATGTACTGTATATGAACTAGTTTGTGGGAAAATAAAATGTAGAAAAGGAAAGACATAGGAAAGAAAAGAAGGATGTACATACAGTATGTAAGTATGTAAAAAGAAGTTAATAGGAAAGGAAGGAAGCATTAAAGTGTGTACGTACGTACAGAAGCAGTATGTAGGCAATGACATATGTAAAAGGGAAGGAAGGAAGGAAAGAATGTGCATTTAAAAATGTATTAGACAGAAAACGAGGGATGGAAGCAAGTATGGTTTGCGCAATTTTATGTAAATGAAAAAAAATCTAAATAACAATAAAATTAATTTCATTAAGAAGAAAAAAAAGGTGCATTATACTTGTGATATGTACTTTACAACACAGTGAAATTCTTTCTTTCGCATATCCCAGCGATGTGAGGAATCTGGGGTCGGAGTGCAGGGACAGACATGATACAGTGCTCCTGAAGAGGTTTAAGGGCCTTGTTTTGGGGCCCCAAGAGTGGCAGGTTGGCAATACTGGGGCTTGAACCCCTGAGCACTGAGCTAGATATAGGATACAGTGAAATACATGGGATATGGGATACGTTACTTCATATCACTTAAATAGAAATTTTTTTTATCCAGTTTGTGATAAATTTTCCACGGCAAACTAAACGTCTGAAATACTCATTACAAAGTTCGTACATTCCCAATTCAGCACAGCCACCTAAACATGGTGTATCTCGGTGCACATTAAATGAAACCACATCAGGCATTAAAAATGACACGTTGACATAGAGGCCGTAAAGTCGCCACTGTTTGAAACAGAGCTTGAAAACATTGGCAGGGGCTCACTAGTAGTGTGTTTTGATTCAAATGAGTGTAAGGGCCATTCAGTGTGTGTTTATTTGGTCTCCGATTCCCAGCTTTTGCACATCTGGAAGGTATTAGTCTGCCTCGCTGGCTCGTAGGATGAAGTCACTGTGCCAGAGGAACAAAGTTGCTTTTGTATCTTGATGACGGTGTGGTCAGGGGGAACTGTGAGCAGGAAGATAATGCAGCCAATCAGAACGCAGAGTGAGCATGAAGGGCTTTTCTTGGCACATGACCTCACTTGCAAATATGTGTGCCACAAATAAGAGATACAGTTCCTGAAATGGTGTTTTCCATCAAAAAGACAAACATTATTGTTCCATCAGGAAAATAGATATATGTCAGATTGTCCTTTTTTTCCTGCTAATGCTTTTGAGCTTCTAGCAAATGGTGTGTAAGGATGTAGCGCTGACAAGTCAGCCTACTGTACTGGGAGTTTCAGGACAGACCTGGCCAAACAAGCCAGCGAAATATGTTACACATGGGCCTGCCGAATGATTTAACTCGCTGTTCTGCAGTCGGCAGACTCAAAAAAGCCTCTCAAGTGTGCAACCAGAGTGTGCGGGAGCTGCATGTTTTGTGGCTTTTAGCCTGTTTTCCAGTTGTTACGTAAATGACCAGGAATTTCCTGCACTCACCAGTGCGATTTATGATCCTCCATCCAGACAGACCTGATTCTTTTTTTTCTTCAACTCTGTGAGCAAGCCAGGGAATTCTATTACATCTATTATGGAATTTAAGTATTTCTATTATAGCAGAGCCTGCTAAGAAGGGGGAAAAAATCCATCTCCTTGTCATCCAACAGAGTACTCTTTGGCACTCTCCCAAATATAATGCTAGCTGACTGGTGCTAAATATTGGCTAGCAGAGATATCCCAGGATAATAATAAGCCAGTGTTATTATTATTAGTGCCCCCTTTTCCCTTACAAGCATTTACCCAAATGGCTGCTACCACTTAATTATTAATGCTACATTAGATATTACCTCTGTGAGCTTTGGTTGATCACGACATGCTATGAATTTTAGTCCATCAGCTCGCATTAAGGTTCTGTGATACTTTCAGGTTTTTAACAAAAATGTCCTTACAGTGCACAAATCATTGTCGGATATTAAATGCTATTTAGGTATATGCTTTATTGGTATGCATTAAGTGTAATAAAGTGTGGTAGTTTAGCCTTCAAATAGTGAAAAGTCTGAAAATTGCAGGCTTTCCTAAACAAAAGAGTATGTGTTCTAGCATTTAAACTAATTTACAGCATTTAACCAAAGAAAAAGTAAATTAAAGTAAATTCTTTAATGCCAAAAAATTTAAATTCGTTCATGTGCAGCAGATTCACAGACATTTTGACGGCACGAATTTAATTTGCTACATTTTCATTACTGTAAATAACTATACAGCAACCTGATCAAAGCCTCTCTTTATCCAGAGCAACTTAAAACTGAACAGTTGCAAAAGTGAGTACACCCTAAGTGATAGCACTTGTATGTGGTGTAACCGTGCAAAGCCACACTATGTTCCATATAAATTTGTGTATCTTGTATTAGAGCAGTTAAAATCTGGTGCTTTGAATACAATTCTCTTATACTGACCACTAGATTTTCAACATGGCACCTCATGGCAAAGAATCTCTGATGATTAGGGAATTAGCATTGTTGCTCTCCACAAAGATGGCCTTGGCTATAAGACGATCGGTAACACCCTGAAACTGAGTTACAGTAGAGTTGCCAGGGTCATACAGAGGTTTCCCAAGACGGGGTTCACTTGGAACAGACCTCACAAGGGTCCACCAAAGTGATTTCTTCACAGTGGGAAGAAATCACACTCAGCTTTCAGGGTTTTAGATCCTAGATGCCAGACTTTATCCAATTATAATTAGCACAATTATAATGCTAATAATCCTTGAATGTGAAACAGTTGAAATCAGACATGTGGCATGAGTCAAGCAGGTGCAGTGGCTGATTAGAGATGTAACTCTGACATAGTTGCAAAAAGGTATAAAAATGTATTCTTGGTCCAAACTGGTCTTTCATCTGACAACATATCAAGAGTCATTAATTTGTTATTACACTGGGTACATGCAGCTTGTATTCGTCAGCTCAGCAGTGGCAGCTTGGTGGTGCTGGGATTTGAACTTGTGCCCTTCTGATCCAGAGTCTAGCTAACTATGCAGCTATGGGTTTGAGGGCCTTGCTCAGGGGTCCAAGACCTGGCAGCTTGGTACTAAGCTACCATGATGTAATGTGATAAGGTAGATGCAAACACTGGAGGACATTATCACTGAGAGTAAAGTGGTGTGCTATAAAATAAAGTAACGGGGATACGATCGCTTACAGTCTGGTGTTTTTGACCTCTGATTAAAAGGTTCTGGGTTCAAATCCCAGCACCACCAAGTTGCCACTGCTGGGCCCTTGAGCAAGGCCTTATCTGCTCAGTTGTATATTTGGAATAACTGTAAAAGGATAAGGGCTTCTGCCAGAATGGCATCATATAAATGTAAATAATGAAGAACAGTAGACACAAGTGCAATTAATAATACGTTATAAATGTGTATAGAAATATCTACACATACAGAAGTGGTACGAATGCTAAATGTTTAGTTGTGGATACAAAATAATCGCAAACAGGTAGCATGCTTAAGTGTTTGATTCCATTGGTTACATCATGACAGGTGAAAGATTAAATATTTCACTTTCATTCTGCAGAGTGAAGCTTTTAATTAATAAACTACTACCTCTGTTTTTTTTTTAAAGTTCGTCTAAGTGCTATGTTGTTAAAATGCGCCAAGAGCCATTAGCACGGATATATTGGTGGCTGGAGGATGCTACAGAGGCCACTTCCCTGTTCATTTAGAATATGTTCAAGACATTCAGGACCAAACTGTGAATAATGCATGAGGAAAATAGTAAGCCCCCTCTGTATTCTTTGCTACAGTACAAAGAAATCTGTGGTAGTGCAGAACATTTATTTTGGAATTACATCCATTGCATTTCTAACTTTTCCCAACACACACACACACACACACACACACAGAGGGCCGCGAAGCTCAGCCTTTTCCATATAAGGACTTTTCATATTTCTACAGCTGAGAGCGTAGACGGAGGAAAAAAAACGGTGGGGGAAAAAAGCCTATCCTGACGCCCCCTCGGCTTCACCGTGACAGTAGTAAAAATGTAATTCGGTGATCACTGGAATGCTGTTAGAAATTTGTGGTTGTAACCGTACAGAGCTGTTGGCCACATTCTTGCTTTTTTTTTTCCCCCAAACTGATGACTGTAAAGATTCATGCCGGTAAAGATAATAAAGTATCACATGATTTCCAGGATGATTTGGTTATAAGTATTTAAGGAGTAGAAAGTCAGTGGTTAAGATCAGAAGGTCTGAGCTACTGATCGGAAGGTCAGGTGTTCAAGTCTTAGTATCACCAACCTGCCATTTTTGGGCCCTTGAGCAAGGCCCTTAACCCTCTGTACTCCAAGGGGTGCTTTATCATGGCTGACCCAAGCTTCCTAACATCGCTGGCATATGTAAAGATTTACTGTCCTCTAAAAATAACCCAACATACAACCATTATTGTGTAAATAACTGGCAACAAAAGTAATTACACCCTAATTGATCACAGTATGTGGTGTAACCGTGCAAAGCCACACTATGTTCATGTTTCTGTCTGTTTGACAGAACCATATAAATTTGTGTATCTTGTATTAGAGCAGTTAAACTCTGGTGCTTTGAGTACAATTCTCTCATACTGACCACTGGATTTTCAACATGGCACCTCATGGCAAAGAATCTCTGATGAGATAAATAGGTGTTTATTTTCATTAAAAAGAACAATGCTAATTAGTTAAAAGAAGCAGTGATTTCAATAAGCAGTGATTTCGAACGCCACACTTACATATGGCGATGTTCACTATTATTATTAAACCCAATAATGAGGCAAGAAAAATATAATGACCATAAAAACAGCAGCATATGTTTTGTAGATGTTTAATGCGAACAGCAAAATTGATAACGGAAACCTTCTAACCTGTGCTTTAAAAGGAAGAAGACAACAGCCCTACCATCTTTTTTTCCACCGAGCAAGAGCACAGATTTCCTGTAAAGTCAGAGTAAAGCAGAAACATACAACCAGGAACATTTCTCATTCCACATCCTTTGAATTACAGATAAATCACTTTATTCATCGCAGAGGGAAATCGAAAAAATCATTCCCATGGGTGCTTTTTGTTTGTGTTCGGGTCTGTCAGTTGCTATACCTGACTAATAAGGAAGAGCCTTTTATTGGTACTTTACCATCACATCTCATCATTGCTTCAATTCCATTCACACTTTATTTTGTCCACACTGTCCAGATTCATATTCGGCGATTTTCATCGACCAAAAAGGATGTACAGGAAATCAGTTTATTAGAGGGACTACGCAGGTAGGACGTTTTGGAGACAAGGTGAGAAAGATGCGATTGAGATGGTTCTGTCATGTCCAGAGGAGGGACATGGAGTGTATCAGTTGAAGAAGGCTGAGGGGGAGGTGTTGCCAGGCAGGAGGAAAAGAGGAAGGCCAAGGAGGAGGTTTATGGATGTGGTGAAGGAAGACATGCAGTTTGAAAGAGGTAGATGTATTGGACAGGGAAGTATGGAAACGTATGATCCGCTGTGGTGACCCCTAATGGATGGATGGAAGGACGGACGGACGGACGGACGGACGGACCGACGGACGATAGATAGATAGATAGATAGATAGATAGATAGATAGATAGATAGATAGATAGATAGATAGATAGATAGATAGATAGATAGATAGATAGATAGATAGATAGATAGATAGATAGATAGATAGATAGATAGATAGATAGATAGTTCTCTCCATTTTTATCCCCAGTGTAAGGCACACTATTCCCTTCCCTTCTGCTTTCCAGCAGTCTTTCTCTTTCCTCTCCTTTTTTCTCTCTCTCTCTCTCTCTCTCTCTCTCTCTCTCTCTCCTTCACACATAAACACATCCTCAGCTGTGGTAGCAGTTAGACGAGGTGTGATGTGCTGTTGTCCTTTCGCTCCTCCTTAGTGGCAGCCCTGCGTGTCGCCTAGCAGCCCTGTCTGAAACGTCGGGAGGAGGGAAAACTGACTATCCATCTCTCCCTCCCTTCTTCACTTCCTCTCTCCTTCACCCCTCCCTCCCTACACCCAACTGCGCTCTCCTGCTGCACATACATGGCCCATGACGGCAAGGGAGGTGGGAGGAGAGAATGTGTGTGAGAGAGAGAGAGAGAGAGAGAGAAGAGAGAGAGAGAGAGAGAGAGAGAGAGAGAGAGAGAGAGAGAGAGAGAGAGAGAGAGGGAGGAAAGAAAGAGAAGCAATCTGGCAGGCACATGGCCAGTGAATGAGAAGAACTTGCTTGCAGCACAGAGTCTCATTGGATTTCAGTGAACGACCAAACACACACACACACACACACAAACACACTGGAAGAGTCTATCTTGCGGTTACTGAGACCTGTCCCCTTGTCTTTCCAGGATGGCTGAGGCTGAACTTCATAAAGAGAGGCTCCAGGCCCTGGCGGTAAGTTCAGTAACTCTGTATCTACTGTAACTTGTTTTTGTTTTCTTGTTTTGCTGAACAACACTTGGAATTACCACTAGTTGGGGTTTTGCTCTGGAGTTGCTCAGTTCCATTAGAAATGTTAGGCTTCTGGTAGACTTCACCTAGATACCTGTGCGAATTGATCCCAGAGCTCTGAACATGCACATAGAACTGGGGTTGGAGCTTAGTATGGTCATGAGAGGGCAAATTTTGGTGGCAGCTGCAGGACTTCGGTACACGCTGGAGTGGCGAGCAACAGATGGAGAACTATTTTGGCTGCGTCGCTAGCATCTTTACGATTCCGAGGTGAACATGTCTGCAAAGAAGCTGCTACTAATGTAGACATGGGAAGGAAGGATTGTATGGATAAACACATAATATATACATATATATGAGGATAAATATAATAATTTTTTGGTTGAAGTTGATGATTAGATTGCAAACAGACTAATGAGTTCAGGATGTTGACTGCTAAGGTTAAAGATGGTGAGACAGAGGAAGTGTGGATAATTGAAGTTGAAGAGGGGCTGCCAAGAAACTCAATAGCCAAGAGACGAGAGGAAGCTCTTTTCCACAAAGGGTTTCAAAATTGTTGTTTTTTTTGTTCACTTAAGTCACTGCAACAAAAACAGCCATCTCTCAACACTCTAGAAAAAAAGACATAGATTTGATTCAAAATGATTCAGATCATTACAATGGTATGCTTGACAGTACCCGAAACAGGAATGTGTACAGATGGAAGGAATTACCACATGCAATACCAAGTACTACGTGCTCATTTTGTAGAAACGAAAGAAAAGACTGGAAATCACGTCATTGATTGCGGTTCATCCATTGCGCCTCACGTCTAAAGAACATTTTAGGTCATCGGTTCGAACACACTCGTCCGAATTACACACTGAAATTCTTTAGATTTTTTGCTGTAAGAAGTTCAGCATGGAACTGAAGTTGCCAAAGTTTATTGCCTTGCCTGTTTAGATGGCAACTTGGTGGAAAAAAAAGACCAACACACGTTTTTTAATGATGCATGGCACCAAGGCTGAGTTATGTTAAGTCATACTAATATCAAGCTAAAGTGTATAATAGCAAGCCAATGAATTCCAATTATCCTGCATTTTGCGAGCTAATCTTTCTGCTTATTTAGTGAAAGTGGTATGCAACTATGAAATTACAGGCATTTAAAGCAGGCCACATATGCTGTGTTTTATATATAAATATATACTGCTGTGTTGTACAGTGATAAATATTTAAAAACTTTCCATGTGCCCGTAGAACGAGTGAGGGGCTGATATTAGGTTTCTCAACAACAGCCAAGAGGGTTAGCATGTCTGCGTAGCCAAGACAGTTTTATTACTCACTATAGAGGGGAACTTGAGGCTGAAAACATATTTAAACCTTACTACAGTGGTATGTTTACACATAAAAAAAAAAAGAAAAGCAATATTTGTTGTGTCTGGCTTTACTTTGATTTGACTTTTCCATGAAGAAGGTAAAGGATTACAGTTACTCTCAAGTTTCTCTCACTTCCTCCATTCAGAGCGTATTTTATCCCGACCGTATAGTTAATCGGAGCCTTCTACGTCTTCCCATGCTCTCAAGAGTACCAAGGGCTGTGGGCTGCTTGAAGTTTAGCAAGCGGTCCAAAAGCAGCTGTGCTTCTGAAGCCAACCAGCTCTGAAGCTATATTTTAGTGGGATCCGATTTGCCAACGATTATAATTTGCAGGATGTTTAGGGCATGCTAGGGAATAAAAGTGAGCATTACATCACTGCACTCCTTAGCCAAGTATAGACAGCTAACTGAATGTTGTGCACTTTTCAACCTCACATTTCATGTGTCTTAAGCTATTGTGCTTTATTAAACTGTAGTGAACATTCCTCAACATTCCACATTTCTTCAACCTTTAGCTTTAAACCTTAGCCTGAGATCTGTCACAATTCAGGCAAGCCACAGCCAAAACCTTCAGCACAGTTTGTCCACAGACTGAGATGATCTCAGTAGTGTAACTAGCAATCTAGTGTCTCGCTGGTTGCAAAGCACAGGGTGGAAAATAATGTGGACTGGAAAGTTAACCCTGGTCTAGTCTACACACCTGCAGCAAGCAGTCTAGATGAACTTACTGCATATAGCTAATAGATACGAGCAAACCGAAGTATACTGCATAGAGGTTTTGCTAGAAAGGGCAGGGCCACTATCATGAACAAGCTAAATTTAGTAGCAGCTGTGCTGGCCAGCTTGACTAGGTTTCAACATATTTGAGAAGGGTGGAGGCATGTAAACTCCATTCAGGTGCGCTTAGCTTTCTGTAGATGTTGGGGTTTGAGGTCCAGCTGCCTGTCTTCCATTAGAGCATTTTGTGGGAGTCAGAGATCAACCGTCCACACAGAGGAAGGACAGGCTAAAAAGGAAAGGACGGTGCATCTTGATGCATTTGTGCTGGTTCTCATTTATTAGATTTCATTCTAATTATTGAGAGATTGAAAGTTCAAATTCGAATTCCATAATTGTAGGTGTTTTTGAGCTCAGATACGCACTTTATAAATCTACACTTACCCGATTCGCGCTAGATATTTGCAATTGTGTCAAAACAGGGACTTTTGAGCTGGATCTTCATCGAGGGTGAAGTCTTTAGGAGCCAAATCTGGCGAGTAGGTTGGGTGTGGAAATGAGACCATGTTTCCAAAAACTCACGTATGAGAAGAGCTCGGTGACAGGGTGTATTGTCGTTGCAACTTTTCGCTCCTCCAAGAAACTACTATGTAGAGCAACTAGGAAGCCAGTACAGTAATGTCATCATTCCTTGTGCACCAGGAAGCATCAAATGTTTTGCAAAATGCAGTTACATCATAGACATTTTATGGTTGTTGAAGGTCTCAGTGTGATCTTGGCCAGTCAATATCTAAGAAGGATTCTGAAAAATAATAAAATTCATATAATATGTTAACAGAATAATATGGCGGTTTCCTGTGAATTTCCATCTGGGATGAATTTTATTATTTAGTGAAAGATTTGATCATCTAGTGATTTTATTGTTTAATATTTTATTTATTTTATTACATTTTATTTGATAACTATATTTTTATGTAGTAATCTTGTAATGGTGTATTCTCACATTAAAGAAAAAGTTCTGATAATCTATATATCTTTTCTGACTCATTCTTTTTAGTATAGTGCAGTTTTATTTTGCAATATCCAATGTAGATAATATAATACTTTGCTAATGCAACTGATTATTATTGAAGTTTAATTATGTCAATGCATTAAATGTACATTTATAGCATTTAGAAGATGCTCTTATCCAAGTGAGTCAACTTACAAATGAGCAGTTGAGGGTTAAGGGCCTCACATAAGGGCTTAGCAGCGGCACAATGGTGGTGCTGGGATTTGAACTCGATACTGAGTCCAATGTCTTAACCAATTAGCTACCACCTCCCTCATTAAGTTGAGCTGAAATTTAGTTTTTAAATCTCACACTGTATAGTAACTCAACACAACATAATGCATTTTTCACATCAGTATGCAGGGTGTAGCATCGGTGAAATAAGTACTACATTTAACATGCTGCAGTCCGTGATCGGCTCCGGCTTCACTGTGCGTACATATTTTAAAGGAAATCGCGTTACAATGTGGCTCGAGAAATCTGATTTGCAGATGACAATGTGAACGTGTAAGGGATAGCTTTAATCGGATCAAAGGCTACTTCTGAACGTTTTTTGCCACTTGAGCAGAAAGATTGCTTTAGATTTTGATATATGATACTTTTAAGTCGATAGCTATTAGTATACCAGAGCTGATGCACTGAAGTGTGAGGTGCTTTAGACAGCCTTCCAAATACAACTGAAATACTAATTAGGCATTTATAAAAGCACGCAGTAACAATACCAGAAATGAAGGATGCCGCATTTCATTATTATTTCATTATTATTTCATTGTCAAGAACTAAGTATATATATATATATATATATATATATATATATATATATATATATATATATATATATATATATATATATATATAAAAGAGTTTAGTGGGTTGATATATAATATACACTATATGCCCAAAGGTTTGACGAGACCAACCATCAAACCCATATGAGGTTCTCCAACAAACTGTTGATTCAACGTTGGAAGGATGTGTAGAATATCTCTGTATTAGCATTGTAATTTTTCTTCACTGGATCCAAGAAGCCTAAACCTGTTTAAAAAAAAAGATTATACCCCTGTGCAAAAAATGTACACCAATGAAAATGTTTGCCAGGCTTGGAGTAAAATATCTCATGTGGCCTGCACAGAGCCCTGACCTGAACCCAACTAAATAGCTTTAATAACAACAAAGGAGGAGTAAATCCTAAACAGACTATTCACAAACGTATCTGAAGCTGCAAAAAGTGTTTAATATACTGATAAAAGTATTTAGATTACATGCAAAAAGTGTTTTACATTTTATTATATGGGTCACGATAAAAAAAATGTGCAACTGTTGCATAATTCTTCATTAGTGAGCCAAACATAAAGTGGGGCGGTGGAAGCTTAGTGGTTATGGGTTTAGATTTTTGATCAAATGGTCGAGAGTTCAAATCTCACCCACACCAAGCAGCCACTTCTGGGCCCTTAGGTTAAGACTTTTAACCCCATAGCTGCTCATTTGTATCAATGAGATAAATGTAAGTCATTCTGGATAAAGGTGGCTGCCAAATGCCGTAAATATAAAACACAACGCTATAACACTAAAATGTGGTTCTTCTCCAAACTGTTACCACAAAGTGAGCTCCTTGAAGATCTGGTTTACATGCTCTGGAGTGTTAGATCTTGCTGCTATAGAGATCTGATCTCATCCCTACTGAACACCTTTGGGATGAATTGGAAAGCTGACAGCACCCCAGGTCTCCTCACCTACTTCAGTACCTGCCTTTCGTAACACCGTTGTTGATGAACACAAATATCCATAAGCACACTCCAAAATCTAAAACATCTTCCCAGAAGAGTGGACGGAATTATAAGCGCAAATTGGGACTAAATGTGGAATGTGATGCTCAAAAATCACATACCGTACATGACCAGATGACCCAATACTTTTGGAAATATTGTCTCTGTCCAAGCAACACGTTTCCTCATTACTATTGTAAAAAGCTGTTTGTTCAAAATTCAATTTAACTCATGAATAAATATAGACGAGGTTTAGCACACAAACACATGCCACATTGATGTGCAAATAAATCTATGGACTCACTAAAGAATTAACATTACTGTAAGATTTTTGTTTGTATACACCTGGAGCTTAGATTTAGTTTGCTGCTAAGGATCATGGGAATGTTGTTAACGGCCACATAAAAAAGTTACTGACCAATAAATGGTAATAAGCAAGACTCATAACTCACATCTGGTCTTTTAGCTCAAAATAAATCATTACGAATTACTGTATGTTGGAAAAGTTTTCTCGAATCACTCGACTCGATTCTAATCCAATCTGAGCTGCTTTTTCTTTCCAGAATCACTCCCAGTGATTAGATTCGACTTCAGTACTTAGTGTGCTACTCTGGATAAAATTTTCATGTAGTGAAAAAATGTGTGAGGTTCTTATACTTAATCTGAAAAGTTCTTTTTTATCTTATGTGACACTTTAAGCTGTATATTTCCTGAGAATATAGTAAACACAATAAAGAGGTTTGTTTGTGTGGGTAGTCACTACAGGCATCTAACATAGCTAAAGCAAATATATAAAGTACTTGTGAATATATGTAATATCCTCTTCATATTTTTATAGTTCTATTTTTTGCTTGGAGGAAACACCCGAATGAATGAATCACACATCCACAACACGACCTCCTGCAGTTCTTACTGTGAGCTCTGATTATGAATATTGTAGCTTTCTAATGTCGCCTGATACTGAAATCGTATTCGGTGGGAACCCTATTGAGATTTTAAATACAGTCAATATTTAGTCAGCAGCATGTCTTTATTTGAGTAAAGACAAAAAAAAACACGGACTAAAGAAAACGACATATTTGTGGTTTCCGTTCTCAAACTGCTTCTAGAGGAAAATGTTAGTCTGCTCTATTTTTGTCCACAGAGATGAGTGCCTGTGTCTGTTTCGATCACCAGACACCTTCACCCTGCCGGTTGTTTTCTTCTACACTGATAAGTCTGTGGACATGTAGAAGTGCTACTAACTCCCTGGTTCAATTTACAAACCTGTTACAAGCATGGTGCTTGAAATAGCTACTGTATGTAGATAAAGTGTAACCTCAGAACAGCAAATTAATATATCACTAAAGCACTAATGGTCACATTATTGAATTTAGGACCTAAAAAACTGCTGCTTATCCAGATAAACTTCTGTATTTTAACATGGCACAGGCTCTTATTATAGGCGTAAAACTATTTGGGAAAGATTTAGTGCAAGACAGATATGCAGTTTTTTCCATCAGCTAATTTTTGCTAGTCATCCATCTAATCAAGTCACACAAAACTTTGGTTTATCCCAATGTGTCACTTATGCACAGAGATGGGAAGTAATGAAGTACAAATACTTTTAACTTTCACTCAATTAATATTTTTACACACATATCTGTACTTTCTACTTCTTACATTTGAAAAAACTGGCTCGTTACTTCACTGTATTTGTTGACATGATCAATATTTAATATACATTTTCAGCCCATCAACCTGTTCCTTGTCACTGTGCAGCTTTTTTAATCTACCACTGGTGTATCATCTCCTGGCTCTCACACACCACAGATGTAGACTAGACTATGAAGTTAACAATGAGCAAAGACAGAAGCACGTGCTAGCCAATGTGGATAAGACAGAGGGAGTCAGTGATGTAAACATGACTGAGCACAGAGACATTCCTGATCACATCATCATCTTTTCTCTGCTTGTGTTTTATATAGTGGATGTTCAGCCTGGATACATTCATTAGGTAACAAAATTTTTAATTAATTTTATATCAATATGACGTGGAATCCATTTACCAGCATGACACTAAAACAGGTCGTAGTAACCACTACTTTTTACTGAAGTACGTGTCAGAGTCCAAAGTTCTTTAACTTGGATGAAAAAGTGCAGGCAGAACTTAAACTTTTACCAGAGTCTTTTAAAACATGAGTGTCTGCACTAAGAGTGAAGGATGTGTGTACTTTTGCCATCTCTGCCTATGTAGCATAAATGGACTATAATTGTCTACTTTATTTACTATTTAAAATTGTCTTCTAAAGCAGCTTTGAAGGAAACAGTGGTCTTTAAAGTAATTTACGTCATGATTTGATAGGTAGGTTGCAGCAAATTATAATATAATATAAAATATATTAAGATAATCACCAATGATAATCAACCAAATGCAATAATTGTAAAAAATAACGTTTGAAGCTGAATCTACAGTCTGGGCTAGAAAGGAATCAGCCTTTACATCATGCCAGTCTGTGCATGTTTACTTATGACTACAGCTTTACCGTGACTTTTAAACAATGAACAATTAAGTTGCAAACTTTCACAGATGCGAACAAATCACGGAAGTAGCTCACGTGTCTGCCAGACGTTGTCACATGTGTGAGCCCTCTTCTGCCAGAGTTTGTACTGTAGTACCACGCTCAATCAAAGTAAATGTCACGGAAACAGGTGGAAAAGCAGTGGTGATGTGGAGGGGACTGCAAAGAAGTGCAAATTTAATGACTATGGAAACAAAAGTTAGCTAAAACAAATGAGAGATTGGACTGGAAAAGATGGTGGACATTGCTCGGTGGTATAGCATGAACTGTCAACCATCAGCATTATTCTATAGAACAAAGACAATATAATGGAACAAGATCATGGGGCGTGCATTATGCATAAACCTCGCTTTTTGGATTCATGAACAAAATGAACAGTGCTCCTGGAACGGAAGGGAATAAGTGAGAGACTTCCTGTATTAGTAATGCAGCTTTCTTAGCAGTTTATAACAGCAAATCCTACAACATGGACACCAAAGTTTGTTTCATATTTGTAAATATTTGTATGTATTTATTCTAATTACAAAAAAACTATAAAAAGTTACTGCAGCCAAATCATTCAGGCTACTTATGGTTTTGTTTGCTTTTTTCAGTAAATGAGGGAGGGACAGTCATTACAAAGGTCAGCATAGTTGCCTGTGGAGGCATCGACGTTAACAATGACTCGTCACAAATCTCAACTCCTACTTAACAGAGTGTCACTACAGAATGTGTGAACTGTAGTGTGATTACTGGCTAAATGGTGAGTTTCCTAGCATGGATACGCAATAAAACTATTTAGAACTTATTCGTAGCGTTTTTGGAACATTGTCACTAGCCCTGATCGGAGCTGTTGTAAATCCAGACAAATGTGTTGGTGTGCTAATCGGTGGATTAGACTAATGAACCTTTAATACGAATTATACCTTCAAAATGACAGTGTGGACGCTTACAATTCAGTCCTCAAGGGGTGCATCACTTACAGGGAAGGCTGCCAAGAACAGGCCGTGTAAACCGTATAAAGAAGGTTCAGGAGGTTATTGTACTTCTTGGGTTTGTCTGGTCAGGATTTTTAGACCACAGATCTTTTTCAACCATTCTTAGACATACTTAGATTTCTATTTTAAAAAAAAAGAAGAAGTGTTGCCAGCGCAAAGAAGTGTTGCTGCATTACTGCAAAGCAGATGTTTTCAATTCGGTTCCACAAACGAGCAGAAACAAAATGTTCTTTGTTTGGTTGTTACCCACTTAGCGTGCCTTGTTAATATATCTTTACTGTGAATATTACCTTTTGTCTTGCACAGCCTTTTTTACCTAATTCATTGCAGATGCAGTCTGGAAATTAGGCATGGTTACATCTCCAATGATCTCATATTCGCTAGGACTGTATTACATGACATGGTGGTCATACCACCAAAGTCCAGCATGAAGAATGTGTCTTGTGTGCTGGTATACAGTGTTGCTCCAGGCTCGGTCTGTATTTTAAGCCGATCTTCAGTATGTGTCAGCGTGCTTGGCAAGAAATAGATCCTTCAGCAGTGTTAGGTTGGGTGTGGAGGCCACTGCCATTCCACAGTGAAATTTCACTGGCCACGTGGTCAAGATGAAACTGTTTAGCTAATTATAGCCTTGTGGTCACAGGAAAACCATGAGAGGCAGGTTCTGAATACTTATAGGTGTTTGTTGTTGTGCTGTATGTTAGAGAAGAGACATCTGTGAGAGTGAAAGTTTGAGTTTAAGTCTTTGGATGTTGGATCTGAAGGTCATGAGTTTAAATCCCACCCACACCAAGCTGCTGACATTTCTGGGCCCCTGAGCAAGACCCTTACCCCTATAGGTGCTCCGTTGTACAAATAAGATAAACATAAGTCGCTCTGGATAAAGATGTCTGCCAAATGTAATAAAGGTAAATTTAAATGAGCAAGATAAGAACCATCAGATTTGATCCTAGAAATGAATGAGGTTTAGAAACTCTTGATAATGTAACAAGTTCAAAATTAAAATAATATTTGCAAAGTTTTACCTGCATCTGTGTATATTCAACATCTGCACTCCTGACCATTTTGGCGGAAACACTGAAACACTTCCATGCGTAAACTCTAAAAAGGTTGAACATCAAGGAGTCAGAGTTTTTACTCTTGCTGCCAAACTGGTAAACATCTGATGGAGTGTATATAACCTGAGGATTAAACAGAGCTCAGATGTGTCTGCTAGGACAAGGACAGACTTGCACTGCATAAAGACGACCAGATCTACTCTGTAAAATCAACCGTGCATGTTTGCAGATCAGTGTGTGGATGTGACCAGTCCATGAAGCTTGTTCAGGGGTAAATAATTACCAAGAGTAGTAATAAAGGCCCATCTTTCTCATGTGACATCATTCACTGAACAAGGGGCTCCCATAAAAAAAAGCTAGATTTGCTTTTTCAGTCACATCTGGATTCCATATTAGTTCACATTCATGAGAATGCCCAAGGGAGAACAAACTGCAGCACTGTAGCTCAGGTCTGGAATGCAGCTGTGAATTGGTGTCAGCACAGCCGTAGCCATTTTTTTCAGATGGTAGGTAGGAAAGAAGAATAGCCTTCATATGAGGCAACATGCTGCTTTGCTGGACCCTTTTTTTTTTTTGGAATTTGAGGACAGGAAGTGAATCATGTGTGGTGTTTACTGAAGAAAAAAGCTTACATCTGTTGAACATTTGAACCAGTCAACATCACTGCCCCCACAACTTCCTCTGTACACGCCATACATCTTGTGTTTATAAAGGATTATTAGTGTTGTTCAGTTGGTTTTACACAAAGCACTTTTGTGTTGTGGAGTGGGGACTTTTAAGGGATTTGTGCAGTAATTTTTTACTGTCCAATAAGTGTGTGTGTGTGTGTGTGTGTGTGTGTGTGTGTGTGTGTGTGTGTGTGTGTGTGTGTGTGTGTGTGTGAACGTGAGCAAAAAGTGATGCTGTTCTTTTAAGAAATGCAACAAGAAAAGAAGGAAAGCATTAAAATGATGTGCCATTTTTATCCAAGAACGACAAATGTATGAGATGAACATAGTGCTATCTTCTGTAGTGCGGTACATTAAATACTTTTATCATCCTTATCTAAGCGGCTTTCATATATATCAGGTATAACATTATGGCATTGCAACACTGAATAACGCTGATGATCTCTTCATCATGGCACCAGTGAGTGGATTTATTTATTAGGCAGCAAGTGAACATTTTATCCTCAAAGTTGATGTTAGACGCAGGAAAAATGGGCGTAAGGATTTGAGTGAGTTTGACAAATTGTGCCGTCTAGACGACTGAGTCAGAGCGTCTCCAAAACTGCAGCTCTTGTGGGATGTTCCTGGTCTGCAGTGGTCAGTATCTATCAAAAGTGCTCCAAAGAAGGAACAGTGGTGAACCGGCGACAGGGTCGTGGTTGGCCGAGGCTCATTGATGCACATGGGGAGCGAAGGATGGTCCCGATCTAACAGACGAGCTCCTGTAGCTCAAACTGCTGAAGACATTAATGCTGTTAATGCTCCACGGGTCACGACTGTTTCTAAATGTTGACCCTAAATGATCTCTGGCCACTGTGAGTTCTGCTAGTTTTGTGTACACTGGTCAGCACATGAACTTGGTTCAAGGTTTAAAACCCCAATATTGTCAAACTTCCCCAACGTTTGCTATAAATTATAATTCTGAATGGTCATTCTAAAAGTGATTAATGAATCAGTCCTCCTAGTGCTGTGACCCATCACTGACTTCCTGCTTATGTTTGTTACTCGACTTCATGACTTCAGTCACATTCCCGCAGGGACATTAACATTTCGCATCTTAGCCTTTCAAAAAATATTAGTTGAAAACGGAAATATTTGGTTTTTGAACCCAAAGGTTCCCATCTAAATTTGCCCCCTTTTTGCTCAGCGGAGGGTCAAAAGGAACTGTGGGAAAAACTGCTCATATAGAAACACATCTGAAAAGGCAGGAAACAGTGAGTGTATGGAGTCACTCCAAGGGTTTAGACCCTTGAGGAGCTTTTTGAGATCCTCATTCTGTAAAGCCTGCATGTATATCGAATGAGCTATTTGTTTGATTTCAGTAAATTTATATTGTTATTATGTATTTTTAGATATTATACAGTAAAGAAGACATTTAAAATGAACAGGCAACAGTAAAAGGTCTGTTACTGCACACTGTGCATGTCAAAATTCGTCTACATTACAGTTTTTTCAATATCGAATGACAATATATACACTTAAAAACGTTTTTGGTGTAAATTTATAGGAGTCAAGTCAAGTCAAGTCAAGTTTATTTCTATAGCGCATTTCACAACAGACATTGTCTCAAAGCAGCTTTACAGAAATCAACAGTGAAGGTGAATGGTGTGCATTTATCCCTGATGGGCAGCCATGGTGACTGTGGCAAGAAAAAACTCTGTTATGAGGAAGAAACCTTGAGAGGAACCAGACTCAAAAGGGGAACCCATCCTAATTTGTGTGACATTAAGAGTTTGATCATAAATCTTTCAATAATACAGAACACAGGAGAGTGAGAACTAACATGAGTACTGGAGTATAAGATTATAAGTGATATTTTTTCTACAGTCTTCTACAGTCTTTATGGTTATAAAACTAGGAGCTACTGAGCTCAACATTTGTGATCATCACAGATCCAGCATCAGCTTCTCCATGCCAGAGCCTTTAAACACTCCAGGAGGTCCAATGTCAAAACTCCACACATGTAGTGGGAAACACTGGCAGTCGGGTCACCAGACATGTACTGTATTTGTACAAGTCTATTGCCATTTACTTTGTACAGTATAGTGCCGTATTTACCAAATAGTACCATACCGTAATATCATGTAGTTTTACAGAGTTAAACTGAGTTGTGTACAACAATATATTACATTTTACAGAGAAAAATACAGCAATTTCCATTTTTCATACTGTTTCATACTGTACTTGAAAAATCAAAAGAATAGAATTTTGCCTTTTATGGACGTGTTAATGAAACATCATCTAATAAAAAAAAATAAAAACATTTAAAAACTAAAGTGCAAACGTTTTAAATTTTTCTGTAAAACAACAATTCCATAAAAAATCAGATAAAATGTTATTAGGTGGAAATTCTTGTCAACTATAATAAATACTCGTCTTCTTTTGGAGGGAAAGACGTTGTTTTAAAAGATTAGTTTCATCTGTTTAGGAACAGTTGAGAAAAAATTAATGAGTTGATGGTTCTGCTATTTGTTGTAAGATTCTGTAAATAAAAAATGACTTCTTTTTTAGGGTTCACATTTATTTAAATATAGATTCCAAAGATCGCTGAGGTATGCGGAAAAATAATTTCACGATATAAATAGAATCGAATTTCCCTGTATATTCACTATATGTATATTAGGGGTGTAACTGTACACGTGTACAAGTGTATATGTGTGTGTGTGTGTGTGTGTGTGTGTGTGTGTGTGTGTGTGTGTGTGTGTGTGTGTGTGTTTAATTTAATATTTCATTTAGTAGATATGACCTACTTAACTGTTAATTATGTAAATGTAATTATTTCAGCAAATTTAGCAAATGTCTTCATTCCCTTCATCCTTCATTCATTCATTCACTCCCTGGATATGTGGAATTATTAACATTTGTGATAAAAATTCTTGAAGCTGGACATAAAACACTAAAGAGTGCACTTCCTGGTTAGCGGCTAACGCTAGCACTGTGTATTCTTGTGCGTTTTCCTGCATGTGCAAAACAAATCATTTTTCCGGTACGGCGCGAGTAGCCACAGTGACACTGCGCTAACTCTAGTTTTTAGTTTTTATATTCCTGGCATTGTTGTGTACGTTTTTCAAGTTACACAACACAAGCAAACCCACCTCACGTCATGTGAAATTTGATAAATATTGCCTAAATATCTGCTTGGGATCATTGAATCTAACATCATCTTTCTTCTTTTCTGTAGGAAAAACGAAAAAGACAAACCGAGATCGAGGATAAAAGAAGACAGTTGGATGATCTTGTTCTGCAATTTCAACATCTTAGGGTAAGAAATGTCTCCAAATCAGTTCTATTTGAGCTTTACGAGCATTTTAACAGACTGGGCTAAGAAATAAATTGACAAGCACAGAATTCTCCAAAAATATGATTGTTAAAGTTTCTTTAAAAAAAGTTTAATTTTCATTTACCTGTCACAGGGTTAACATTCTGATCCTTAAGGGATCACTTTAGATCACTGAAATTACTTATTTTTTCCTAGAGTTTTTTTTGTAAAATAACGAGTGCACAGCTAACTATAGTCTGCAGGCCCTCCTTTAGGAACGCTTAACATATTATCAGATGAACAGCGGTTTGCCTCCATTATGCCGAATAGCTCTGTGGTGTAATTGCTTGTATTTTCTGCTAGTTTGATTTCGCAAAGATAAAAACGGGCCAAGTTTAGTTTGACTTTCTGAAGAGTTTTTGTTCTAGAGCTCTCTTGAGGAAAGACAACTTAAAGGCATTGAGCCACTTGTTTTTAAAGGCTGGGAAACATCTGATAAC
The DNA here is from genome assembly GCF_946808225.1 of Silurus aristotelis. Taxonomy (NCBI): domain Eukaryota; kingdom Metazoa; phylum Chordata; class Actinopteri; order Siluriformes; family Siluridae; genus Silurus; species Silurus aristotelis. Next base: position 2,293,133 of record NC_139591.1, read on the forward strand.
CAAAAGAAATTATGGCTGGAGGACATTTCGCAGCATGTATGCGCAACAGACTGTGACAGAGCAAAGACAGAGAATAAACAGTTCAAGTTTTCTTTCGCATTATATGTATTTTTTTTTATCCTCCAGTAAATATTTAGCATGTAATTGAACATGAAAAAGGGAGTGCAGCCTTTGTTTGAAAATCAGTGTCAGAAGATTCCAGAGTTAAAAAAAGTTCGGTACTTCAGGACAAAGTGTTTGTTAGAAGATTTGTCTCATGTTTGATCCAGAACACAAAGATCAACATTGTGAAATTGTTGAGTCGCCAATATTTCTATGTTGCAATGTACTATAGCTAAAAGAAAATCAAAGGATATGCAATTGCTAGCAGCTTTTGACAACTAGCCCGATCCACACCACATTATAAAAACTTCATACAACATGTAAGAGTATTTGGGTATTTATACAGAGATGTTCAGCTGGTGTGTGAAGGCTGAGTAATGCACAAACGAGGGATTAGTTTGTTCTGCATACGGACGACAGATTGAGGAAGTGGAATGTTTTTTCTAGCCGTGGGTGTTTACGGAGTCTGAACCAAGTTCCCACTGGAAAGTTGTAAAAGGTAATTTTACCTAATAACCCATTTAAAAGCACAAGGCTGTTTTTAGATTTGTTTAGGATTTTTTTCCAAATTTTTGGCCATTTTTGAACCAAAAAGCTACCTGATGCTTCGTGGAGGTTTTTCAATCTAGCATTTTGACCAAGCGTTTTTTTATATTTTAAAGAATATTTTCTGGGATGCTCACCACTCTTTTTTTTTCCTTTATTGATCCTACAGGGAAATTGGGATTTTATTTTTTTACATATCCCAGCAATTTATGAAGCTAGGATCAGAGCACTGGGTCAGCCATAACACAGAAACCAGTCTCAGGGAACTCATCCTCACCAAATGAGGCGATAAGCAGAGGCGGAGGGAAAACTCATTTTTTACTATCACTCCTGTACACTACGTATCCCTAAACTTAAATGTTTTACTTTTTCTTCTTTGCTTATCTTAATTTTCATCACAATCATCGCTTTCTGGCTTCGCTTCGCTATCTAGCAGCGGCGTCTCGAGCTCGTACCTCAATTTTTTGTTCGCGTAACAAAGCAAAAAATCGACAGAGTGACCGCTCGTACCTCGATAAACTTGTATATTAATGCACTCGTATGTCGAGGTACCACTGTAGACTGTTTATATTAATTTATATATTGATTTATCAGTAACTGTTTTATAACGCATATTGATGACCATCTGATAGATTATAACAAACTGTAAAAGATAATAAATAACCTCTAATTTAAAATATCTGAAAAATCTTTTCTGATTATATAATAGTTCAAGGTATATATGGGTGGTCAGCAATTTACTTTAGTGGTGAGACAAGAATAACCTATGTGTGGAAAATGATGTGTTACGACAACGACTGCAGGTTTAAATACTGTTAGCGCCTTTAGCACAACTGGACTGGATTTCACTTCTATGCTAATGATAGGCAGCATGATTGTCAGTTTGCTGTAAATCAGCAGAACAGCTATATAAAGTGAACCACTTTGCAAAAAGACAAAAGTATTCTATAATATTATTTTAAATGTAAATAGCATGGATACAATGAAACGGCACCGCGAGCCAAAGCGGACATGCTCTGTTGAAATTTACAGTGTGTATTTATTTTAGAAAATCTTTCAAGCTGCTTCATGGGGCAAACCATCCACCAGGGTCTTCTTGCATAGCATGAGGGCGGCCCTGAAATCTCAGAAGCTCTGGTTGCTGCTACATAACTTCAACAGGTTGTGAAATGGTCAGAAGCATTTCTGAATTCTCAGGGCTGACCGTCAACATGAGACTTGCTGACTGGAGGTTCACTGGTCTTATGGCGTTTCACAACTCCAGCAAAAATAGACCACAAAAAGCCTGCCAATGTGACCCCACCAGAGATCCTGCATGCCATACTGTCTGTTATCTGGAGCAGGCTGGTTTGCATAGTGTTTCCACCAGAGATTTGCATGCTGAGTTTGTGGATAAAATGCTCAGAAAGCAGGAGTTTCTGTGAGAGGTCAGGGACCATCAGAAAGAGTTCTCTGGGAAGGTAATATTCTAAAAAAACATTAATACAATGTAAACTGAACAAATGTTTTGTTGTTTTTTTCAGTCCAAAGCCATGAGGGAACGATGGCTTCTACAAGGTACTCCAACGGGGCCTGACGAGAAAGATGAGGAAAGCAGGAGACAAGTTGAGCAGGATGAGCTTCATATCAAGAAACTAGAAGACTCCATTCAGAGGTATTTGTACACTATTCTCAAGCAGTATAGTATCTGTGGCACTCTTTAAAGTTAAGCTTTTTTTGCCAAAGCCTCATACTTTTGAAGTTTTGCCAAATTCTACTGTAGTTCCAGCTGTTTTTGACTATATGCGTGTTTATAAGAAGGTTTTATAGGTTTTATATACCCCACATCCTGTGATCCATTTAGTGACCATTTGCTAAAACACAGGAGTTTCTATATTCATCCAATGGTCCAAGCTGGGATTTGGTTTTCTGGTTACCTTCGCTTCTCATTAAGAAAACCTCGAAAGGGTGTCGGATTGCACGTCTTTTGGGGAATAATAACGTCATTACGCTCTGGGTTCCACATGCGATTCCAGGGTTCCTTCCAAACGATTCTCTGAATCTAAACAGATGGTGTTTTTCCTGTTTGTCCTTATGAATAATAAAACAAATTAGTGTGTCTTTTACTTCAGTGAGTTCAAGGGCACCAACAATGACTTTAAAATCCAATGCCAGGGCTGAATTGAGTCCAGGAACTAAAATAAATGCCGAGACATGACTTCATACAGTAGCCAGAGCTTTACTAAATAAATCTCAATGAAGTGGTAGTAACAGTAGATAAGTATAACTTAGTCCTACAGTTTTAAGAGTATGATGATGTCATCAACATGTCTTGCTTTAGTAGATCATTTACTATTCAGTAGCATTTTGTACAAAAGACATGTCCTGGGAAAACATTTGCAGCATGTTTTAATGCATTCAGAAGACATAAGGCACATTGTGAGAATGATTTTTGAATTAGGGTCTAAGGCAACATTTATAAAGTATTTATAGTACGTCAAACAGAACGCCTTCTAAGTAAGGTTTATAGTATAATTATCATTAGATTATTAACCCTCAAAGAGATGCAATACATGAATTATGAATCGTACAGATGCGAAGCGATTTGCTTTTCATTCAACACAATGCGATTGAACACGATTCGAAAATAGAAAATAATATACGCAATAGAAAAAAATGTGATGTTATGCAATTTATGTTTGTTACAGTTCACTTTCGTTTCTTTGTTTCAGACAGACATCAAATCATTATCTGTTTTCTGACTTCTAACGCAGTTAGATAAGTCATATAAAGTTATATAAAGAAAATAATTCCACACTAATGCAGTGGTGCTGATTTCGAACTTATTCACGGTGATATAATGCGATTATACACACTACATACGATGCATTATGTGAACAGTATGTAACGTCGAATAAAGGCAGCTAGAGTTTGATGAATTCCAGTATAAATTGTATTTCCTTTTTCTTTTTCATTGGAGATCAAATGCACCCACTCGCACACATGTGCCAATAAAATGCCTTCCTACGTCTGCTTATTAAAAGCGCATTCTTCTGGTCTGTTCAGTGAGGATGAAGTGGACTGCGAGCTCTCAAACAACACAGAAGCTATTTGGTTGTCAAAAGCAACTAAAGCGCCCTAATTGGGGCTCATTACGTTTGCATATGTTTTCATTTAAGTGCGTTTGATTCGGTTAGACCTCGAGGCTCCGTGGCCTCACAAGCACTGATTAAACGTTGACTTTACGGTGTGTAAAGGATGACGTGTGAAGAGACCCTAGAAATGAATTCATCATTGATGCTTTCTTTTCCTGGCTTTTGTGGAGCGAATTAAAAACAGGTGTCGTATTGTTTTTCATTTTGGCACCGAATCCTGATTATATAAGTGATTTTATAATGAGGATATGTCTGAGGGCGAGTCCTCGTAATTACAACATGTGTGAAATCCATTGGCATTGTGTGGTAGCGAAGAATGCGACGAGGTCAAAGGGGTTATGACACGGCATGACGCCATTACAGGATGACTGTTCAGTTAGGAATATGTGTGTGTATTATTATTACAATTTTTGGGTGGGATTTCCTTTTTTATCATCATTAAAACTAACAGTTTATACACACTTTTCCCGCAATTCCACAGGAATGTCACTGCCATGGTGAACACATCATCTTCAACGCTCTTGCAATAAAATACTGGCCTTAATACTATTACACTGTAACATTTTGTGTCTAATTTTCAGAATGATATTGTGTGGAAATCCATTGGCACCGTGTGTTAATGACGAATGTAACGAGGTCAAAAGGGTAATGATGCGGCACGGGGTCACCGCTCAGGATCGGGAAGGTAATCTGTGCCTATCCTTGAGCTCCCAGCTTCTGTAAAAGCTCATTTTTTTCAGAATGCTGTCTACTCGTGTTACATTTGACTGTTTCGGAGCTGAAAGCGTAAAGTTTATGGCCGATTCATGAGCAGCGGAAGAACAGCACAGCTGTTTGGGTTGTTTTTAATGTACAGTCTATGTGGGATTAAATACGCTTTGTGTCTTTTACTCATTCAAAATAAACGAGGCAGGGATTCAGAGATGTGTTAAGGTAAAATTTCCATTGCAGTCGTTTAGTTTTTTTTTTTTTTTTTTTTCAATTCGATTACAGGAATAAAATGTGTAAAATAAAATACTATGAGAAATACACCTATTAGTAGGATTCACATCCAGGGCTGGAAACACATCCATCAATCCATATCCATTAGCTACTGTAGACCACGCAGAAGGAAACAACTTCAACACGTACTCAAGTCAAGTCAAGTCAAGTCAAGTTTATTTCTATAGCGCTTTTCACAATAGACACTGTCTCAAAGCAGCTTTACAGACTTTAAGATGAACAATGTGTATTTATCCCTGATGAGCACCATGGAGACTGTGGCAAGGGAAAAACTCCATTAGATGTTATGAGGAAGGAACCTTGAGAGGAACCAGACTCAAAAGGGGAACCTCATCCCCATTCGGATGACATCAAGAGTGTGATTATAGTCATTAAACACTACAGAACACTGGAGTGAGAACTAACATGAGCACTGGAGTGTGTGATTATGAGTAATGATCTTCCTACAGTCATTGTGGTTATAAAACTAGGAGCTACTGAGCAACTCATAAAATAGCTCAACATTTGTGATCATCACAGATCCAACACCAGCTTCTCCATGCCAGAGCCTTCAAACACTCAAGGAGGTCCAGTGTCAAAACTCCACATGAGGTGGGATCCAATTGGCGCTGGTACGTCTCTAGATGGTTCGGGATGTTTGTGGGGTCGGGATCTACTTCTTTAAAAGGTCCACAATCTTCATGAGGTGGGACGTGACTGGGGCTGGAGCAAAGTAATGTAATAAGCTATTAACAACAAACAAGTAAATGATTGCGATTGCTTTCAAACCTAATTATGAATAGCGCATGAAAAGATTTTTCTTTTTTGAGCCGTACCACAGTATGGGCTTCTACGCTGAAGTAATATGGAACTATTTTTCATCTAAAAGTGTGTCGTGGAACTCATAAAAACCAGAAGCAATATGCCCAGTCCCATGGTGGTGTTTATAAGACTTGTGTTTTACCACAAATCAGGATTCCATTCACTGGGTGGAAAAAAAATATGGAGTTTATATTTAGGACACGCTGTTCTGTGTACACCGCTGTGAGACATGATTCCCTAATATGGTAAGGTAGCATGTTTCACGTCACCTGATTCGACGTCAACGCAACCAAAATCACAGATGTAGTGAAGAGAAACCCGTGTCAGCTATTTGTATGTGTTTGTAAGTTGTTGTGTTATGAAAGCTCCTGGATTGTAGTGAAAAAAACGACAGTTTTAATGTTTTATATAAAAACGTTTTTTTTTGTTTTGAATTCCTCCTTTGCGATTGGCTCGTTCTAGTGGCTGCATCTTGTGTTCCTTCTCGAGCAGGGAATAATTATTCAAGACCAGTGGTGGATGAAGAACACAAACCATGTAGGTCAAACGTGACTCCAGTAAAAGTAAAAGTGTCCCTTTGAACTTTCACTTAAATAAAAGTACAAAAGTATTTCAATGCACTCAAGTATCCAAAGTTCTATGATTTATTATGATTATAATGTTCATATTATCATTTTTGTCACAATTATAATTATTACGTTGCTTTATCAACTTTATGTAAAAAGACTCTAATGTGATTCTCAGCACCAACAATTTATTAATAAATTAATAGTCAAACACTGATTGATTTCTAAGTAAATGATCAGCCCCGACCCCAACCCGAGCCCAAAACCTTAACAAACTAAAAAAAATAAAGCCACGTGTGTTGTGGTGAGTTCGAGTCTGGAGTTTCTTCATCATTTATTCCTCTCTAAATGTTCTGCTTGCTGTTGAACTGATGCTGAGATCAATATAGATCTAACACCAACCTCCTCCAGAGCCTTTAAGTGTTAACTGATGGAGAAACAGCATATATATAATGTTTAAGTATTGATTTAGAGGTGGTTTAGGTGTGAAATGTTAATAAAGTGGGATCCAATCGAACCTGGTGAATATCTAGATGCCTCGGGATCCTCGTGGGTTTGGCATCTTCTTACTGAAGGTCTGAAATGTTCACGAGGTGGGACACATCTGGAGCTGGCCCAATCTTTCGAGATCGTTTTAGACTTCTAATCCAGCCTCTAGACTTTCTCTCTGTAAAGCCCCGATAATGATGTAATGTGGAGGAGGCCATTCCCAGCGGCTGCTCCCACTAATCAGAGACAACTGGGACCAGTGCCACTGACAGACAGGAAGTGGGAACAACAGAGCAGGAAGTCAGGAGTGGTCATGGTGCACAGTTTTGCCAGGCAAAAGATGGCCTTTTGACTTTTACACCATGCACCATGGAAAATGAGAGAGCTGTTCGCATCAAAGAGCTCAGAAACACCCACTCGAGGATGTGAGCTCAGTGGCAGATGATGTACGGTAATCTTCGGTTTATCGCAGTGGTTACGTTCCAAATCCGCCCCCGATAAACAGAAAACCGCGATAAACGAACGCTTGTTCTTAGACATTCGCATGGTATAAATTTTGTGCCGAAATTCTCCTAAACCTCCAGTAACTCTACAGTTACTTTTGCATTGCTACGTGATGCAATGCTTTCCCAAAACAAAATTCATTGTTATAAATAACCAATAATATTTTGCTAATTTTAACTGTTATAATAACTAACTAATGATGTACTAATAGTGTTCCATTTATTGTTGAAGAATTTTTTCATGGGATGCCAGAACCGTTTCCAAATGTTGAAGTATTGGCATCATTTCACCACAAGAGGGCGGAAGAGAGTTATTACACTTTCAAAACCATTTAGCTCAACATTTATAAATCTTCTCCCTTCCCCCTGCTTCATACTACACAAGGCATCATGTTGTTCAACAATGCAATGAAAAAGTCTCATTTGATGATTGAAATTTTTATTAAAAAGGGGGCTTCATCAAAGGTTTAAAAAAGACAAAGTCGCCTTTTCCATAGCGAGAAAAAGAACAACACTTACCAGGGCGAATCGTTTCCTTCTGGTCCTTCGGACCAAACCCACTATTGAATTAGACTGAGTGTTTATTTACAATCAAAACACTGTGTGTGTGTGTGTGTGTGTGTGTGTGTGTGTGTGTGTGTGTGTGTGTGTGTGTGTGTGTGTGTGTGTGTGTTATTTTGTATTTTGAAATGAAATAAATGTATGAACTATGAAGTTACAAAAGACAATGTATTTTTTCCATAAATAATTCACCTGGAAATCTTAATTCATCCAATGTGTGTTTAACAGCAAATGTCTTAAAGACATAATAAGGAACATAAAACTGGTCAAGGAAAATTAATTTTCTTGCTTAGAAAGAGGTGTTCAATGTCCATACAATAATTGTACTTGTGTGTGCTTGGTATCCAGTGAGATGCAAAACAAAATGTACTGCAATCTCCTCCTTATAGCATTAATTTTATGTGTGCATATATGTGTGTGTGTGTGTGTGTGTGTGTGTGTGTGTGTGTGTGTGTGTGTGTGTGTGTGTGTGTGTGTGTGTGTGTTTTAAAAAGATCTGCTGCCCCATATGTGTGAGGAAGCAGCTGGAAGAAAGTGCACTTCAGTGTGTTACCGTTTGCACATCCAGTTCCCGTCGTATCACATTAACACCTGCTCAGCTGCTGAAGTTTTCCTGATACTGCTTCATGTCGAAAGGCTGGAAACTCAAAGGCCTACTCAATGTGTGTGTGTGTGTGTGTGTGTGTGTGTGTGTGTGTGTGTGTGTGTGTGTGTGTGTGTGTGTGTGTGTGTGTGTGTTTGTTTAATGTAAAACTATATATTTGACTATTTTAGGAATTGGAATCTAAATGCAAAGCCAAGCAGCTCAGACAAGGCAGTAATATTTTAAAGCCCAATAATTATTTATCTGTATTCTTTAGACACCTTTTTATTTTTTCCAGAGAACGTTTGCAAGGCATCGTGGGAAGGCTCCTCTGCCTGTGTTATTGTAAAGCACGTAAGCTCAGTGATGCTAACAATTGCAGGAAATTCACTAGGGTGGAGGCAGGACGGGTTCCTCGGCCGCTGCCTTCCTCGTTGGCTGCCAGCGTTCAGAACTAGGGAGTCGCTGTTCCACTGGGAAAAAAGAATGAATGTGTGTGTGTGTGTGTGTGTGTGTGTGTGTGTGTGTGTGTGTGTGTGTGTGTGTGTGTGTGTGTGTGTGTGTGTTTTATGGATGGCATTCTTGTTTGCACTCGATGACTGTCTGTGTGACCTGTCGGGCAACGTGGCAACCCATTGTAGGATTTTTCATTGAAAAAAAACTTCAGACTTCAGTTGCGAGACTCTGGAATCTCAGTGACTCTGTCGACTGTAGTTTTCTAGCTCTATAAATTTACATAAACGGCTCATATCATAAGGATCTACACTACTACTGCTACTACTTATTTGCTACAAATATACCGTACTTCATCACGCCATTCAGTTTTCTGTCCCGGCTTCATCTTTGAGATTACTGTGAGGAATCTACAGTTCATATTTATCAAAGAGTTCGGACTGAGATCGTTGGTGTGGCGTCCAACCCCCCACCTCTCCGCATAGTTGTCTTTATTATGATACTGAAGAAATAACCCAAGGGTTGGTCCGAGTGTGTGTGTGTGTGTGTGTGTGTGTGTGTGTGTGTGTGTGTGTGTGTGTGTGTGTGTGTGAGACTAATTTACATGCACATTTCCAGTTCATCACATCTCCATAAATATTTGACTTGGTGTAGAAGATGTAGCATCAGCTTTGTAGCGTTGTGGTTGCTTCATAGTCGGGCTCTTTCTCACACACTCATGCTGCTAGGACCGACAATCACCTGAGGGGGTTTGTTTTAAAGGTGAGGACATACTGCTCTGGCATACAAAACACTTCGATCAGGAATGTGGCAGTACACTTTGTATTGCAATCTCTACTCTTTAGATTTGCTTGCTGTATATTTAATGACCATAGTTATTACATGCATTTATGAACATGTATAGTAATGTCATATTACATGACATTGCTGCATTGGTGCAACTTTTTAGGGTTTTAATATCACAAGCATCTCTTTCTGTAGGTTCCTGAATGGGGGAAGTGGTAGCTCAGTGGTTAAGACATTGAACTGAACTGCATCTGCTGGGCATTTGAGCACAGCCCCTTAACCCTTAGCTGCTGTAGGTCAAATACACATAAATGTAAATGTTTAGGGAAGGGGTGGCTTAGTGCTTAAAAAATTTAACTATTGCCCAGAAGGACATAAGTTCAAATCCCACTGCCAAGGTCATGAGTTCAAACCCCATTTTGAGCAAGGCGCTAACCCTCAGCTGCTCAGTTGCATGTCGTTGTGGATAAAGACGTCTGCCAAATGCTTAAATGTTTAGGGAAGGCGTAACTCAGTGGTTAAATATAAACAGAAGGTCATGAGCTCAAATCCCACTGCAACGATTGGGCCTTTAATTAGTATGGTATTGGTACGACTTTTTTTTATTTTTCCTACAAACAATGTGTATGTTATAGAATATAAGCCATTATTACATGCTTAGAGTTTTTTGGCTGATCACCTTCATCATATGAAGATACCTTCTGATATCAGGGGTTTCTTCCAGGATGACCCCAACCACAGGAGGTGGTATCTTAGGGGTAATCCAAAGTTCATGATTTTAAATCCCAGCCACACCAAGCTGCCACTGATCAGTTGTATGAATGTAAGTCGCTCTGGATAAGGGCATCTGCCAAATGCCATAATTGTAAATCATCATCATCCTCAAAACAGTCCTGGAGTCTTGGGGAAATGATGCCAAGGGATTGTAAATGCATTTTTATGGCTCATGTCTCGTAAAACATGCCTGATGGATCTATTGTGTACATTAATAGTTATAACGGATGAGATGAGATAATGTTTTTCTTTTTTCTTTTATTCTTTCCAGACTTGAATCAGAAATTATTTTACTGGAGAATGAGGAATCACAAATATCCGCCAAAGAGCAAGTGCTCAGAGAGAGACTTCGTGAAACAGAGAGCTCTATTGAAGATCTACAGAAAGTAAGATATTACTATACACACACACACACACACACACACACACACACACACACACAGAGACTTTTAAGGCTGTTACACTGACAATAATTTATGCATCTAATTAATGCTCTTCTGAAATTAGCCTACATTTATCCTTAACCTCAATCAGTAAAACTTTTGATTTTCGTTATTGTTAAACTATAAGCTTTTCCTTGACCAGACATCTGGTCCCCACCAAGATATAAAAACATTCCCATGCACATACATCTGCACACAGAACGATGCAGCCAAATGTCACAAGAAAATATGTGGCCATCTTTATTTAGCTTGCAATGGAAGTATTTTAGATTTTCATCAAGGCCATAATCAAAGATTTAATCCAAGCCACATGGTTTGCTATGTATGAACATGCCATCCATTTCTTCTTGTACCATGAAAGAAATCTTATTCTTTATTTCGTTTTCTTTTTATTTGCAGAGTCTGCAGAACCAAGACGGAGGTACGGGTCCGAAAGTCTATTGTACTCTTCTGGCTAAACTTTTGGGAGAAGGTTCTGGGTTGAAACTCATGAAAGATTTTTTTCTTTCCGGAAAAAAATTTAACTAGTTAAATGGAACTGTTCAGAGGGCAAATAATTCACCCCTTATAATGGACAATGATGATTCATACTTAAACAGGGTTTTTTCCAAATCCCCATCATGTCCTGAAAAGCAACAACTTATTATGATTATGTGATCGTGTAGAAGGATCTACTAGGTGGAGGTGCTAAAGTAAATAAACACACACACACACACACACACACACACACTATGTTGCCCATGCCCCCTTTGGCTCATTTCCCTCTTGCCTCAGCGAGACTACTGAACACCAAACACAAGTCATTGACTCTGAACTTTGTTTGCAATAAGCCGCCTATTCACAGAAAATCCCTCCAATACAGCAGCCACATTGTTTCTGCCTAATACGCTCAACTCAGCTTTTGCTGTCGAAGCACCGAACTGCTGCCGAGAAATAACAAGAGACCAGAGGAAAAGATACAGCAAGAGGAAAAGGTGCAGGGATTTCAAACTTACACGGATCCACCTTTATCACTGTTTTTTTTTTTACCTTTGCTCAACAGATGCAAGAATTCACACCTGCTCCCAGATCCCCAGGCTCACAGGGTTGAACCCTCAAACTCTGTCCTCTGCTTCAGGAGATCACCAGCACTCAAGAACACCTGGTAAGTGATTGGTGGGGGTGGGATAGGGTCAGGGGTGTTTATGAATTTGCAGTTTAGTATGGCAAACTAAAGGGATACTTGTTTGGATAGAGATTTGGAGAGCTGTCCAGAGAGCCAAAGTAAAATAATAATAATAATAATTATTATTATTATTTCATTAATATAATTTTGCAAACATATTACAGCAGAGTGAAATAATCCAATGCATCATAATAATGCATATATATAGTCAAGTAATGAATTTCATCATCATGATCACCATAATCATGAACATATAATCTATATTTAATACCGACTAGATGTTGTGCACATTCATAATAATGTACACCGACCAGGTATAACATTATAACTTTATAACTGTATGAGTGGTGAAGTGAAGAACACTGATGATCTCTTTATCATCTCTAGAAGCATGGTTAGAAGCAGGAAAAATGGGCGAGCGTAAGGATTTGAGCGAGTTTGACAAATTGTGACGTCTAGACGTCTGGGTCAGAGCGTCTCCAAAACTGCAGCTCTTGTGGGATGTTCCTGGTCTGCAGTGGTCAGAATCTATTTTAAGTACTTCAAGGAAGGAACATTGATGCACATGGGGAGCGAAAGCTGTAGCTCAAACTGCTGAAGAAGCCACAGAGCGCAGCCACAGAGAGTTCAATATTAGGCAGGTGGTCCTAATGTTATGCCTGGTCGGTGTATATCCTGTATTGATTCCTGATTCTAACCCTACTGGTAAATATTAATTACTTAACCATTTGCCACACTATGTTAATGCATGACCAGTCACACTAAGCCAACATTAACCCAACCCCCCCTCTGCACTTTCCCCCATGTCTAAAGCGTTGTACGCCATGGAGATCAACATCGAAAAGGACCACAAGACAGGCAACACCAAGATCTTGTCCACTTCACGTATCAGCCCTGAGGCCGCCTGCCAACGTGGCGTCAAGGTCTACGATGACGGGCGCAAAGTGATCTACGAGGTGCATTCTGGGAGTTCCACTACAGTAGAGAACGGTGTGCACCCATTGAGCTCAGACGAAGTGGAGGAACTGATACATCGAATGGGTCAGGCACACCATAGACCAGACGAAACACGTGTCACAATCGTGCCAGGTGAGTCTGGGATCAGGGAGCAGAACAGCACGCCTTTGGAGCCGCAAAGCCACGAGGGTGAAATGAAGATCGAACAAGAGGATAGTCCACAAGCACGCCAAAGCTTTAAGGGTGAGGTGAAAGACGTCCCTGAGGCCACCGCTAACCAGCCGATTACTATGATTTTCATGGGTTATCACAGCGTGGATGATGAAGATGAGACCAAGAAGCTGCTGGGCTTCGACGGCACTATCAAAGCCGAGATTGTTCTGATCGACGAGGATGACGAGAAGTCCTTGCGCGAGAAGACTGTCACGGACATCTCCACCGTGGATGGCAACGCCGCAGACCTCGTCTCAGGAAGGCCGGTATCCGAGGCCACCGAACTCTCTTCTGAGGGCCAAGATGAAAGTACAGCCAAGGAGCTGCCGTCCACAGGTACCGAAAAGAAAAAACGCTGCCAGTGCTGTACTGTCATGTGACCTTCCTCACTTCCCTCCTTCCTTCTCCCACTTCTCCCAAAAACTTCTCTATTTCCAGAGCACCGAGGTCCTGCCTCTCAAAAAATAAAAACCAAACAAAAAGCTTCACCTTGTTACTAACAGCACCGCCACTTCTCCGACGTCTGAAAAGCACATTCTCTTCTCTTTTCTTTGACCTATTTTCCTCAGAATGCTGGCTCTCTCTCTTGTCAGGTCTCAGGACACTGCGCAGGATGTTGAAGGAGTGTTGTTTGAGGGAAGAAGGTTGAAAAGCTGGGATATAGGATAGCGTGGGTCAAAAAGCTCTAAAGATAAAAAAAACACAAGAATGTGTTCTATAATGTAAAGGAGAACACTACCAGAATATTTTCATCAGCATAAAATCCACACGTTTTGAAAGGCGGTCTCAAGCCTGGGCAGACGTTGAATCAGACGTTGATACTTTGGTATAGCTTTACAACAATGCAGTAGCATACAGTAGTTTCGCCTGCAGTTCATGAAAGTACATAGAATTCATTGAAATCTGTATTATTATGGTGGTAGATCTGTACGTTTGCAAGTTCTTATCTTGTTCAGTGGCCTTACTGAAACATTGGACCTTCACCATCATAGGATTAGCGAGACTTTCATTGTCTACTGTTTACACAGCCAAGATAGAGCTATTTATTATTTTGTTTTGTTTCTGAGGATGGCACCAATGCCGTCCTGACATGAACAGATTTTTCAGGACGCGGTTCTCTGGGACGAGGCGTAATTCTGATTTCGTAATTTTTTTTTTAAAGAAAGGTGAAAAAACTGAAACAAACCCTCAAAAAAATGACAATCTTTTGGATTTGAGTTAAAGTGCTAGGTACTGCCATTTCCTCAAAAAAAACAACAACAACAACAACCAAAAGCCATGGTTCTGACTAAGATCAAATCTGGTGCTGAGTTTTGAAGGACACTTTTGGCACTTTGGCCTAATAGTCTAAAAAAGATAGCATCACTAAAAAACAGTTTTTAAATCAATCACAAACCGCCCTCAGAATCGTGATCATCTCAAATGATCCATGATGATGACGATCCTTCACCAGCAAACCGAGAAGCATAACCAATCTACATTATAATTGATGCATTATTTGAGACAGAAGCATAGTTTCAAGAGAAATGACAGTGTCTAGCTCCTGTATAGCATTGTTTTTGTTTTAGGCTGATTACTATAGAAAACTGATCACTGCAATAACATTCTGTAATGAACCCTGAATTTGGTGAATAAATATAAATACTTATAAATTAACCGTGTAGATAGATTTTACTCGAAATGAGTGCCAATGTTATTTCCAGAAGTGATTTTAATACTATATACAGTGTATATATATATATATATATATATATATATATATATATATATATATATATATATATATATATATATATATATATATATATATGCCTAGTTTGTATTTCTAATGCACACCCAAATGCCATATAGACTTGGTGTGTACTTGTTATTAATGTCTAATTTATTCACTCATATCCAAGGCTTTGCTGTGTATGTCTGGTTTAATGTCTGGGGGAAAAAAAAAAAAAAACAGAAAACAAAAGAAAACAAAAAACCCTGAAAATTTGTGCCATATTGCTTCGTATCGCACAAAAGAAAAGGCAATGAAAAGAAATCAGAAACATACAGCTGTTTAAAATAAATACTGTATATATCTATATAAACTAATTTATTTTACATTTGATTATTTATGGAGATGATACATTTATGGAAACTGAAACGTTTTTCTGTGTTAAAGGTGACTGTACCAGTTCATGCAAAGAATTTTATTTTGTTTTATGAGAAGGAGAAATTATTTTTATTCACACAATTACACACTTTTTTACCCTTTTTTTTGGTGAACTGACTTTATGACACAAATTGAATGCTCAGTAAGGTATACTTGAGATACTAGATCAGGGGTCCCCAAAATACAGGCCACATTTGGAATGGCCCTCTGAATAATGCCGGAGAGATCATTTTATATATATATATACTCATATCATATCTGTATTTGGTAATCAAGGCAGGATTTCGAGCTAAAAATTTCCCTTAATTATTAACAATTATTAACCTAAGTACTGTATTAGTTAGTTTCACCCACCGACCATATGCAAATGCATTAGTAAATAAATGTTTCAATTTCAATAGCAATTAATATGATAAAATATCATTGTGATAGTAATAATGGTCTTTTAATAAGCGATATATATCTCTTGAAAAGTTATGCTTATTTGTCTTTAAAATGCATAACAAAATTAAAAACTAATCTAACATTAGGAGGAATTATAGCAACATTTAAAATCTTAATAAAATCCTGGTGCAGACCGACATTATATATATATATATATATATATATATATATAAATTATGTGGCCCTCAAAAAAATAATTTCGGGGACCCCTGTAATAGAATTTTGGTGGTTTTTCCATTATCATTGCTGAAGTATATGTGGCACCAAATTGTATTGTTTAGGTGTGGACAAAACTGATGCTTGTTCAGCAAAATACGGTTGATAAAAATATACAAAATATGCAATGGTTAAATTGAATCTGTGCAAACTAAAAAAGTGTGTTATATTCGATATTACATATTATAGGCACTGGCAAATGTAACAATCATTACGCTTTTTATTTAGATTCTGGCTTAGGATGTATTTAGCGCGTATTTCAGTATGTAATTCATGTTGCTGCTATAAGTGCTGCTCTATTGTAAAATGATGTACGTATGTTTTAAAGAATCTGAGTAGCAAAGAACCACGTGTCAGAATGGGCATGAATATTATGAAACATCTTTGGTTGAATTTTCTTTGAACTTTTCAAGAACATATCTGAGTTAAGAGTGAGTTTCCTGTATGCACTCTAGTTTTCAGGTTAAGCCCCTTTTTACAATGAGTTCAAATCCTACAGTGTTTCTGAGCATCTTAGACTTTGAAAACTATTAGTAAATTCCCAGTAGATCTTCAGTATGATGACATTTTATCTGGCGTCCATTTGCTCGGCATCATTCTGCCAAACTGAGCCCATGTGAGTGTGGACCCTCTTTTCATGGTACAGCCATGAGACACCGCTGTGCTTTCTAACTAAGATTCTGCTGTATTTTTGTAAAACCGGAAATTTTTTAACTATTCCATTTCACCTTTCCTTTTTTTTTTTTTTTAATAAAAAAACACCACTATCACCAACAATTATAATCACTCTGTGTATTTCACTCTTGCACACTTCCTTCAGACTGGACTGCCAGCTGCAATGCTGTAACATTGGCTTTTTTTCTTCTTCTACTTCTTGTATCGTAAAAAAAAAACTAGTTAAATAAACGACTTTTTTCACCTGACCACTCGTCTTTCTTTGGTTCTTTCTCTAACACACTCCAAAACAGGACTCTCTACTACAGCACTCTACTAGTACTCTACATTTTCTTTCATTCCTAGACAGTGGCATCTCTCACACCTTTCCTTCAACATCACTAACTTCACATATGCCTCCTCTTCTCCTTCTTTCTCCCTGCCGTCAGACTGCATGCCCATGCCAGACTAAGTTTCTCCCATCGCTTTTACCATACTGACTACCAAGGCTGACTACACCTGAAGCCATTGACACCAGCACAAGGTCAGTACAAGATTCCTAGACCATAGAGAAATTGTGTATTTCAGTTTTATTCTTTACATTAACAAAAACACACTAACCCCCAAAATCTATAATTCTAGGGATGTGCATCTCCATAACTGGGGCTGATTCGTTTTTTACATCTCGAAGCATAGCCAATGATACGATACATTAAAGATACATATAAAGCAGTTACCGATGTGATGCGCTAAGATGCGATTCTCCCTATTATGATGCAGTGCGATCAATTACTATTCGATTCAATACGATACAATTCAATTAACAAAATATGATGCTCCGCAATTCAGTTTGTTTTTATTTCTTTGGGACAGACAGCAAATCATTAATTTAAGTGCCTTCAGACTTCTAACGCATGGCCCTTTCACAAGCACACCTTTGTAGTGCAAAAAAAAAGATAAATAAAACCAGGTGTTTTTTTCCTGTTGTGTCTCCAGGAAGTTACAGCTCTACCTCTGCCATGTTAATCTGTATTCTATGTGACTCTCAGGACAAGCCTCGCCCTCCGTAGTGTTGTGATGCGTCGTATATGTGTTGTGATGCGTCGCAGCAGCGGTGCTGAGGGAACATATAAAATATTGCACACAATGGTCACTTTCTTAATATTTAAAGTGCAGTGCATATTCTATAATGGTATATAAATAAATCATTGTTTACAAATGCAAATATGTTAAAAACGATGCATCACACTGGGGTCATTGGAACACATCTCCATTGTAAGCCAGGAAGACTACCTGTATATAAATATATATATGCAGATATTAATTATGCTTGCTATTGTTGCTATTATTCTAATATAAAAAGTCTGTTCATGACAGCTAATGGCTTTCTAGTTGCAGTTAGATCATTATTGATATTTCTGATGATTTGAGAAACTCCTGCTGTTTTTTTTTTTGAGCGCTACGGTGACAGAAGAACAGCGAGAAACCACTGGAAGGCCGAATGAATGAGAGTGCTGACTGAGCAGATTCAGCCTTTTGAAGGCTGTGTATCAGAGTATGCAGAAGTGCTCACTCACAAGCATCATGTGCAGCTCGGGAAATGCTTTGAGAGACAACTTACTTGAAATATCGGATTTAAAGCGCTATTTCACATTTTGGATTACATCACATTGAAATCTATGCATTGGAACACATTTTAAACCCATATCATTTTAAAACATCAACATTGGTGCAATCATGTACAATGCAGAAAGAGATGCACATGAATGCACAAAGACAAAGTGGAAGAAATAACTAAACACTTTTTCTTCACCTCTGATCGTAGTGTGTGGGCTGCTCTGCTATCAGAATACAGTCCTTGGCATACATACAAGCTTACACATAACTATTCTTCCATTCCTGGCCCTTGCTTATCATTTTTATCATTTACTTTCCTTCAAATAGCCTCGATTTCTTGATCTCTATTAGTACGATAATGCACTCTGACACACATACACTCCACATGCCAGTCATCAACAAGGCCAAATCAGACTGTCACCATGTTGCTGTATGGAATTTCAAAAGACTGATACAAATACTGATGCAAATACCAGGAACATTAATGAATTATTAGGTTTCCTATTAAGACATGTTCTGTGCGCTCAATATTTGTGGATTTTAACTTACTAGTGCTATGATGACAATGACAGAAAATGTTGCAGATAATTGGTTACAAAAGAAAAGAAGGTGCATGTCCTTTTTGGGGGTCTTTAAGGAATACATTTTAGAAAAGTTGAAAGGTTTTCACAGTAGTGACGGTAAGATTCAGAGATTCGCATCGGTGCATCAGCATAAAAGTTAACGATGTGATGCAAAAAAAAAAAAGGGAAAAAAGCGTGCATCGGAGACAAGTTGCCATTTGTATCACCATGCATCGTTTTTAACATATTTGCAGTCACATTGAATACAGATTAACATGGCAGAGGTAGAGCTGCATCTTCCTTGAATCATATATCAATGCATCTGTAGCTGCTTTATATGTATCCTTATTGTATCGTATCGAACACTATGCATCGAGACCTGAATTGCATCGGCCTTAGTTATGGAGATGGACATCCCTAATTTACAGTGAAACAAACAAGGTTCCTACAAGGTGCTACAAAAACACAAGAAAACACAAAAATAAATAGGACACTTCATAGTGCATGTGTGCAAGATTTAGTGTAAAAAATTTACAAGTCACCACAAGTGTGCATCAAAAGGACACAAATAAATGCATGTAATTAGGATATTAGAGAGTCAGATATGAAACATGAACCTTTAGTACACAATCCTTAGTTCAGTAAATGTCAGAGTCATGCTGGTGTTAATTCAACTTTATTTTATAAAATAGAATTTAATTAGTTAGGAAATATTGTGTGGAAGCCAAACTAATATCTGCTTGAGTGGAATTTGAAAAAATAAACAAGCCGGCACACGTCTCTAATCGAGACAGATTATGAACTGAGATTGAAGAAGCGCATGGACCAGAATTCCAATGCGGATACATATGTTTGGAGCATTAAAAAGATACAAATCGTGTCAGTACTTGATGAATGTTGCTTTTGCTGATGTGAAAACATTTTATATAATAATTAGTCCACCTACACAATAGGGGTCATGATGTACATGATGATCATGAACAAATTTGCCTTAATTATGAGCGATTCCAGGTGTGGATGCTCACAGGAAAATTTGCTATGATCGATGCATCATGCAAGGATGTCTTTGATACTATGCTGAAGATTTTGATCAGTGTAACTTTGTGTTGCAGGTAGTGAGAAAGTTTGCTGTGTATTGCTGACAGCAGAGAATGGTCTTTTCCCAGGAGCTGCTGCAGGACCGTCAAACACTCCACCGGTGAGTCTGATCTACAAACTCCATCTGCAACCTGCCATCTGTCACTTATGGGTGCACAGCAGATGTTTTTTGAAATACTTTTTTTTGCTTTTATTCCCATCACAATAAGGTGTTTCATTTACACCATTTCCTTAAGGAGGCCTAATAACCACATATATAGGTCATTATCAATCAAGGGTATAGGAGGAATTACTGTCTGCATAGAAATGATAAATATTTCATACATTTTCAGGAAATGAACTTTATTACAGGAATAACTGGCAAAAAAAAATCAATGTTGTTGTTTCCATAAATGGAATTATCTTCAATCAGGGAGCAATCAGCACATCATGAAAAACAGAAAATGTTGATATCATTTTAGAAACAAGCAATCTTTTATTCATCACTAGTGCAGCACTGAGCTGTAGCCAATCTGTGCCTTTCCAATTAAATTATCTATAAAAAGAAAAAGAAAAAAATAATCTACAGAGCACT
The DNA here is from genome assembly GCF_946808225.1 of Silurus aristotelis. Taxonomy (NCBI): domain Eukaryota; kingdom Metazoa; phylum Chordata; class Actinopteri; order Siluriformes; family Siluridae; genus Silurus; species Silurus aristotelis. Next base: position 2,313,526 of record NC_139591.1, read on the forward strand.
GGAGTATAAAGTGGACTGAGAGAAGATGCCTTATTTCTGTTTCTTGTCTATATATATATATATATATATATATATATATATATATATATATATATATATATATATATATATATATAAAAGCCGTATAACAGAGCGCTGTATCACAGACAGTTATTTCCTACAGTGAGAATGAATGCAACCAATGCACACAATTTAACAATTCTCCTTTCATTGCAGCCACAGCTGCTCCTCCCGCATATATCATCAGTAGCAGAAGCATCGATATTAACATTTTTGTGCTTTTTTCCCGTGCATTACGGTTTTCCTGGGGATTTAAAATAAAGGCAAATTGTGTGTTTTTTGTGCAAATTCTTTAGGAATGAAAACGCTGTTTTGACCGACGTTTGCTCAGCTTTTCGTGAAACATCTGTCTTGTAAATCCTCCTCTTCTCCTCTGTCAGCCATTGTGGAATAAATAAACAGCTATTAAAGCAACACGGATATATTTGATTTTGTTCAGTTTGCTGAGGGTAGAGATCTTGCAGGTGGTGACTGTAAAGGCTCAAGGCAGACAGATGTCTTTGACCCGAGCAACAGTTGCTGGAACGCCTGAAATCTGAATTGCAAGAGATTCTAACCTAATCTTATCTTCTAATCTAATTTATACCCAAGAGAAATAAATATTCATTGAAACAATATGTAAAGTCGATGATTCTGGTCAGCAGATAAGCCCTTTATATGTACTGTAAAATGTTTATTCCTGTTGATGCTTGAGAAGCGTTTGTGTGGTTAAATTGACTGATTGATTGATTGATTGATTGATTGATTGATTGATTGATTGATTGATTGATTGATTGATTGATTATCAATATGGGCAAGTAAATGCAATGTGATTGGATGTTATTCAGTATTATATGAATTAGGCTGTAAGACAGGGTCTAAATATCAGGCATGTCCTAACCTTTTTTCGCTCTGCAACTTTTTTTACAATCTATGTGAATTTGTAATGCGTGTTGCAGAACAGAATGTTTCTCAATACACTGTATGAGAGAGAGAGAGAGAGAGAGAGAGAGAGAGAGAGAGAGAGAGAGAGAGAGAGAGAGATGTAGGGGTCATGCAAACAATTTCTGGAAGTATTTAATTTCCTGTTAAAAGTATGTGGACGTTGTTTTGTCCACATTCCTCGCATGCCGTTTGCTGTTTGCAATCCTGCAGGTGCGCGTGTTAGTTTTTTTTGCCAGTCGCATTTGTCCCGCACATTGTTTGCACAACAAAAGAAGCTGCTTTTCCAGCATGCACTGTTTTGACCCGCATGTGCACGCGTTCAGCACCTTATCTGGGTGGACAAAAGCGGAATGGGGGTCAGGGTTGCACCTGAATAGGGCTGTACACCTGTAACCCGAGCGCGAGGCCGCCGGGCGCGCCGCCGCCCGCGCCGATGCTCTAGAACGAGGCATTCATTATTCATCGAGGGGGCGCCGTGCGCGAGCGAGGAAGAGCCGGCGCGCGCGTGCGCTCGCGCACACGCACACGCACGCACGGAACGAGCTGCTCGTGCCGTTTCCTCCCCGAGCTTCTTCCTCTGGTTTCCTCACCATCTTTTCTTCCTTTTCATTCGCGCTGCTTTCAGTCCGGGAAAGGATCGTTGTCACTCAAGGAAGCGGAGGAGAAACACACTCGACGCTGCGCGCGCTGCTCAGAGGTAACGCGTGACATCCTGATCATTGCTCACTGCTTCACTCCGGCGAAGGGCAAATCCACCAATCTCCAGTAACCTTCTCCTTACAGAAGCGTCACATGCTGTAGTTTGCGTCCTTTCTGATGAGTTCGATTCGTGCACAAGTCGATTCATTATTGCTGATGTTTTCTTGGGAAGATCACAATACGGGAACGAGGACGACTGCAGAGCTTTTCTTCTTTGCACCATTTTCGTGTTCATAACCTCCTTTCAGAAGTTGATACACTGCTGAAACATTTCATGCATTGGACACATTGAATATATATATATATATATATATATATATATATATATATATATATATATATATATATATATATATATATATATATATATATATATATATATAAACACTTCATTGCTGCATTTGCAGTATTTTTTTTACTAATGCATCATAAACAACTACTGTATATTATGACATAACTGGATAGACTTCATAGCCTGTTAATTATGTGTTGTTCCTAATGACCGATCAAGTTACATTATATACTAGAATTAATACAGCAGAAATAACACACAATCCAAGACAGAGGTGGAGGGGCAAGACTTATTATTGCCACCCCGAGCCACAGACATGGGCACACCCCTGCATCCTGTCCTGCGTCTTGCATATTTATGTTCAGATTTCATGCTTATATGCGTAATTATTGTGTTTATCTCTTAGTGCATAAGTGCACCGTGGTGCTCGTTGGATATTTTTTGTTTTCTGCACATGGCACAGGATATAAAAATGGACCGGAACTGATAATGCTGATGGTATGTGATGATATCGACACCCCGGCAAACGTACCTCGTCCCAGATAAGAATGTCCTTGTTTAGTTGAAGAGAAGAAGAGAACGTTTTCTCTTATTGTAGGGTCGATTGTGTAAATTTGGCATCGGTCTTCTGCAGGAACCCAACGTTAAAATGTGTCTTAGTTTCAGTTGATTTTGTTGCATTGCTCAGGTAAGCAGTAACTTGCCCACCAAGATCTCGCATCATACTGTATATAAAGTGTGTTTGTCTCATGCCTTTTTTCAACATTTCATGCAATACTGAGTGTGCAGTTAAAAAAAAAAGATCTAGCCTTGAATTCAAAGCGCTTGACTTGCACTTTTCTTTCAGCCAAGAGTTAATTGATACTGCATGCAAACCTGAAACCTGAAAGGAAATGGAGAAAGCAGCAATTATTTGTTCAGCATCTAATGGGCATGTTATTGCTAACAAACCCGAAGAACCACCTTTAAATGCTTTCCCTATGAGGCAGCCTAATAGTTTAAATCCACAATCAGGAATGTGCCAAACAATCAGGAATGTGGTTAGGATGGCAACCAAAAAAAAAAAAAAAAAAAAAAAAAACCCAGGCAAAACAATAGAGCAACAGCACCACAGTACCAGAGCGGAATGAGAAACAGTAGTGGGCAAATGAGAAAGTCATGAGCTAATCCAGTCTGGTGAATCCAGAGAGTATGAGAAAGAAGAGAGGAGCTGGATTTCTGGAGAAGTAGCTTTGATATAGCTTTCACATGATAATATCTCTGGTGATGAAGCATCATGTTTGCACCCTTTACTCTGCAGTGTTCTTGCCACAAATACACATGTGAATGGAGTCTCTCAGAGAGAATCTCAGTGTAGTGTTGGTTCAAATGCTGGCCTGCTGATCAGGAGCTTAAATGCACATTCAGTGGTGTATGGACAGTGGTGGTTCAGGTTTTAAAACTTTAACCCACCTTTCAGACAGTCATGAGTTCCAATTTGCACCACTGCTGGGCCCTTGAGCATGGCCCTTAACCATATACTGCTCATATCTATATAATATATTACTAAATAGTAATAAAAAATAAGTTGCACTGGATACAGATGATAAATGTAAAAAGTTGTCGCATGATAGTTTCTAGAAGGACTGTTTAGTACATAGTGCCGAAAGTTCCTACCGAGAGCCAAAGTATAGCTTCAGGTTCACGTATGAAGTGCAGCAGGGGGTCAGATTAAAGTTGAGAAACTTAAATACAAGGTAAATAGGTGAGGAAGGTGGGTAGCTTAGTGTTTAATTCATTGGATTTTGGATTTGAAGGTTGTGAGGTTAAATCCCAGCCACACCAAGGTGCCACTATTGGGCCCCTGAGCAAGACCCTTAACCCCATAGCTGCTCAGATGTATGAAGTGGTAGCTTAATGTATATGATGTTTGACTTCTAAATGGAAGGTCAGGAGTTTAAATCCTGGCACCACCAAGCTGCCACTTCTGAGAATGGGCAATAATAATAATAATAATAATAATAATAATAATAATAATAACTGAACAATGATAATAATAAAATAATAACTATGTAATATAATAAACTGGGTAGATAATACTGCTGGTCCTTGTACCTGCTAACTAGTAACTTGTCAACCCCTGGTAATAATGTATACCACACTATTATTAAGCCTGGCATTGGCTTCAAAACATTTAAAATCAAATACCAGCTGACTTTATGGTCAATTCCATACAGCCATTAATACAAAGTATTTATGAGTAAAATGTCTGGATGTCACTAAAGACAGTATTTCCCTTATCCTGGCCTTTCCACAGAAACCCGATGTCCTCTTGATATTTATTTCCCCTAAAAGTAGAGTTTTCGGTTCACCACACCCTGTTGAATCCTATTGGTACGACAAAGTGATTATGACACTACATGGAAAATCCCAGTGTCCTTGATGAAGTGAAAGCAGACTCTGCTGAAAGCTTTTGCAATTTAAAGGCAAAAAAAAAGGAGAAAAAGAAGAATAGAAAACAGGAAGCTGATGCTCACAGGAATTTCTAACCAGTGCCAGCAGAGGATCCAACCCACCAGCTGTCACCTCCAGGCTGCAGATTGATTTTCTTCAGAAAGATGAGTAAATAATAAAAGAGGCGAATATGATTTTGCAGACAACTAATGATTACACTTTCTACTCAAATTACTATAGTCCTATGTATATTATTTATTATTTATATAAGAATCTCAGGGATTTGATTATGATGTCTTGCACTGTGGTCTCACTTATAAAGAAAAGCCCCCATTTAATCACATAATGTATATGGAGGCTGGAAACTGGAAGACACTCTTGTGCTATTTAATACAAATTCCATATTTCAGTTCTAAACATTGGCAGCTGAATGAGGATTTTTGTCTGTCACTTCTTACTGGGAAGTAGGAAGGATGTAGGCTCCCTGCTTGTTTTCCTTCTCTGTAATGGGAGGAGCATTGGGTAGATGTGAGCTGAGGGGTATCATGTGCGCTCTGTTTAGAAACAAGGACAGTGGAACCTGCAGGCTACATTTGCGTATGTGGTCTACTTAAGGCTCAGACTCTAAACGACATTGCAGAAACATTTCTCCTTACTGTCGCATTCGAGGTCGGGCAGCCCGTCCCCATAGTTACTTTGAAACACACTTATATACAAGTGTTTATGTTTCCAGAACATTATAATGTAGCACCCAGCAGTTGAAGTGTTCTGAGGCTTTTAAATCAGCGTTAAACATGATGGAAAACACACACGTCTTGGAAACAGTTGGAGGTTGTCTCTCTTGTGTTTTCTTTTTTTTTTCCCCTTTTGTCTCAGCTGAATTTTTTTTGGGACGCGACCCTGATTATTGTGAAAACACTCACTAGCTACGTGTCTTCCAGCCAGCCAGGCCTTCGGCCACCTCTTTACCGCAAACATGTCGCCAGACATCAGTTTGAATTATTTACCATGTGAACCACGCTGGTAAAAAAAATGCATGGGATTAGACAGCAGACACACATATAATAATCGATATTTTCTCACTGAGTATTTAAGTTTAATATCCATGAGTTATATATTGGATGCGCGTAAGACCATGTGGTTCGCATTACATTAAAAGCACATTTCTAAAATCTCTTCGGAGCCCCACCTTTTTCTGTGGGAGTTACCAAATGTCTTTTTGGATCGGCAAATACAGAATGCAAATTCTTACATTTCCCTTTACATGTATTCCTTATAGTTATAGTTCCTTATCCTTATACTATTCCAGATTGTAAAGTGCTGGTAGTATGCATCTTGTGAGGGTTTTGTCATCTGACAGGCATTGAAAGAGCTCTATTGGAGCATGCAGAGGAGGGAGACAGTTGCCCCCTTGGCTAGACTTTGACTAAATAGCTGAGAGTTAAAAGTAGTTGGGTCTGGCTGTGAAGGCATGTTTGGTGGCCCACCTGCTGTAAACCACTACATAATAACTTTCTCTTCACATGAGAGAGTAAATAAAGAATAATATGTACATTCATATTTTGATAAATTACATATGTACACTTGAAATGTTGGGTAGCTTAGTAGTTAAGCTTTAAACAAAGAAACAGTTAACTGGCTATAAATTGTTTCGAAACCTTTGCTAGGACAAAAGGCGCAGTAGCACTAAGTGCTAATTATTGCTCTGAAAACCTACACATTAAGCATATCCAAAATGCCTTAATCTTTCAGTAGCAACAAGAAATGCTTTTAATGCTTCGAACAATCTTATAAAATTTTCTGCAGCTACCAAAAAGCCAATGCATGTAATATTTATCTTAGCAGAGTGGTTGTTTCTGATCTACACCAAACCCATCTGGAAAGTGTTTTCGCAGTAATTGAGCAGCTGATAGCTTAGTGGTTAATGCTTTAGACTTTGGTGAAAATCTGATTCTATAGTGCAAAGATGCCCATACTGGGGAATGGACCCAAAGTTGGCCTGTGGTCACTTTTGATTTGGCCCCCAATGGAATAGAGGAGAAGATGGAAAAACTGATCATTTATAATTTAATATTTAATGTAACACATTTTGTTTTATTAAGTGGTTTTACTTAGTGGTTAGTGGCACTCCTGGGCCCCTGAGCAAGGCCCTTAACCCCATAGCTGCTCAATTGTATGGATGAAATAAATGGCTTAAATGGCTTTTTATAGAAAATGGCTGGTGAGGCACCTTCTAAGCTCTTCATTCAGATCATAAAATGACCTTGTTACTCATGTCTCCTTGGCAGTTATTTATTTCGAGTAGAAACATTCAAGACTGGAGTCTAGACCATGGCTGTCTGATCTACCAGGCTGACGTGGGCGCAGGTTTTCATTCCAACTAAGTAAGAGCTAACACCCGATACTGCACTGAATGCCAACCTGCACCCACACTGACCCTTCGCCAGTAAGCTTGGACAGTTGTATGAAGTCACGTCAAGTTTATTTCTATAGCGCTTTTCACAACAGACATTGTCTCAAAGCAGCTTTACAGAAATCAACAGTGAAGGTGAATGGTGTGTATTTATCCCTGATGAGCAAGCCAGACTGTGGCGAGGAAAAACTCCCTTAGATGTTATGAGGAAGAAACCTTAAGAGGAACCAGACTCAAAAGGAGAACCCATCCTCATTTGGGTGACATCAAGAGTGTGATTATAGTCTTTAAACACTACAGAACACTGGAGTGAGAACTAACATGAGCACTGGAGTGTAAGATTATGAGTAATGGTCTTTCTACAGTCTTTAAGTCATTGTGGTTATAAAACTAGGAGCTACTGAGCAACTCATAAAATAGCTCAAAATTTGCGATCATCACAGATCCAACACCAGCTTCTCCATGCCAGAGCCTTCAAACACTCAAGGAGGTCCAAAGTCAAAACTCCACATGAGGTGGGATCCAATTGGCACTGGTACGTCTCTAGATGGTTCGGGATGTTTGCGGGGTCGGGACCTACTTCTTTAAACGTCCACAATCTTCATGAGGTGGGACGTGACTGGGGCTGGAGCAACCTCAGGATGCCTCGGGATGGGGAGAGAAAGAGATGAGTTATAAGTTATGAATTAGTTAATTGTAGGTCGTTATGAATAAGAGTGTGAATGTAAATGTAAAGCTTTAATCAAATTAAGTTTTCTGCAACTACCACAAAGCATGTAATATTTATCAGTCTCAGTTTAGTGGTTATTCCTGAATCCCACCAAACCCAATTGGAAAGAGTTCTCTGACACTCTGAATAAGAAAAGTAATTATGCTTCCCTACATGCGATCACAAAGCACTTCATAATTTCTTTTTTTTTTTTGCGATCACACATCTTGGCAGGCTAGCTGAAGCAAAACCATTCTGCTTATTGAGAAGAAAGAGAAAAGCTACTATGCAGTGGTTAGTTGGGGTAATCGGTAATTAGAAGCAAAGTCGCTAATGTAATATAATGTAATGCATTGTGCAAACAGGATGCTATATGACGACTCTGTGCTAGAACAGTTTCTCTTCTTTTTTGTAAATGCCCACATACCTCTGTGATTGTTGTTCAGAAAAGATGATGTCGTCCATTCATAGAAATTTAACTGAAAGAATAACCGCCTCTGCAGATGTGGTTAGGACTGATGACAAAAAAACTGAACAGATGCTCCTTTAATAAGAGATTATTTGGGGTTGACAGTTTCTTTAGGGTAATGATGCACGTTCAGCCATATTGACAGAAGATCTATAAAGCTTTACACATGAAGATAAGCATTGTTAGCTCCACATATTTCTTTTTTGAAATGTGTTTGCTTTTGCATGTTGCAGTTTGGGGCACAGCTTCCTTTATCTTATATAGACTTTGTTGTGTTTACAACAGTTATGAGGAGGCCATATGGCTTCATTAGTCAATGCTAGATGACAGCACAGCAATAAATCCTGACTGAACAGTAAAAAAATGGGCCATTGATGTCTTCATCATGTGTGCCATCATACATCTGCCTAGGCCAAGGGAGCTACTCAAATTTAAGTGCACTGTTCTAGCTGTTATGGTCAGTATAGAGTTATGTTTTAAGCTCCAATAGTAATACTACTGCAAGAAAAGGGACTTTCTTTCATAAGACCTTAATTAGGAGTCTAGTTTGTGCTTGTCCTCAAAGCTGTTCAGATCTTTGTGTACCGGATGAGAGCTAAAGGCCAAATCACATCTTTAGAATTTTTCCTTTTGCTGTCTCACAGGCATCGGGCCTTTTGTGTGAATGTTTATAAAGAACGAAAATGGAAAAAAGTTCCTAGTGCCAGTCTGAACCCAATGAATAGCATACTCTAATAGCCAAGAACTCACTTTAAAAATATTATCAAGATGACAGTCCACCCAAGTCCACTCAGTTCATTTGTTCATAAAATCACCAATGAAACAATGAACACATATTTCTCCATTCACTAGTTCACAAAACCAGCAGATGTGCTAAAGCAAAAGGGCTTAAAAACAAAATTAAATGCTGCACTATAGCAATCTGTATTGTATAAATATGAAAGTTCATCGTTCACCACATTTAAGATTTCATAATATTTAGAAATAAATAAATATAAAACATGACTGTGTAATCTGCTTGACTAATGCAATTTTATTCTCAAAGTTTTCAAGGTTAATGAAGCTTAGAAAGAGAACAATATAAACCGGGAAACAATCCTTTTAATAGTGCAATAGTTCATTACCTAATACAGCTGTTTATGCTCTATGCAACACAGCCATACACTTGTACAAGGTGTTATCAAAACTAGCTCTATATATATATATATATATATATATATATATATATATATATATATATATATATATATATATATATATATATATATAAGAAAGTATTTTATTGAAGTTTACACATTATCACCTTCAAAATAGTCCATTTGCACTCCAGCAATACAGCGCTCTCAAAGTTCCTGCCACTGGAAGGTGTTCTGGAAGTCTCCTATTCGAAGCCTCTCAATCACCTTCTGAGATTTGCTCTGGATCTCCGCAATGGTGTCAAAATGCCGACCTTTGAGCCGGATCTTCATCTTGCGGGAAAGTCCGCAGGAGCCGAATCTGGAGAGTAGGGTGGGAAGTAGGGAGGAAGTCAGATCATGTTGTTTCTGGGGAGAAACTTACGTGCGAGGAGAGCTCGGTGACAGGGTGTTCTAAATTGCTGTACTTGATGAAATTGCCGACGTGGTACTACACATGGTAGGTAGAACACCAGTTGGACAGCTTCCGTTGTACACAGGATGATGACTTTTGGCACACTGACTTATGAAGGTCGCCGCTCCCTGTGACTGTGCGTGCAGCTCTGTGCTGCTATCTGTTGGCATGTTACTAGTCTTAAATCTTTTTGACACCATCTCGTAATATCAGTCCTCAAACACAAATGTTTCCAAAGATACCACTGTGAACATCACTTCGCTTGTTATCTCATAGATCTTGTAATAACTAAGATGAGCATCAATACGAATGCTTCATGTAGCTACATTGAAATTTGGAATTTTGAGTCCAATGTTCTACTAGTTCTATGTTGGATTTATCATTAACAATGCTATTTATTGTTTTAATGTGTTATATGAGTGTGAAGTCTTATGTCCCAGTTTTTCTTCTGTTTATTGCCAATGTAATAACCACCAACTTCCAACAGAAGATACAACACACATAACCACATTAACACAGTTGATATAGATTTTTCATCTAATTCCTACCAGGCTTTTGTAACATTGCTAAAGAAAATAGCAGAGTTGACACAGATATTCCCAACATAACTGCATTACATCTTATTAGATCTTAAAAAGCATCCATTACCACTGTTCTCTATAGCAAACTCTGGAATTAAATGGCACATGCACAATAGATCGCCACGGCAAAGGCTAGAATTAATTACATAATCTGAACAGAGAGGATAGGAATATAAAAGCATAAAGTGGGTCTGCACTTGAAAGCAAAACGAACAAAGCTGGCATTTGCAGCTGCGCTTCTGAAACCAAGTGGAACTTTGAGATTCTGCTTTAAGCTCATCTGTTTAGCAGGATAAAAAAAAAATGTCGACACATTGTTATCTCTTTTTATTTTGGGCGGGAATTTTATGGCTGCGTTTTTCTTTCTTTAATCCGTGCACAAAAGTCATTTTTGCTCTCTTTTTATTTACATCACCAACTGTGTCTGGGGATTTTAAAGTCATTTTCATGTTCATGTTCATTCAGCCAATAGGAACCGAATGGGATTATGTAGGAATAGTAGACATTTCATTACCCCTGTTGATTTACAGAAATGAACAGCAAAACCACAGCCTTTTGTGGTTCCGTCCACAGTCTTCAATCACTACTGATTTATTCTCCAATTGGCCATTTGCCTGCCTTTCCACTGGGATTTGTTTAAAAAATATGTCATGTGCACAGTATGTATACTCAGCAGTATGTGTTTAGCGAAGATAATTAAGCTCAGTCTACTTTTTAGCTTTTGTTGCACAATGAAGTTTTTGTGTAATGTTGATGCAATTTACGTGAATACTTGCCAAGGTGGACTTTTTAAAGATTATTTTGTGTGCAGGATTCAAGAATTAATGTGCGTTATGTTATGGAGGGATGTACAGTGCATGGCCAGGATTAGAAACGATCCCTTATTAGAGAGACAGAGCATGTAGGACGTTTTGGAGACAAAGTGAGAGAGATGCAATTGATGGTTTGGTCATGTGCAGAGGAGGGACATGGGGGACATCAGAATAAAGAATGTTAAGGAGGAAAGGAGGAAGGCCAAGGAGGAGGTTTATTTATGTGGAGAGAGAAGACATGCAGGTGGTGGGTTTGAAAGAGCCAGATGTAGAGGACAGGATGACATGGAGACTCATGATCCACTGTGGAGATCCCTAATGGGAGCAGCTGAAAGAAGATGTACAATAGTAGTATAATATGCATTTATGCGTTGACACACTGTAATGACACTGAAATGTTAATTTCTCTGATCATAATGTGCATTTGGTATAATGTTGACCATCATGTGATTCTGACGTAGCCGAAGTTTGATTTTCCAGACGGGGTCATGACCTCAGAAATCAGATTAACTTGAATTAGATGTTAATACACACGATTGTGTATTTGGAGTTGTCAGAAGGGGTTTGTGGTTGATTATAGAGGTGGACCGATTCTCAGTTTTGCAGATTAAACAGCACTGATAGTTCAACTGATAGGCAAAAATCTATATAGATATTTTTTCCGGGTGGCGTCCGTTGCTGGTTGCACGGGAGACTGCGTGCTGCACAGAGAGCACTATATTAATTAAATGTATTATTTATAATTTATAACATTAATTATATTTATTAGTTAATATATTCCTTATATATCCTGTATCCATTTTAAAAACTATTAGTTATCGGCAAGTACAATCAAACCTAGCTATCGGTATTGTTCAAATCCACTATCGGTTGACCTCTTCTGATTTATGAATATATAAAATGAATATGAAATACACAATGAGTTTTATTGTTTTGTTTTGTTGTGCATTCAGCCATGGCTACAGCCTCGAGTTCATTTTCTCCGAACTCATTTCTCGCGCTGTTCCGCAGGCACAAACAAATCATCTTGTTCCTTCACTCCGTCCTGCTATTGATGTTCTCTAAAGAGGCAGTGGCATTTTCTGCTGGTGCTTTCTGCATCTGTAAAAAAGTGCCTAGCATTGTCTGAGCTATTGGTATGCTACAGGCGGATACGTCCTGCAGAGACAATGCAAAAATACTTCCTCAAAGTGTAAACAATCGTCCATCCTTCCTTCATGTGTTTCTGTACAGTCTTATAGCTTTGAAGACCTGTATTAGTGTTTACGCCATGCTTGGCTCAAAACATTTTGGGTGGATTTGGTTCGAGTAAAATCATATTGAAGTAAAGTGTGTTAGAGTTACAGGTTCTCGGCGGTTGTGTGTAACAAGGACACACGCTGATCTTTGACAGCCGAATAGATTCAGTTAGGTTGCCAGCAGCATACACACACACACACACACACACACACACACAGGATGAGTCCCTTATGGACGACCTTCTCTCAGCTCCATTGAAAGTGTCTGTTACTGGGTTGAGCCATAAATGGCCTCGTGTGCTATGAAGTTGTTTTTTTTGGAAATCCATAACGTACCCTGGCAAAGAGCATGAATTCCATTTATTTAGATTTTTTCCTCAGAAACTCAGTTATGTGCATCCATTTCAGATTTGTAGCCAATGTTTGAAATTAGCATTGATTTTGTCAGTCTGTGTCGTCTTTCCAATATTGCAAAAAGTAGTTCACCTGGTCATAAGTACAGTATGTGCTTTTTTGAGCAGGGGCCTTGTTTAGGGGCCCAGGAGTGGTAGCTTGTTATGGCTGGGATTTAAACTTATGACCTTCAGGTCCAAAACCCAAAGCTTTGATTCTAATGACTTTTACTTTTGTACTCTATTCTCTAAATATACTGCATCCTAAATAAGGTATTAGTCATTACTCATGTGCTTTGGATGGAAGTTTTTACTTTTATTTATTTATTTACTTATTTGTAGAACATTACTTTGTTCAGTCAGAGCCTGGAGAGCCTCGGTGTTGCAGATCTTCGTCATTAAAGGAAGAACCGTGTCACTTTGCTTTTGATCTCAATCCAGATCAGGCGAATGCTATCCAGCTCTGATCCTTTGCCTTACAAGAACATGCAGGAGAACCATATAATTACTTTTGATCTTAAGCTTAAGATTTTCCGCGCAAAAGCCCTCGCGGATGACTTTGCACGAATGTCCGTCTGTTCCTGACGTCTCCTGTATGGCAGAACATACTCCCAGTGAGCCTGCTTTTATTTTTCTATCCTGTAAGGAGGACAGATAGCTGGTGAGCTTTAATTAAAGGAGGAACCTGCATGTGATGAAAATGCTGGTGAAGTAATTGGTGTTTAGTGCAAAAGCCTCAAGGAATAGAAGAACATGCTGAAGTATACAGCACCTTGGCAAGTCCTTTTTGGTACAATGGCTAAAAGTCGCTTGGTAAGAAAAACTTATTTTACTGTATTTTTTTAGCTTTTTTTTTAAACATGGCTGTCAATATGAATTATTGTTAATGCTATGCTAATTGGCTTTGACATCCCTGTTCCATAAATGGATTTATATAGCAATAATTAAAATTAATAATTCTATGTTCATAATAGCAGTCTAATGTGAAAGTTTTTAATAAGCCTACATGCTTTTATGTGAAAACAGAATAAAAGATGAGCATTCTGGACACAAACTCTTCACTTGTTCCCCTTTTCCACTGGGAGACAAATGAGATAACCTGTCTTGTTAAAACATGTAAACCTCTCTGAACTTTAGCCGGACAGTCCTCCAGCATTAACCTTCTGCTTCATACAAATCCATAAATGTTTCTTTAAGGATATGTGATAGCAGAGGAGGATGGTTCTCATGAGGATAACTCCTTAAAGCTATAGTCATTTCAGATCAGGTCTGTTTACAGCTGTAGAGTGGCTGAAAATGTGTTCTATTAAGGAATACAGTTATTGTACTTTAGTGTATTGTGTACAGTAAATAGTATTTAGCAACTGAGTCTGTAATCTGTATAGTAATTGCTGAAGTAGTTGTATAGAAGTATAATAATTGCTTAAGATTTTGCTAAAATATATATCAATATTTAGTCGCAAGATGTTGTAATTACATCAGTTTCCAAATACAAACAAAACTAGATAGACAATAAACAAATTAATTAAATAATGTCAATAGTACAAAGCTTATACATATTAATATTAATTATTATAATATGGAAGTATTTATAATTTTAATATTGGGGATCAAGAAAGTGGTAGCTCAAGTGGTGGACTTTTGATCAGAAGATGAGTTTGAATCCCAGCACTGCTATAGCTGGGCCCTTGAGCAAGGCTCTTAAAGGTGCTTTATACTTACATGTATGTTACAGCACAGTGAAATTCTTCACATGTCTTAAAAATGTTAGGAGTTAGAAGCACAGGATCTGTGATGATACAGAGCCCCTTGGTGACCCTTAAGGGCCTTTCTCAGGGGCCCAAAGAGTTGGTGCTTGGCGATACCTGGATTTGAATCCCAGACCTTCTGATCAGGGACCAATAGCATTACCCACTGAGCTACCGTCTGGCAAATGCTCTAAGCGTAAATGAGTTGATTAATATTAATAATATTCTGTATTTATTTAATTAATCAGTTATAGAAATGAAGCTACGATCATTAATCTGTGTAATAATTGGTTGGTTATTTAAGAAATAATGCAACACAGAGAGTGCTGTTTAAGGAAAGTAATCAATAAAGAAGTGCTGTGATAAAAAAAACCAAAATGATGGACGTCCTGAAGTGTTTCATTTGTCTTACACAATTTAGATTTATTAAAGAACAACACATGATCCATTTCATACTGTGGAATTACTACTTTCCCTTTAACAGCTACTGACTGTCTTTCACTTTTGTCAGCGCTGTGCTGCTATACAAACATGAATAATTGCCTCCTAGCCAATCAAAATCCAATCCAGAATGTGCAACCATGTCTGGCTGTATGAAAACTGTGCATAATGATCTTTCTGAAACTCAGGAAACCCTGGTTATTGCAATGCAATCTGTCATCATACTTAGAAATATTTTGATGATAAAGCTGTCTGGAGCTTTCAGTGAAGTGCAGGTTCTTCTAAAAAGCAGAATTCTTTACACTGTGTATCAGCCTGCTATCAGCAAATCAGCAAATTTAGAGCAGTGGCTAGTGTTCCATTTCCCATCTTCCCCTGGGGCTGTAAAGCAGGCTACATCTGAGGACGAACCTTTGTAGAACAGTGCACTTTCATAAATCGCAAGCAGGACATAGAATCAACCAATGCTTTTCTCTCAGCCTTCATCGTCCTGCATGTCAGATATTATTATTATTATTATTGTAAAATTCATTTTATTACAGAATAGTAATAAAACAGGATTTGGCTAAGATCAGCCTGTAGCTATAAATCAGGTCATGTAGAATTGTCATGTGGATTCTAACAAAGTTGTAATCGTTATTGTGATTAGAGACAGTTTCGGCTCCGCTGTCCATCTGCAATATTGAATTTCACTGTGCCACTTGCGTCACTGATGTCTCCAGTGTAATGTTCATTATTTGATTAAGAAGATGAAACTCTGCTTCCACTGACCAAACTGCTGTATCTTTCCGAGGAAAACATCTGATTCATGCTTTTTTTTCATTAAAAAATTCAGATATTTCTTGTGAATTTGGCAATGTCTTATGGGTGAATTTAGGAAGAGTAAAAACAAGTCTTGGTGATTATAGCGACCCGGATTTTCCAACAATATGCAGAATGATACATTTTAAGAAATGTGTTCAGACAGATCTCAAAGAAAAAGTAAAAGATCAAGCTGTCAACATTTCCAGAAATATACAGCAAGCCCAGTCTTCTATGGATTCAGATTTGCATTCCACAGTTCGATGTCTGCCAAATATACTGACGGGTGGAAATAAAAAGAGGGCCAGGTCAGGTTTAGAATAATCTATGGATAAATAATCTTTGCCAATTAAGTTTTTTATTGGTTTAGAAATTGTTTAAATGATTTGACAGCTACAGAACTTCCGATTGAACTCATATGATTCAGAAAACACTGATTCTAAACTTTAATTAGCGGTTATATGAGGCAGGATGGAAGTGTTGAAAATGTGCAAAAACATATATGTATTATTTATAATGTATTCATTTTCATATAGCACTGGGAACAAGGCTCCGAGTATACATGACAGGCAGGTACTACTGGATGGAAACAGACCACTTTCCAACAGGAAACTGTATTTTGAGACGGGTCCAGAACAATTAGACTTGAAAAATACATTGAAAATGAATGATCTAAGCAGAAGTAAACACACTGGGAAAAATTATTCATGTTGAAATGGGAACATTTTTGACAAAGACCAATACAGAAAAATAATTGACAAAAATTGTGTCACTTTTCTTGTCTGAAGCGTTTTTATGTGCTGCCAGACTGTCTCGGGCTGCTGACAGTATTCCAGAGGAGCCTCCTACGCTGTATATGCAACCACCTTATCCAGATTAGCGGTTATATTTGCAGCAGTCCTTGAAGCAGGGTGTGAGGCCTTAGCCTGCCTGTCCTCCCAGTATGTCCTCTCTCTTATCTGCCTCTCAATACGCATTCAGCATAGTATTGGTGAATCGGGTTTTGGCCTTTTAAATGTACATGGTGTAATAGTGATCTTTTATTGGGGTTTTACTATTAAAAGAAAGCCTGATGCAGGTCAAGTTTTCAAGATCTTGTGTATTGCAGCAAGTACTTTATCTTCTTCAGGGTTATGAAGGGTTTAATCCAAATCCGTAGGGAAACGAAATATGTAATATTTTTTAGCTACATCAGGAAAACCCACATAAACAAAAGCATGTAAGGGTGAACTGTAACCCAATTCAAATCCCACTGCCATCAAGCTGCCACTCCAGGGCCCTTGTGCAAGCATCTTTAAGCCTAAATTGCTCAGATATATCTAAGCGTAAGGGTGTCCGTCAAACGCCATAAATGTAAACGGCTCTATACTTTAAAGAGCTGAGGGTTTTAGGTTGCCTGTCTATCTACTGGAGAAACACTGTCGCAAGTGAACATTTAATGATTTCTCCAGAGCTTTCCAGAGGTCTTTTCAAAGTATACAGTATCCATGTGCTGGCCAGTATAAAGAACTCTCACATGGCTCACAAACCTCACAGTCAGTCCTGTTTTAAATTAAATGAGCTCTTTTTATCCCTCAGAATTCCTTTCCTATATGCTACTGGATGCCATCTAATCTTTGGCCACTTGATTACTTTAGCACTTGGTTTGTTTCTTTAAGGTTTTTAAGAAATGGGTGGAACCTGGTTTCAGTAGCTATGTGTTGTCTATTGTTCTGAATAGTGTGTGTAACAGCCCTCAGAGGCCTTGTGTATTGATTTGTTCTCACTGACCTACATTTTAGCAAAACCTCCTAGTCATGACCTTCACAAACCATTCTTGCTTTCAAAGTTCTTTGCTTAGTTTTTTCTCTGCGATCTAAAAGCATCTCTAAAAGCTTTTTGTGAAGCATTTAATTCTGAGGTAATTGCAGGGTACGCGTTTCTGAAGCAGTATCTGTCTCTTTGATTGTTTTCGCTCACTTGTTTCTGCATTACAGTATTGTAGGCTTGTTGTGATTTGTAACACCATCCATTAGACATCAAATGGACTTTTATGACTAGACAAAAAGGTCTGTAATAAGTGAGTACATGCTTATAGCTGCGATATCTGGTACATCACAGGCTCGTGTAATTACAGTGTGTGCATTGGGGACCAGTGTAACACGCAAGGTGTTAATTTTAACAATAGTGATTTCTCTGTGTGGGCTGCTAATGGAAGCGACTCTGTGACTTGGCAGACAGAATTGTTAGACACACACGGCTGTGAGTTTCAGGCGTCGGTGGTGTTTTAGTGAAACGCAAAACTGGTAAAACATCCATTTGGTGCAGTTTGGTGGCGATCCAACCGGCTGTGTGTTACAGAAATATGGCTTTTGAGCTAATCATTTGCAGCTAATCTGCATTACAGAAGATGTATTAGGCCTTTGCTTGATTATCAAAGCTTCTTGAAATTCCCCTTTCAGTAATATCACAAATATGTAACTGAACGCAGGCTATGGCAATTAAATCCAGATATTGCTTTTTATGAAATTTCCCCTGAAATGTTCCAGCTGGAGGCTGTAAACTAAACCACATGTAGCATATTATTCATTTATAAACTTTTATCTTTTGAAATGAAAGTTTTCCTTTTTATTAAATTTATTATAATGCAAATCATGACTTTGGATTTAAAATTGAATGAAGTGCTTTAAGGAGTTTATAAAATCACCTATAGAAAAATCAGTAGATCAGTATTACTGTATATTTTAGGCTAAGTTCCGATGGCTAGCTCACTTGGTGTGTACCATATGTTGGTATTTTCAGTAGTTTTTATTTTTCATATTTTTCTCTTTCACAAAATGTTCCAAGTAAACTGTAAAGTCAGAAAAAATGCTCACTCCTGGCTCCATAAAAGTTTTGTATTTGACTCACAGTAAAGACACTTCTGAGTGGTAAAGCGCTAACTATTTTCATTGAAAGAGCAGGAACAGTATCACTTTCTAATTGAAATAAAGAGATTGTTTAGTAAAGAATAACGTGCAGTCAATAACCTTGAGTAAATTTAGCACCATTCAGTTGTCAGTGAGAGCTTTCTGTAACCTCAAGTACTCTTATCCGGAAGCAATTGTCTCTTGTGTTTAATTTGAAAGAAAAAAAAATTGTCAGTTCATTTATTATGCCACAAGGACATTAAAAGTGTTTGATGGCATTTTCCCTGTGAGAAAGGACTCATTGTGCTAATTTTAGCTGCAGACATAGACAATAATGGGGTCCACTCTTTTACATACACAAAATGAAAAGTGGAAGTCATTGCACACTGCACAACATTACAGGGTCTGGTGTGTTTTTGCCATTATTAGTTAAAACCTTGAGTACCCTAGATTCGATCTTTATCGTTGGGAAGAGGGTGAAACCTGCAGGAGTCAAATCTGGTGAGTAGGGTGGGTGCAGAAGTAAGATCATGTGGATTGTTCGCCAACGATCATCATGCACAAGTTGCCAAATAGTTTTTCGGGGGTAGAGTTTGTCGAAGGTCTTTCTGTTCTCTTGTCGTCTCCCAGTGATGTTCTCTTGATGCGAAAGCCTCGAACGACTCGTTGCAGCATCGCCGTTTGTGAAACGTATGTCATGTCAAACGTCTCTGTGGCAAATTTGCCCAGTTTTACACAGAATTTCACCAGTTAATTTTGAAACGTTTTGATACCGCCTCGTAATTCGTTTGATTACACTTATTGAAAATGTTCGATACGTCGTTTTCGATTACTTCAGCAGTATGGGATGAAGGTATAGCTCGAGAGAGGATTAAACAAGTTATAAATCGATTTGCTAATCAAAGCAGAGGCGAGAAAATTTATTGAAGTCTATGAAAACACTTTCCTTTCTGACTTCATGTTTATTGGTCTGTCACTATTCTCTGGTCTTATTTTTTTGTGACTCGATAAGAAACAACAGGATGATCTGCTCCAGAATCTGCAAGGTTTCTACGGCCCACTTTTTTCATATGTTTGTCAGCTTTGCTACAGTAAGTGTTTGGTACTTTTTGCCCAGACTAGACTCCACCAGTTGATGAACCACCCGCTAAAAGCGGGGAAGTGTTTGTTTTTCAGCAGTGTAATTGTTGGTGTAACTTTCCAAGATAAAACTTTTAGGTTACTCCTTATTCCGTCACGGTCAGATGATCTGGAAAGTGTCGCTCACATTTAGGCTTGGCTCACAGAGACTGACTCATGAGTGTGCACATGCAGACTGGATGTCACATTCTTTCTCCACCCAGCAATCGCCTTTTTACGTAGTGTTACTACTCCATTACCTCTGTCTAAAGTGTGTTTTGAGAGCTTTTTGTTGTAGCATAAGGATAAATGTAGTTGGAGCAGAGGGACAGTTGGCTGGCTCTGACACAGGGGTCTTTGTGCATGACATCCAGGGAGCACATTCCCCTCTCTCAAGACCAAACCCCCTCTGCTTATGACATCATAGCCCTTAGCCAGGCAAGGAAAGAAATCCAGAGAGCCAGAGAGAAGAGAGGCATTGTAGAGGAGAGAGGGGGGGATCAAGAGGAAACAGCACATGGAGGGTGAGTGAGGTGTGCCTCTGGTTCACAAACACTCTGAAGGAGGAGGAGGAAAAGAGGGAAATAGAAGGAGTAGCCAGGAAAGGGCTTGTGTTGTGGGTCAGAAAGACCAACAGAACTTTTTATAAAGAGCTGCATTTGAGTCATGACTGCTCTGCAGTGAATAGATATTAAAAAGGAAGTTTGGTTTTGAAGTTAGAAGTTTATCATTTGCCTGGAGGGAAAGGGACCTTCAGTTTCTCCACTCATTGACTGGAAGATTAAAAGACGAATTAGAGGAAGATTGAAAGACGAATTGGAGAAAATTCTTCAGGGAAAGGTAAACCATGCCTCGATATATACATCTTCTGTTTAGTTTTTTATAATTCTGGTCATTTTGATATGGTCAAGACAAATCTCAATAGTATTCTGGTGAATTAAAACCAAGGTGTTAATTTCTAATCTTGGTCAGATGTTATTTCTGTAAGGACAATGAGGAATCCTATTGAGGATTTTTTTTTTAGCGGTGTTGTCTGATGCTCTTTTGATTGTCTTCTATGCCCTATAGACCCTCAGAGTGCTGACCAAAGGCTTCTACCATTACCAACATGCTTTCAGCGAGTTTTGTTTGAGCGAGCTATTCAAAGAATCCCCATGCATCGAGGGAGGCTCGACTGTCTAAATCACGTATAATCTGCTAATCATTTCCAGATGCTAGAGTTTCAAGAATATTACGAATAATCACAAAATGATATCGATTTAAATGCTGCGTCTGGTGGTCTTGTTTACTTTGCAGACATATACACATAGAAACACATGCTTTTATTAACGATGCCAGGGCTAGGTATCCTTCATCGCTTGTATTAGGCTGCGGGAGCCTCGAGGACAGCTGAGCTATGTGGGGAATGTCAGAGGCGGCTCAGTGGGTGTCCACATCCCCCCACTGAGAGTGCGATTTATTACAGCCTAATGCTGCCAAAGTAGCATGACCAGGACTGAGACATAGAGAAAATGAGAGAAAGAGAGAAAGAAGGGAGGCATGCAGGGGTCAAAAACTTTACGAGCGGAATTCTGAGTAAGGGAGATTTGTGAAGAAATAGGTGGAGTTTGAGCAGGAAACACATGGCTTGAGAAGAGAGCAGTTTAAATTTTTGCTTATGACATGATAAAAATATGTGTTGGAATGATGATGATTGTGCTGTGGCCTTATTCATGTCATATTTACAAACGCATATGTATATAGTATATCCACTACATTTATGGCATTTGGCAGACGCCCTCATCCAGAGCAACTTGCATTTATCTCATTCATACAACTGAGCAGGTTTGGGGTTAAGGTCCTTGCTAAAATGGCCCAAGAGTGGCAGCTTGATGTGGCTGGGATTTGAACTCATGACCTTTCGAGCCCAATGTCTTAACAATTAAGCTATAACCTCCCTATAGCTAAGAGTGTAAGCATCTGATTGAAACTAGAAGTCTGATTCAGGGCAGGGATCCTACAGGATGTGACAACAAAAAAAAAGGATGCAGGAAGTTTTACTTTCAGAAAGGCACAAGTAAGGAAGTCCTATGAGGCCGTGCATTATCATTATTATTTTTCTCGTTTTCTGGTAATTTTCACATAAACATCATTTCCTTGCGATCAGCAGTTCGTTATGTGTATTCGACATATGGGCGTGTTCTAGAGGAAGCATCATGGATAATATCCATAACCATTTGTGGCAGCAGACGCGTAGACGATGCTGCCTTTAGAACATGCTCTTAGGCCAAATACACAAAAAAATAAGTACTGATCATGAGGAATAATCCAGATGCAGCATCATAGATAATAGCCGTTTATGGCAGCGGACGCGTTAATGCGCGTGGAGAAAATTCAGTCGTGATAAAGAGAAAACAAGAAAGAAAAAAAAACATTCCCTCTTAGGACTTCCGTAAACAAGTGACCGGTACAAAGACAAATGAAGGCATCTCTACAGCTGATATTCCCACACGTGTGAGTTTCCTTTAATGATTTCCAGTGTGTTTACTGTGATTATTAAACAGATAGATATAGTGTCATTGCATTACATCACTAATAGCCACTGAGGGCAATAACAACCCTGTATAGCAATACAATAAATGTTCCTTTACGCTGAAAATATGTCCACTAACTTTTGTCCACAAAAGATCCGAAGGCCATTTTGTATTGTGTTTCTTCATTTGAGCCTTTGATTTATGTTGTGTTGCGTTTGTATGGTTTGGGTTCAGAGATCAAATAATCAAGTTCTCCAGATGTGTGTTGTACCAACGATAACAGTGTCAGAGGTCATTAGAGGAATTGCTAGTTTTGAGTCAGTAGACTAATCTTTTGTGACAGGCTCATATGACAGAATTTTTCCACACTGACTCAGAAGTATACTTAAAATCAGGAGGGTGTATAGAGGAGACGGATCATCTTGTGGTAGCGAACATACCCTGAGGCAGAGACGAGTGGGAACAATCACTGAAAACAATCTGCAATATAAACGCATTAAAAACATGACCCCTGCTAGCACGTATAGACAACGAGACGAACGTTTCACTAGCATTAGTCTCTCTATAGAATCAAAACAGAATTGTCTGGTGCAAATTAGTTTCGTGGGTATTAAGGGACCGAGAATATTTTATCTAGAGCGTTGCAATGGACTTGCACAATGCAAAACATTGTGCAGATGTTCGTTTTACAACAAAGACCTGGGAATAAGTGCTGAAACTGGAATGATCTGGTTTGCTAGAAATTTGAGAATGTAGATCCTAATCATATTCACATTCTGAAGAACTGAACATTCATCATTTAATGATAAAAATACAAAAATAACACAATGCACGTCTGCTGATAGTTTAAATTTTTTAAGAGAAAAAAGGGCATGTTGTGTACCTCATGTGATATTCACATGTCTGGTTGTCGATAGACAGTCACTAGAACACTTAAAGGACACGTGGGCATGCGGCGAGTTGACGTGTAACGTATATCCCTTCTTGTTATCAGCATGAGGTCTTATTTACACGCCGTGTTATTTACAGACCCGAAGTCTTTTCCAAACCTTAACCGTTAACCAACAGGAAACAACTAAAACCGCTCATGCATGCAGACCAATGAGTAAAACATAATTGCTGAGCAATCGAATTTCCGTTGTCAGCGTGCAATCGTACGGAACGTCGGTAAAATTCGACATTGTAAACTTCTTTGGAATTTTACAGCTCCATCCTGTTTGCATGAAGATCGCAAGGATTTTAGGTGACGGTCTATGAAAAGTCACAAATATATCTAAATCCCTCGGAGCTAAGCGTGATTCCTTGCACAGTGAATGTCAGGCGTTTGAATGAAGGCGCTTGAAGTTGCCAGATAGCTCTGGGCCATAGCACAATAAGCCTTATATATCTCTTTGTAATCAGATATCGACTCAGAAAATGTTTGTGATGCTCCTTTGAAAGCAAGATTTACATTTACTTTTTCCGACCTATATATAGAAAGAACGTTAACGCTTTACCATGTTTTCCAGGTTTCCTTATAATATAGTATACCTATTTTCTCTATCAGCTACATTTTCTTGTTAATCTGGGATTACTTCTGTCTACTATTTACAGTATAATGCTTATATTAATTATTCTGACCTCAAAAGCAGTCTGGCTTATCGGGTTACCAGCCATTTCAAATCATAATGAGCTCACTCTATGGTATTTCCCCTGAGGACTGATGGGCTTTAGGAGCCTTGTGACACCCTTCTAGACCTCACACATCAGAGACTCAATTTCACTTAGCTTCTCAGAGTGTGTCAAAACCCCTAGTACGTTATCCCTCTATTAGTCCCCTGTAAACAAAGAAGAATCCGCTGACCTAAAATCAATGCGCCCTTTTCAGTGAATTATTCACTGTTTGGACATTAAACAGCACCATCTGGGGCAGACAGGGAATTGAGCCCAACAGAATGGCCTTTAAAGGTTCCTATGAATATTACTTCTCTACTCAAGATAATTAAATTATAGAAATGTTCATCTGGTACCAATTCTGGCCATATAATATTATAATATGCTGCAAATACCTTGCAACTAGGGGTGTAACGGTCCAATTATACATACGTACCGAACGCAATCCTTTTTACCTTTTACGTAATCAAATCTAATTTTATGTCACATACACATTCATACAGAGTATGATGTAGCGAAATGCTTATTATGACTTTCCAACATGTAAATAGAAATAGCACAAATAAATAGAAAAAATAATAATAATTTAAGTATAAAAATATAAAATGTGTACGACAATTCAAATTTGAGTTCCTTCACGAAAGCGGTGGACCGCAAAGTTTGTATTAATCTCCGCCCCGAACTTTGAGCGCCATGTTACTGTAGTTACTCACGATTTTGATTTGCACGTGCTTAAAATCGCTGCCACGTCCTCGCCGACGTTTACGGTCGTCTAGCAATATGGATTCTTTCGACAATTCCGCATATCGAGGGACTGAATCAATGAAGGATGGTAGGAATAAAGACGTTTGTTAAAGTATGCTAAGATAAGTAGAACAGTTAAGTAGATCATATCTTTAGAAAATAAAGCATTAAATGTAAAACATACACATTTATATGCACATCTGTATGGTCTAACAAAATGAGGTCTATTAAATAAAACGTTTTTATTTGTTTAATTAGATTTAATTTTTTTTTAAGTGTTTTATTATATAATAATATTCCCCTGGTGGTCTAGTGGTTAAGATGCAGCGCTCTCACCGCTGCGACTTGGGTTCGATCCCCGGTCAGGGAACCATCCCCAGCCACTCTCAGTACCGGTCCCAAGCCCGGATAAATTGGGAAGGGTTGCGTTAGGAAAGGCATCCAGCGTAAAACATGTGCCAAATCAAACGTGCGGAGGATCCGCTGTGGCGCCCCCTAACGGGAGAAGCCGAAAGAAAGTTTTTATTATATAATATTATTTTGTTTATTATTTTGATATATTCTATTTTTAAAATATTTGTATTTATTTTTTATATAAACCAAGCAGGCATTTTATTTAAAATAGTTTTAAAACTGTTGCTGTGTAAAAATTTTCATAATAATAAAATCTGTTAATAAAAAATTACTTTTATGAATTTTATGTTTTGTATTTTTTTTCCCCCTAACTGCACTGAAATCGAACAGAACCCTAGGCGTTACACCCCTATACTTAAAACCCATTCCACTTTCTTTAAATATTAGATATCTGGTGAAATATTATTAAGTTTTATTATCAAACTATTATAACTATTAATAAGTAGAATTGAGTATAATGTTATTCCATAAGAATAGGTTTATTGTATACTTCACTCTGTGAGGGATCCTATGATTCGATTGTCACTGTGGATTCGTCATGAATTATTTCTAGCTAGCATCAGATGTCCTGGGTCAGAGTTCAACAAGCCCATTCAAACTCATTATCCTTCACATCTTATCATGTTGTATTCCTCCATTATGCATGATGGTCTGATGCAATGCTTCCTGTCAGTTATGTGCAGTGCACAGATTACATAAACATACGAATAATACGTGAGCTTACGTTTAAGTTTCGCAAATGGTGGCTCTATTATTAGTGTGAGAAGTCAAAACAAATGAGTTCACTTCAGGTTTCTGTTTTGTTGTTTTTTAGAAATCCTGCCAGCTCATAGAGGATGACACTGAACTAAAAAGCAGAAGGACCTCAGAGAAGAGCCTGAAAAGCGTCAGTTTCTTAGATCCGGTCACTGTTATAAGTGGAGATAAGATTGACATGGAGGTTGAGGTACAAAGCCAAAGCCAGCTTAACCATGCAACAAATGGTCAGAATGGTGTGAAGCACAAAGGAGAAGTGCTGGATGAGGGTGAAGTCGCCCAGGAAATACGCTATCTCGACGAGGTCCTTGAGGCCAACTGTTGTGACACCGGAGCTGAGATGACTTCAAATGGAACTTATTCCCCGGTGCTCCAAGCAGTATATGTTGATGGAAATGGGCCATCTGTTCAGGTTTCTGATGCACCATCCTCAATAAGCAGTGATGTAATCATAGAAGGAAAACAACAGACCATCTTTGTTGAAGGCAATGTGAACAGTTTCAAACCAAATGGCCACCCAGGAACGATGAGTGATGACTACAATACGTCACCTGACAATGAAACGATCAAGAAAGAGGCCCGATTTGAGCTCCGTCCCTTCTTTGAAGAGAAAAGGCCAGCAAAGCTTTTCGATACACCAACAGAGAAAGAAATAAGGGTGAAAAAGGTCAGGCCTTCAGAGGAGGTCGCAGAGCTGGAGAGAGAGCGCTTAGAGCTCATTCGTGATCAGGCGGTAAAGAAAAATCCAGGAATTGCAGCAAAATGGTGGAACCCACCACAGGAAAAGACACTAGAGGAGGAACTGGAACCAGAAAAATTAGAGTCACTAAAACGATATGAAGAGAGGAAGCAGAAGAGACCTGAAACAAGCAGAGTACCGCAAGCACCCCCTAAACAAACGGTCTCCTTCGTCCAGTCGGAAATAGTAAATAAGGACGACATTGTTGTTCAGGGAATTGATTTCTCTGTAGCCCGCCAACAGTTCCTTCAGACGGAGCACAGTAAGCACAAACAGCAACAGCCAGCCACAAAAAGAAATGTGTCTCCTCAGATATACTCTGCCAGACCATTCTTCAGATCCTCTGATATTGATCGGTCAGGCAGCTCTATTACAGTCACCAGCCCAGGCAGAGTCACCCTGGACAGTGGTGGCGAAATAAACAATGTCAAAATCGAAAAGGTGTTTTACAGTTCTGGAGATTCTCCCATCCAAAGCCCATCATCAGACAATGAAGTAAAAAGTGATGAGTTTACCTGTGCCAAAGCAGTGATGACCATCCTCAAGGATGAAGACTCAGAATTGCACCAGCGATCCATCAACAGTTCCTATCATCCCGAGGAGTTAGACTCTGGATTGGATGACTTATCTCTTAGATCTCAAGATACTACAGTACTCGAGACCTTGTCCAATGATTTCAGCATGGATAACATAAGCGACAGCGGTGCCTCCAATGAAATCATCAGTGCCTTCATGGAGAACTCGCTCGGCGACTATTCTTTTCCCTCTACTCCACAGGCCACAACGCCAATTAATGGAAAGTTGGAAAGCAGCACCAAATCACCATGTTTCCCCTACCAAACAGACAGCTACACGGAAGAGGATCTTGAATATCACGCCGGCATATTGGTGCAAAATGCCATCCAGCAAGCTATTGCACACCAAACAAACCAATGGGAACCACTCCAGGCAATGCAGCAGTCCTCTCCAATCCCAGTGCAACAGGAAGAGGCTTCAGTACCTTCCCCAGCAACACCTGAAAAGAAATCTCCTTATATACCACCTGATCCAGAGCCATTCCCAGTGGAAGAGAAGAAAACCATCACTCCAACAATTACTGTACATGTGCCTACAACTCCTGTTATAACCACAAATGCTTACAGGTCCCCAAGTCCGTCCTCCCCACCAAACGAGAAATCAGAGTTCAGCTATTTCAGTAAGTACTCAGAAGCAGCAGAGCTTCGAAGCACAGCATCTGTGACTCCTGCGCAAGGCCCAGAGATCACCTCAGGGCCTTTCAAACTGCGCTCACGCAAGCAGAGGACACTGTCCATGATCGAAGAAGAGATCCGAGCTGCCCAGGAACGTGAGGAAGAGCTTCGCAAGGAACGGCAAGCCCAAACTGTTCGTCCCAGCATTAATCCCATTCACAAGCGAAAGACCAACAGCCTTCCAGCCAAACTGGTCCTTGGTGGGAAGACAGCTCCTGGTAAGCCAGTTCTATATTCCGTTTATAACGTATAATAAATATTTGAGATGCCTGACCAAAATGAACCCACCCAAAGGAGGAATATTAAAAGTAATTGGTCTTAAATGCCCCAGACTAATATCATTACCATGAACAGCAGTACAAGTCACAGAATCGTTATACCTAAAGGATCATTCCACCACCTGTGCTGCTTTTGGATCCCACAGAAGGTTGTACCAAAACCCTGACCTAATTGGCATCATAACCTACTTTTGACATTCCACCTTTGATTCAGATTCAAAGGAATGGGCTGATTTTATGAAACTTAAATATGCTTTGTGAATTGTTTTTGAATAAACAGTTTGTACAATTGAGTCACGCGATAAGGCGTGACATGGCGTGCTTCTATTTAAATTACAGTCAATTACTGCCCTCTGGTGGTGAGTTGCACAATATGATTATGGTTTTACTTGAATTCAAGGCTCATAGTGGAGCAAACAGTGGCTCTATACATTTGACTATTATTAAAGAACCTTTAGTCAGTCCATATTTATATTATACCTTTTTATATATATATATATATATATATATATATATATATATATATATATATATATATATATATATATATATATATATATATATATGCTCAAATGCAAGACTGTAAAATAACACCATTTCTGAGTCATTAAGCTAACGGCAGTATTCGAAAAACCTTTAGAGACTTTCAAAGGATTTCGTCACTGAAGACTTGTTTTCAATTCCTAAAAAATACTGCCATTTTGTAATGTTTTGCTTAAATATTTTTATTGTAATTGTATCACATTGTAAACAGCAATGTTTTAGCTTACGTTTTTGACGATATTCTATATATATTTATTGTTTTACTAGGATTTGATTTTGCATACAGTTATTAATAATTAGCAGATGTCAATGATCAGTATGTGCAAAACCAGATTTTTATGAAATATATGAATAGTAATAAACAGTATGAACTCATATATTTACTTCTGGCTGCAACCTATTAAATAACTGGCCAGATTTCGCTTAGAACATTGCAAAGTCATGGTCTTTAGGCCAACAAAGTTCTTCTATTACACCAGCTTTCATATTTTCTCTCCTGTGTGTTAGCTGATGCTGGAACATTTGATGTTTTTGTTGAAAGAAACCAGTAAAGTTAAGAGATACTGTTAGTGAGGTATAAATTCACCCAACAGAATATTAGCGCTAAGGAAGTGTTACAGTATGAGCGATCTTGTGGATTTTGTAGTCTGAGTTCTGCCTCTCAAATTATATTTAATTCTCATTAAATTATCATCTGCGCTCAGTCTTGGCCTAGGACTGGATAATTCCTTACTGTTAAAGGTATATTTGTAGCAACAACAAACATGTTTAGTATATAAAAAAGTGCTTTAGCGAATTTTAGCAAGAGTAGCCAGCTGGTTCTGTAAGGCAGCTGCTTGTAAACATGGGAAATCCTGATACTAACTGTTGGATCCATTTGCTCCATCCATTACTGACCTACTCATTAACTTCTTTCACTTAACATCATCTTGCTTTTCTACCCTCATTTACATGCTTTTCTACTTCCGTTGGCTCAGGTAAAATTGAAAAGATCCGTGTTGCCCCGCCAGTATCTCCAGCTTCTTCAGATGGTGCACTCCCATCCCCTCTTTCCGATCTGGGGAGCGATGACTCAGGTGGAAACCAGCGGCCTAAAAACTTCATGCAGACCCTAATGGAAGATTATGAGACACACAAAGTCAGGCGTCGGGAGAAGGCTGAGGACAACAGTGTGAGTTTCATGATAAATAGAGAAGCAGGGTTTTTGCATTATAGTAGTTAAGTATCATCTACAGTTGGGGTTCTTCTGCTGTGGACCCAAATCACCTCACACACCGCATATAGCTTGATGCTTAGAAATAAGAGGAATTATTATAACTGAGGTAAAAGGAGATCTCCAGATCTGGACATGGATCAGGTCTAGTAAAGGGCACTTCGAATCTTTTCTACACCAGTTTAATTTTATGTATATTCTCATGAAGATGTGGGGGGATGGAGAGTGTTATTTAGAGGTCGACAGATTCATTGATTTTGTAGTTTTATTGACACCGATCTTCGATTAATGCAACTATCAGCAATCAGCAACGATCCATACCGATAGTTTTTCCCGGGTTGCTGGATCAACTGAGAAAGTCAGCTGTCATTACAAGAGCGGCCTGTAGAGGCGAATCACTGACGCCACATGCTGTTTGTTTTGAAATGCGAGACGGAGAGCGGTATATTATATTCATTAATTCTAATTTATTTAATATATAATTTATTAATATAATCAATATATTCATATCTATTGCATTTAGCACATTTTCATGATTCAGTTCTGTTTGGGAGGTGGTAGCTCAGTATTTAAGGCTTTGGGTTACTGATTGGTAGGTCGAGAGTTCAAGACCCAATTATCGCCAATCTGCCACTCTTGGGCCCGTGAGCAGGGCCCTTAACCCTGGGTCCTTCAGGGGCACTGTATCATAGCCAACCCCAGCTTTTTTAATCTGTCTCGGTAAAATCAGTCGACCTCTAAAATTTAAATATCAGATTGCAACATATGTACATTTGTATAGTCATTGTTAAAGGGCAAAATGCTAAATAAATAATACAGTGCCATATCTATAGACATTTTCTTCAGAAAGTACTTGAGATCCTTCCACAGGAAAGCACTGAGTCAGGACCTGGTGGCTGGTGACCTCTTCCCTAAAACATCAAAATGATTTAACTGTCTCACAGAGCTATTTATTTCAGATACATTTCCTCCGCTTGTGTAATGATATTAGCATTTCAATTAAAATGAGCAGTTTAATATGGTTTGGTTAGCTCACCAACGGTACTGTAGTTGTAGCACTGTTATGTTCAACTTTAAATGAAATTCTCCGAATGATTCTGACCCCAATACCTCAACTGAGAGTGTTGCAATTCTGTGGCTTTTCAATGGCAATTCCTCTTTAGGTCATATGTAAACTGAGAACTTTTTAGACAGGGAACAACAGGGGACTTTCCAGGTCACCACCAAAAAGAGAAAGAATTACAACAGACTGAGGCACATGAGAAGTCCTTTAAATAAGTATCTTTTCAGTTTCAAAAATTCTTTTTCTTTCAATTAATTATTTGAACAGCCTAACTTGTGTCTGAGGCGGATTTTTCTCAACTAAATATTGTGAATCTAAAAAAAAATTTTTTTTAAGTCTCATCCTCTTCAAATATAGAAGTAAAATACACATATACAAATGATTTGTGTGTGTGTGTGTGTGTGTGTGTGTGTGTGTGTGTGTTAAAAAAAATGTCGACCCAATATTACAACCACAATTAAAAAATATTGGGACGCTGTGTATACTGTCAACAAACACGGAATGCAATGTCATCTTAATTTAGGTCATTTAAAATGTAATGGTTTCAACATGTCTTAAAAAGGCTGAGATGAGGGCATGTTATTCGCACTCAGATCAAAAGCATGGTGGGGGGGTGAATATGGTCTGGGCAGCTTGCACATCTGGAAAGGCACCATCGATTGCTGAAAGGTTTATACAGGTTTTAAAGCAATATATGTTTTTATCCAGATGACATTTTCAGGAGAGGCCTTGCATATTTTAGCAAAACAATGCTAAACTGCGTACTGCATCTATTACAACAGCAGCTATTACCTTTCACCAATTGAAAACATTTGTTGCATTATAAAACAAAAAATTCAACAAAGAAGACCCAGGACTGTTAAGCAGGTAGAATCCTGTATCAGACATGAATAGGACATCATTCCTTTCCCAAAATGTCAGCAACTGGTTTCTCTAGTTGCCAGATATATACAGATTTTTGTTAAAAAAAAAGTGGTAATGCCCAACAGATTTTATTTTATTTTTTCAGACTTGTTGCAGCAATCAAATAAAAAAATTACCGTTTTTTTTTTTTTTTTTAATTATAAATTTCCTCAGTTTTTTATGTAATGTTGCAAATCAAATATAGACTTATGACATTTGCAAACCATTGCATTCTTGGTTTATAAATCTTTTACACATTGTCCCTACTTTTTTTTATTGGAGTTGTATAAATATATTTGGAAAATAAAGAACACTGTTCTTCTTTGTGAAAAATGTACTTTTCTAAAGCTACTCTCTTCTGCAAGTGTTTATCATTGACTAACACTTCCTCTTTCCTTCTTGTCAGTATGTGCGTCTATTGCTCGCTAAAGATGTTACATCTGAGGTACTGGTACTTTGCTTGCCTGAAAACTTGACCTGTCCATTTCATCACATCATTGCATGCCTTTTTTTTGCTTTTTGCAAATGGTGTAACGTTTCATTGGTGTCAAACTGTTTGACATACGAGAAGTTAACGGCAGTAATTTTGTGTGCAGTATTATTTATTACGTACGGTGACTTACATATGTATTTGCTCCACCTTTTCACATTTTGTAGTGTTACAACCTGAATCTGAAATGAGTTTTGTTTGGATTTTACCATTTGATTTGCACAATAAGTAATGTCTGTATATGTGTAGCTGCAAATAATGAATTATATGTTTTTATAAAAAATGTGTGTGTGTGGGGGGGGGGGGGGGTGTTAACTCGTCATATGTACATTAAACCACAATGAAACTCTTTCTTAGCATATCAGCCATGATACATTGCTCAAGGGCCCAAAAGTGGCTGCTTGACTGAGGATACTGGAACTTAAACCCCAGAACTTCTGATCAGTAACCCAGAGCTTTAACCACTCAGCCACCACTTCCCTTATAGTAACCACTCAAGTATAGTTTTGGCAGTAATCATTAGAGTCACTGTCCTGTTGGAAATTCACTTGCAGACTGGAACAGGTTTTCTTTTCAGAAATGTTTGGATTTTCCTCAAATCAATTTGTCTTCTTTAGTCTTTGGTAATGAAAATCATCCCCACAAATATGATCCTACCATCACCATGCTTCATGCTGGGAATGGTGTTTCGCATTTGTAGCAAATCCAAATCCATTTTTGTTTCATGAGACCAGAGAACCTTTTCCTACAACTCTCCAAGCAGAAAAGGCATTTTCAGATCCATGCATTATGAATGTCATCTGAAGAGCTTCTTCCAGTCTGAGGTATAATTTAGAGTTGACATTTTTCCAGACCTTTTTCTGAGGCTTGGTCTTTATGATGCTGCTTGTTCCGGTAAATGTTCTTGCAAACTTTAGGGCCTTTTAGAAAAAGGTGTATTTAAATTGAGATCATGTATTTATGTGAGTTCTGATGGTAACTGGTTTCATCAGAAGTCATTTACAACTGTAACATTATGGGTTTTCATGACATTCAATTCCAGTTTTTACATTTAAGGCATTTGGCAGATGCTCTTTTCTAGAGTGACTTACATTTATCTCATTCATACAACTGAGCAGTTATGGGGTTAAAAGCCTTGCTCAGGGGAGCAGCAGTGGCAGATTGTTATGGCTGGGATTTGATCTCACAACCTTATGAGTCACAAGTCAAATGCCTTAACCATTAAGCTACCACCTTCCCCAGGTTGTAAAACTACAAAATGTGGAAAAGGTTTGACGGATATATATGCAAAGCACTTTACTTTACTGTTGACCATATATTGAACAGATCCATAATTTTTTTAAATGTCACTCAAATTGTTTGCACCTTTTTGTCCACCTTGTTAACACAAAGTGAAACCTCATCTGTTTCCTGTTTGACCCAAACCTCCTTTCCATTAACCATATCAATCATTCTCACTTCCCTCATATCGTTGACATAGAACAAAGATTGTCCAGCCTTGTTTATCATTTTACCAGTATGTAACATTTTCAGGTTCAACACAGCGGAGAAAACCTTTGATTTGCTTCTGTTTTTTTAAACAGTATATTGGATTGGACGTTATTCATTGGAAAAAATATATACATAACCCTTGATGTAAAATCCAGTGAAAGTTCGATGTTCCACTTGGTGTTCTGGTACAGCATGTCTGTGTAACTGTTCCCCTGCGTTGTTTGTAATCAGCCTGGACAACTTGTGTTCACACTTACTCAAGTCTGTATTGTGTGCTGTGGAGTGTATTGTGTGATGCCAAGTGTATTTACAGCCTAAAAACATTTTTTTATGGAAAATGAAGCTCAGAGAGACGTAGTGCTCAGTATGTAAATGTAGGTCAATGATGCGAAGTGCATGTTTGACTGGACATAATACTACATTTAATATAATTCAGCCTGTTTTACGCATTGCTTTTATAACCTGTAAACCAAAAGGAGGAAAAAAAAACATAGATTTTTCAAATCTATATTTATGTAATTCATACTACTGAGCAGCTATGGGGTTAAGGGCCTTGCTCAGGGGCCCAAATGTAGCATCTTAGTATGTCTGAGAATTTGAATGCACGACCTTCTGATCCAAGTCCAATGCCTTAAAGACTACCACCTGTTGGAGGGTGAAAAAGGGATCAAAAATGTATTATTTCTATGTCCATATAGCAAAAAAACTGCAGAATTTAATAACCACAAGCCTAAAATTAATTATTTTCCAAACGCAGCATTCTTACCAAAGTGTTTCATACTTCTTAAAGCAGAAATGTAAAATATTTTATTGATTAAAGATCGACCGTGTCATGTTGAACATGTAAAACGAGTTAGTTTCAGGTATAGTTAGTGCTAAAGCATTTATAAAGTCTCATTAGCCTGTATTTTTTCTTTTTGTAAAGTTAATCAGAAAGAAATAAAAGATTGAATGAAGTTCGGGAGAAACCACAGACTTCTGCCTTGAAGACTCTACTACGGCAGAAAACCTACTGAATGTTAACAATTGGACTACTTGCATAGATGTGTCTTAATAGAGAGCTTTTAAAAATCAAGGATTACATCCACCTTTGATGACAGACGCTTTTTATAATTTTATTTTTGTGAATTTAGCAAAAATGTACATTTTGTAAGTAATTTATATTCACCCATACACGCTAACACCCTCTTGCTCTGTGTGTCATGTGTGGGGCAGGTTTTAGAAGCTACCCGAGTTACCCGCAGGAAAAGTAACATGGCACTACGATGGGAAGCGGGAATCTACGCCAACCAGGATGACGCTGAGGAGGGAGAGGAGGAAGAATGAAGTCACTATTTAAAAAAAAAATTACAAAACCAAAAGCGTGTTGGAGAACCCCAACCAAGTATTTATGCTCAGAGAATATGTATATTGCAGGATCGAATAATCGTTGGATTTCCAAATGATCACCACAGAAGGTCATTCAGTCATGTAGTGGGATCTGTGGAAAGGTTCTCATGAAAAACTCAATACGATACAATTTGGTATTCAGATATATTATTGTGTTTTCTGTCTCTCTTTAGTTTCCAGCATTTGAAAAAAAAAAATTTGAGTTGATGTGTGCAGTACTTTGGGACGTGTGTGAACACAATGCTTATTTTCATTTTTTGGATTTCCATTATTCCATTATTTTAATGGCTGGGAAAATGTAAATTAGCTTCGAGTCGACGATGCCAACGTGTGG
Organism: Silurus aristotelis; assembly: GCF_946808225.1. Classification (NCBI taxonomy): domain Eukaryota; kingdom Metazoa; phylum Chordata; class Actinopteri; order Siluriformes; family Siluridae; genus Silurus; species Silurus aristotelis. The sequence continues at coordinate 2,348,908 of NC_139591.1, forward strand.
GTTTTCCAAATGGCTTAAGAAAGATTATATACTGTATGAAGATTTGTGGGGTGATGTGAAGTATTTCTATACAATGAACAAAACATTTTGTATTAAAATAGGAGCAGCTGTTGTGCGTAATTTTAACGAAGATTGCTCCTATGATAAGCAAGAATTTCAGGTTGAGTGGGTTGCCAGGGTTCCGCGTCTTGTAATTAACAAGGATTGGTTATGAGAACACAGAGAATGCAGTTTGTGTTATTTATATTCCAGAAGATTAGAACAACATGCATATTTTATAGCACAATATGTCCAATTAGATGTATAAACAATTTGTTCCTGGACTTAATAAACAATATTGGCATCCACTGAAAATGAAAGACTACATGGGGAATATTTTCGAGACAGAAAATTAAAGTAGGTCACAAATGTTTGGCTTGAAGACTTGTAGTGCAACAACAGCCGCATTGTAAAGTTTTGTAATCCACATTAGTATTCTGAAAGTCAGCTATTGCATTAATACAGCACAATAATTAATACAGCAATTCAGTTAAAAAGACGCCTTCGCCATCAGCACAAAATAGGAAACAGATAAAGGATTAAGAGCTGGGCTGCTCATATCCCATGTGAAACAACAACTGAAACCACAGACTGACAAAACTGAACTGCGTATACAGTTTCAGTTTTTATGTAATTCCTATTTAAACAATTTCCTTTTGTATTGTGTGGCTGGAGACAACAATATTATACTGTGTGTATGTTATGTGTGATAAAATGTATGTAAGATATATAGAAGTACAGCTGGGGTTGCCAGATTGAGAATAATATAGCGGTATAAAAACACACTTCCCCAAATATTCTTTTTTTTTTTTCTACAGTAGGATATTATTGAAGGAAATCCCTCAATCTGGCAACTCTGAACAAATACAATGTGCAGTGCACCATATACAAGAGTGATGTCAGATTTTGGCTTGTGTAAATGAATGATGTCAGGCTGTGATACGGAAAAAGCAATACAGGTGTTTAGAAGCACTATCAGTGAAAAGTCCTTACAATTAATCACTTTAATCTTTCTCTCTGGAGGTTTCTAGAAAGTAAACACTTTATTAGCGAGCTAAACTGTTTCTCTTTTATACGTCGCCTTATTTTAGCAGATTTTGATTAGAATGTTTAGATGCTATGCAGTGAAACGATAAAAATGTTCTATGAATTCTTTGTAGATAATTGTATACCTACGAAACAGAGAGAACGATGGTTCTTCATGGAAAAACACCAGCAGTTTGAAGCATTAAATGAAAAGCAAAGTCGTGTTCGACATCCATCCGTTTTGATGGTGGACACGGAAAAAACAAAAATCACCGCCAATAAAGGAGAAATCGTCGTGAAATCCAAAGCACCCTCCTGCTTGTGAGATACTCTTCTGGACATTCATTTTTGGGGACTTGTTCCAGCTACAAAGGAATAAAGCTACCGATTTTATGCCTGAATAGTACATATATATTATATATATTATAAGAACACTCGTTCACCAGAAAAGCTTCTTCTTTTTCTTCTACATGCATATACTATAATACATGAAAATGCAGTATTTAATATACACTTGTCCTGATATAAAAATGTGTTTTTAGTTGTAAGGCACAAGTGTGAGTTCAAAACCACCATTTTTCTGTGCGCTGTGATGCGAAAAGGCAAGATGAGACACGACCTAAATCTGGACTGAAGTGACACTGTTGATTCAATAGTGACAAGTTTCAAATGCGATAGACCACCATTATCCACAGTGTAGCTGCAGGGTATCATTCTGGCCTTGTAGGTGTCACACCTGATTGCTATCCATTGTGCCTGACACTTGGCTGGAACGAAAGCCTGCAGCCACACGAATGGCGTTGAAGATGGCGTTTGGATGGTGTGTTATAGTATGTATAGTCTGGCTGGATCTGACGGTTGGCGATGGAATCGAAAAACACCATATGCATTGAAAAGCATGTTTCTTAATCAGATATTTCAGTGTGCTCTGTGACCTTGGTGGGCAGGTTGTTCTGAATTATAGAAGAGGGAAATTTTTTTTTGTGCAGTGAACTATTTACAGTGTATTTATCAATGGGACATAGTTTTATGGAGTTTGGTGTTTTATAATTACCTTTTCGCATTCCTGCAAGTTATAGCCTTTTGTGTGCGTTTGTGCGAGAGTGTGCATGTTGTGATTGCGAGCATGGGTGTGTGTCTGAAGGATAAGACGTTTTTTTTTAAGTTTAAAGTTTAAGAAATATATGCAAGAAGTCGGCAAGACATCCTGAGTAGCAATTAATTGCATATATATATATATATATATATATATATATATATATATATATATATATATATATATATATATATATATATATATATATATATTACACACACAGGCAGTTTTTAGTATATAACAAAATCATAAGGTGACTGTTAGGTGGGTTTGATTGTGTTAAAGCTGTGTTTTCCAAAGATGTGTTTCTTTACAAAGTCTGGAAACAAAGCAGCCTTTGATTTATTTTGATCTGAGGCTACATTATATAAGAAGCGACGTGTGATTAAGTAGTGTGAAAGAAAAGAGAACATCTGAGGGAGGAAACATCAAAAGGGCAGACAAGCTCTACAAATCCATAAGATTAGTAGCAATGAGTTTGAAGTGTATTTGAACATTTTCAGTGTATTTGGGCGAATAAATGTCATTAAACTAAAACAGTCAGAACTGCAGGAACAGATAAGTTCATAAAGTATCTTCCGAATTTAAATGAAATATTCAAATATTTTCCCCAAATATTTATCTGCTGGGTAAATATACATTTTAATATTCAAAATTGGAAGTACATTTTCTCATATTTTTTTTTTCCACTTGTGAAGTGGAAAGCGCTCGTGTCTCAATTTTTTTTTACACTTTTGTTCATTTGTTAACCACTTATTGTATGTTAATATATTCTGCTTATTTTGTTTTATAGTAATTGTAAGGCTTACACTTAAACACATATATAATTATTTTCTCATTAAAAACAAAATGCATAAACATGGTTTCTTTCTCATTACGAACTGCGGCTCTTCATAAAATGTTCCTCAATACACTTTAATATCACACAATCCTGGAGATGCCACTGATATGGCAAAAGAGCTCAAATTTATAAACATCAAGTTCCTGCTGAACAGATGATAATGGCAGGGCCAAGTCTTATTGCTCAATCGCTCAAAACGGTTTTACCTCAGTACCTCGATTATTCAAGACCTTTATTTTTTTTAGCCAAATGATTTTGGAAATGTGGAAATAGTGTATATGCAAAACAACTAAAACTACGCTGACAAGGTCATACGCAAATGATCAGACTGAAAATATAAAGCAAGTTTAGGACCATACAAAAAAAATGCAGAATATTGATTACAATATCTTTAATTGAGATCTTACCAGGAGGATATATTCAGTGTAGAAAACCATTGGCATGTTCCAAATAAAAAGGGGGGGGGGGGTAAGAACAGTGGTCTCTTCCAATAAGTCCCTGTTTTTTTTTTAACACAATATAAAAGCTCTTTGAATAGTTTGATGAAGAGGTAAAGCTCATGTTATACGCTACACACTTTTTCCTTTTGAAGAATGGTGTTCATCGCTCCACTACAGTTCCAGTGACTGTAGCAGCCAATCACGTAATTTGTCTCCTTTATACAACCTAAAGTCTAAAGAAAATGTGAGGCTGTGTGTAAAATTTAACTAAAACATGAAGAATGCAATGATTTGCCATATCTCATCAACCCATATTTGATTTACAGTAGAACCCAGAAAACATATCAAGGTGTTGAAAATGAGGAAAAGTGCCATTTTAAAGAAAAAAATTAATTTGATGGCCACAGCACGCCTAGAAAAGTTGTGACAGAGGAACAAATGGCTGGAAAAGTAAGTCACTAGAAATAAAAATGTTCCAACTAAATAGTTTGATTGCAAACATGTCAGTAACATGATTGGGTATAAAACAGTATCTTAGGAAAATAAAGATTAACCAGAGGTTCACCAATCAGCTGAAACAAGTGTTAAAATGGCCTGCCTGCTGTTCAGAACTTTCATAAAGCAAAAAATGACAAAGAAAACCCAGTTTGAGTAGTTGGACTCCTGCATCAGACATAAATTGGACAACGTTCCTCTCACAAAACTCTACTATTCTCAGTTCTCAGACATACACAGGCTGTTGATAAAAGTAGGGGTGATGCTTCATAGTGTTAAACATGGTTTGGTCCTGAACTTTTTGGAAACGTGTCGCAGCCATCCGTTTCAAAATGACCTTGTTTGTCTTTAAAATGGTACATTACCTCAGTTTTAACATTTGATAGGTGTTCTTATTGTGAATAAAAAATTGGGATTTGCTGATTTGCTGGGATTAGCAAATCAGTGCATTTTGGTAATACATTCTTGTATAGTTAAAAAAACCACAAAAAAAAACAAAGAACATTTGTATGTCATGACAAAAGTATTCAGCAGTCCAACCCCATTATAAGCTCTTTCTTTTAGCAACCATCAAGATTTACACTTAAGGAAAAATAAAAAAATTACAAACAGGACCGACTGGTTCTGCAAATAAAAAGTCATTACTATTTAAACAGGTCCAAATACAGTAGGAAATGGGTGCAGTGTTTTCCTGAAGGAGGTCAGTAGTCCATGTTTAGTCATGCTATTGTCAGAACCTGAGCACTGATCAAAAGGAAGTACACTTACAAGTTGGATCATGGTTCCAATAATAAGTAGCTAAATGTAGACTCAAGAGTCTGAATAAACTTTTGACGTGTTCACGTCTTTGTTGAAGTACCAGTTTGGGAACATTCTCTCAAATTAAGTGATGCAGAGTTACAATGGCATTTAGTAGAGGAAAAGTTTCCAATGATCTACACCACACTCTATGGTCAAACGTTTGTAGACACCTGGATATCAAAAAAACATATGTGCATGTTTAACATTCCATATTTTGCCGTTTTAATAACCTTCACTCCTTACTTTCAAGTGAGCTCTTCAGCCAGAAGATGATGTCGGCTGTGAAAACCTGAGGCACGGTCTCCATTTCTGTTCCTCCCAAAGGTGATCATGGGGTCATGTTCAAGTTTTCATGCAGGACACTTGAGTTCGTCCACTCCAGCCTTGGCAATCCTACCTTGAGCTTGGTTTTTGACCAGGCTTTGAGTTTTCCGTGACTGAACATACAGTGTGCTTCCTGCTTTTTGTGGCCACATATCGCTTGTTGGGGTCACGTGTCTACATACTTTTGCCTTCTAATCAGATTTTTGCTATTGGCTGGAAACGTGATGCAGAAGTAGTGAGTGCATTAAATTCAGCTGAACCATACTGCCCATTAGAGAAGAGGGTTGAGCTAGATGAAGAAAGTATGAAGCTTTTGGAAGTCTGAGGAAAGTGGACAGAGAAGAAAGCGAAAGAGCAAAGTAGAAGAAAATGCCTTCTTCAGGTGGAGATAAAAATTCTACTGACATCACTAAGAACCAAGGAGCAACAATTGAAGAAATAAAGATAAGTCACAAGGAACTATTTTTGGACCAGATAAAGTTCATATATGTTTTGTAAAAGATCCTGATATGGTGGTCCAGTGTTTTTCCACTTTATCTCTGTAGACCATGATTAATCAGCAGGTTATTTCAGCTTGTGCAACTTCCTCATGGATGAATGTTTACTTTCTCCAATCCACGATCTGGAGGCTGGGCTGGAGTTAAAACACGGAAATGTCAGTGCAATTGTTCATTCCTAAACCCGACCTCACTGACTGGCTGCTGGTTGTGATCATCTGGAGGAGGTGAATGCGAGATGTCGGTGGGAGTGACGCCATTGCGGAAGCGCTAATAAAACCGGGTGACTCGAAACTTTAGAAACTTTTTTTCTGTCTCTCTCTCTTCACCTCCTCCGCCACACACACACACCTTATACCATACCGGGCACATGGCGTTCCTCCGTAGACACCTGGCTCCTGTGGTGTTTTGCGCGCAGGTCGCCAGCTCGTTTTTTGACACCGGCCTCCAGCTGGTTGTCCAGCAGCGTTTTGAGAACAACACAACCCGCCTTGGAGGTGGAGAAGAGCACACACAGTCCATCGCAGGCTTCTACATGATCTTCAACATCTTAACCAAACTGGTGGCGATCATCCCAGCGTGTCTCCTGGCACGACTTGCAGACCAGGGCAACCGGAAACTTCCTGTAGTCATGCCTTTGATCGGTTACTTTGTTTCACGGGCGCTGCTTTTGTTCGTCATTGTTTTTGACTGGCGCGTGGAGGTGATGTACGCGGCTCCCGTGGTGAGCGGCCTCTGCGGCGGCTTCTCGTCCTACTGGCCCGGCGTGATCGCGCTGGTGTCGCTGAGCACGAGCGAGGAGGCCAGGTCTTTGCGCATCATGCGCACGGAGCTGACGTACGGCGTCGCGGGCTTCCTGGGGAGCCTGGCATCGGGGCACCTGTTCCAGCTCGAGGCGGACGGGCCGGGGCAAGGGGTCGTGCTGGCGTGCACGAGCGTGGCGCTGTACTTCGCGTGTCTCGTGTACGCGGCGTGCGTCTTCCAGGTGGGCACGCGCGCGCCGCACGAGGACGCGGAGGAGACGCTGGGCGGTGAGAGGGTGGGCACGCCGGCCGGAGACAGGAGCAACATCGTGCTGTTGTTCGCCGCCGGGATCCTGTACGACGTGGCGGTGACGGGCGGCGTGGAGATCCTCAGCATCTACGTGCTGGTCAACCCGCTGAGCTGGACCGCGACCCAGGTGGGCTACGGCAACGCCGCCGGCTCGCTCATCTTCATCACCAGCTTCCTGGGCGTCAAGATGTTCACGCGGCTCTCCATGAGCGACACAAGCATGGTCCTGATAGGCATGCTCTCCTTCCTCACCGGGATCTACTTCATGACGTTCGTTACAACTACCACCACGTATTTCTTAGGTAAATATCGTGCCAAGTCTTTCCAATTACGCATTTGATAAGAAGTCCAGGCTCCAGGTTCCTGATCCTGCTCTTACACCCAGAGACTTACACCCAGACCATCACACCCTATCCAATGATCGGCTAATTAACAACTGTCTGAAATCACCCTTATGTCCAGCTTCCTAATAAATAATAATAATAATAATAATAATAATAATAATATTTAATATTAAATGCAAAATATTTCAAAACTAGTAAACAAAGTTCTCCAACTATTCCACAAGTTGCAAATAAGGATTTAAATAAATGCACTCAGTAACACATTATTTTAGAACATTAATCCTAAATCATTACTTTGTGGTGAAATTGATAATTAGTTCAGCTTGCATTTATTTATTCAGCAAATGCTTATTATTCTGTTCATATTCAGTTTGAAGTCCAGATCCAGTACCCATCTCAGGAACATTAGTTGTTAGTCAGAGATGCACTTAAATCCTGACTATAAACATCAAACCAAGCGCATTACCAGTGAAATAGAAACCAGAGGTACAGTATAAATCATCCTGATATTAATGGAAGCTCGAGCTACAGGTAGAAGCAGTGTCAAATATCTTGAATGGCTTTTATTGTCCTAAAGGGAAATGTCATGAGGAAAGGTACAGATAAAAGCTTGCTGCAGTGAAGGTACCATGAGACTTCTTTCATTCAAGTGGTATAAAGTTCATTAGCAGCCCTTCTTAGTCTGGCGTTCATCAGTAACCCTGTCCAAAATGATGTTCTTCCTTGTAGCAAAGTTAAGTATTACTGTACAATGAGCTTTCTGAGAAGAAAGATGAGGATAAGGGAGTCCACTTTGACTCCAAAGTGCTGATAAATTAATGAAGTGTCTTTGCGTGCATTTAAAGTTGATCAGGACCAGAAACAATGGGTGGTGATTTCTTACACTTGAGGCATTGTGGTGAAATATACCAAGTAATTATGCCATTTAATTATGTTCAATCACTTCTGATGAATAGATACATTATACATAGAGACATATTTACTGTCATTGCAAAGTGCAGATACACAGCAACAAAATGCATTTTAGCGTATCCCAGAAGTGCAATAAGTAGAAATTGTGCAGATAAGTGTGTGTGTGTGTGTGTGTGTGTGTGTGTGTGTGTGTGTGTGTGTGTGTGTGTGTGTGTGTGTGTGTGTGTGTGTGTGTATATGTGTATATATATATATATATATATATATATATATATATATATATATATATATATATATATACACAGTGAGGAAAATAAGTATTTGAACACCCTGCTATTTTGCAAGTTCTCCCACTTAGAAATCATGGAGGGGTCTGAAATTGTCATCGTAGGTGCATGTCCACTGGGAGAGACATAATCTAAAAAAAAAAATCCAGAAATCACAATATATGATTTTTAAACTATTTATTTGTATGATACAGCTGCAAATAAGTATTTGAACACCTGTCTATCAGCTAGAATTCTGACCCTCAAAGACCTGTTAGTCTGCCTTTAAAATGTCCACCTCCACTAAATTTATTATCCTAAATTAGATGCACCTGTTTGAGGTCGTTAGCTGCATAAAGACACCTGTCCACCCCATACAATCAGTAAGAATCCAACTACTAACATGGCCAAGACCAAAGAGCTGTCCAAAGACACTAGAGACAAAATTGTACACCTCCACAAGGCTGGAAAGGGCTATGGGGAAATTGCCAAGCAGCTTGGTGAAAAAAGGTCCACTGTTGGAGCAATCATTAGAAAATGGAAGAAGCTAAACATGACTGTCAATCTCCCTCGGACTGGGGCTCCATGCAAGATCTCATCTCGTGGGGTCTCAATGATCCTAAGGAAGGTGAGAAATCAGCCCAGAACTACACAGGAGGAGCTGGTCAATGACCTGAAAAGAGCTGGGACCACCGTTTCCAAGGTTACTGTTGGAAATACACTAAAACGTCATGATTTAAAATCATGCATGGCACGGAAGGTTCCCCTGCTTAAACCAGCACATGTCCAGGCACGTCTTAAGTTTGCCAATGACCATTTGGATGATCCAGAGGAGTCATGGGAGAAAGTCATGTGGTCAGATGAGACCAAAATAAAACTTTTGGGTCATAATTCCACTAAACGTGTTTGGAGGAAGAAGAACGATGAGTACCATCCCAAGAACACCATCCCTACTGTGAAGCATGGGGGTGGTAGCATCATGCTTTGGGGGTGTTTTTCTGCACATGGGACAGGGCGACTTCAATGTATTAAGGAGAGGATGACCGGGGCCATGTATTGCGAGATTTTGGGGAACAACCTCCTTCCCTCAGTTAGAGCATTGAAGATGGGTCGAGGCTGGGTCTTCCAACATGACAATGACCTGAAGCACACAGCCAGGATAACCAAGGAGTGGCTCTGTAAGAAGCATATCAAGGTTCTGGCGTGGCCTAGCCAGTCTCCAGACCTAAACTCAATAGAGAATTTTTGGAGGGAGCTCAAACTCTGTGTTTCTCAGTCACAGGCCAGAAACCTGACTGATCTAGAGAAGATCTGTGTGGAGGAGTGGGCCAAAATCCCTCCTGCAGTGTGTGCAAACCTGGTGAAAAACTACAGGAAACGTTTGACCTCTGTAATTGCAAACAAAGGCTCCTGTACCAAATATTACCATTGACTTTCTCAGGTGTTCAATACTTATTTGCAGCTGTATCATACAAAAAATTGTTAAAAAATCATACATTGTGATTTCTGGATTTTTTTTTTTAGATTGTCGCTCACAGTGGACATGCACCTACGATGACAATTTCAGACCCCTCCATGATTTCTAAGTGGGAGAACTTGCAAAATAGCAGCGTGTTCAAATACTTATTTTCCTCACTGTGTGTGTGTGTGTGTGTGTGTGTGTGTGTGTGTGTGTGTGTGTGTGTGTGTGTGTGTGTGTGTGTGTGTGTGTATATATATATATAATATACCTGTGCAATAATCATAAAGCATTATGATTAATCATGCTGTCTAATCAGCATCTTAATCTGCCACACCTGTGAGGTGGATGATGCTCTCAGCAAAGGAGAAGTGCTCACAAACACAGATTTAGACAGATTTGTAAACAATATTTGAGAGGAATAGGCTTTTTGCCTTTTGTGTACATAGAAAAAGTCTTAGATCTTTGAGTTCAGCTCATGAAAAATGGGGGCCAAAACAGCGTTTATAATTTTGTTCAGTGTAGCGATCACTAGTTATACAGTTCAAAACAAAAGATACAATAAAAAATAAATACTGACATTCACCATCTACTTGTACACGTTCTCAGATGTATACGATGCGATCGGATAGATTTGAAGTTCGAATGTAGTTGGAGATAAATGATGCTTGTGTAGCTGTAAAACAAAATGCACAAAGCCGAGGCTATAAATACAGTCCTGAATTTCGAAGTGAGAAAAGCAGGCTATGAAGAAGTCATAAAAACGTGAATCTAAAGCACACAAAATAAGGAACTGAGATGGGGAAGCCAGCAGTCAGTGATGTGTGAATGACGTGAACGAACTCGCTCGAGCAATCCATTCGGTGAAGAAGTCAAACGAGATCCATCACGAGGCATTATTCAGCCTGGGGGGAAAAATATCATAACGTGTTAAAATGTAACACTCAGCAAATTTTGTGTATTTTATTAATCTTCTGCTTCTTTCTTTTTTTTTTTTTTTTTTTTTGCAGCACGTTCCCTCACTTTGCTCGCACTCATCCCCATGCCCATCATTCGCTCGCTACTGTCCAAGCAGATACATGGATCATCATATGGTAAGTTCTCTTTTACCTTTAATCTGTTGGCCTTCTTATGTGATGCATGTTTTGTAAACACTGCACCTCACTGAGCTGATTAGATTTCAGGTTGAAACGATATCATTAAGGCCTCCGTCAGGGTTGAAAACAGCTTTCAAAAGCTTCTTTAGGGGGCTCCTTTTGATAAGGCTGAGTGCAAAAGAAGAAGTGAAAGCACATGCCAGTGCATTCGAGGGAAGGGAGAGAATGGAGGGGAGGGGACACTTGCTCTAAGCCTCAGTGTTTGTATTCTGGGAACAAAAGCATTGCTGTCTTCATCTCTGCACCATTTGTGTGAAGCCCAAAATAAATCAACTTTTAGACACAGAATTGGGTTGAGCTGAAATTAAGTTGAGCTACAGTAGAACTTCCCTTTATTTTTTTAAGGTGTGATTATGAAGAATCCATAATCCATCCATCTTCTCAGTCTGATCCTGGGTGCTCATAAGAGGCTCTCTGATAATCCATTAATTTGATCTTGATTACTTTGTGCACCAGAGGAACATTAGACTAAGAGCAAGTGAAGCTGCTCAGCGTGAATCACTGCTTCCTCTTTTTTTGTACTACACGTGTTTGTGTTCATCTGATTTCACATCTTGTCGTGTGAATGGATGCACAAAGGCATTATATATCTTCTGGGCAGACGTTCTACTAGATCTTATTTTAATCATAGCTGTAGGAACATGTCCATTCTGCTGCTAGAGTAGAAGGATTAAACCCAGAGACAAATGTCTGAAGTGCATTCTGTGTTCCAGTTCATCCCAAAAATATGGGGTTGAGGTTTGTGCAGGCCAACAAACTTCTTCCATTCCATTTCCAGAATGCTTCTTAGTACAAATGAAACTATAAGAATAGTACATGAGAACTGTCCAGACTGGAAGTGAGAAGGTGAAGTGAACTCACTGTTTCCGATCAGAAGGTCCCCGGTTTAAGGCCCAGCACCACCGAGCTGCCACTTCCCGGCCCTTGTGCAAGTCCTTTACCCGTCTGTGCTCCAGGGCTGCCGGATAACGGCTAAACCCTGAGCTCGGACCCCCAGCTATAGTGTATATGTGACAAGTGAAAGCCTCTTTGTTTTTCCACATTCTGAAGACTTGACCATCAATTTAACAGCATGGACATTACAGAAGTAGGGTCCAAGTTTGGGGCAAAAGCTGTTCAAGCACCAACAGACGCCAGTGGGGTTTTTTTTCTTTCTGTTCGATTGCATAATTATGTTCAAGATTATAATTTTAAATCAATGAATAAATCTACACTGGTACTCTTGATTACAACCTCAGGATAACTCCGCCTACAAGTGTTTTTATATTGTGTAATATTTTATTTGTTAAATCAACTTGACTTTATAGTATGAACATACACTATATTGCCAAAAGTATTGGGTCACCTGGTCTGCATCACATTCCACATTTAGTCTCAATTTGCTCTTATAATTCCCTCCACTCTTCTGGGAAGATGTTCCACTAGATTGGGAATGTTCTTATGGATATTTGTGTTCATCAGCCACAAGGGTGTTATGAAAGGCAGGTACTGATGAAGGTGAGGAGACCTGGGGTGCAGTCACATTAATCCCAAAGGTGTTCAGTAGGGATGAGATCAGAGCTCTATAGCAGCAAGATCTTCCTCTTCAAAACATGTAAACCAGATCCTCACTTTGTGCACAGGGGAATCACCATGCTGGAGCAGGTTTTGGGTTTCCAAGTTTAAGTAAATGTGAAATTTTATTACAGTGCCATCTAAAGACGTCCTGAACAATTGAGGGCCTCCAGTTTTGTGGTAAAAGTTTGGAAAAGTACCGCATATAGCAGGAAAGGGCAGGTGACCCAAATAAAAACAGTTCAAACACTTCCAATAAACCTCACATGATGTCAGTGATTTGCTTCTAGATGTCGCTCTCGTACTGTATAATGCAACCCAGAAAAACTATCGGTATGGATTTTTGCAGATAGTTTCAGCAATCAGATATCAGTGCCGCTTAATTGGCAAAACCGATAAATCAGTCAACCTCCACTACTGTGTTTCTTGGCCAAGTCTCAGATTCACCGTATGACTAAAGAATGATTGGAGAAGGGGGGAAATATTGTTGTCTCTTAAATAATACTTAAGAATAAATTCTGTTCAAATAAAACAAAATACTTAAAAATAAATAAATAAATAAAAAGTGGGTCTGTTAAATATTTTTTACAGTTAAAGGAGTTGGTTACAGATAGTTAAAAAAAAAACAAAAAAAAACGAACAGTTTGGCCCAGTGGTTCTCACTTTTCCCACTTTAGAGGGGGTGGATTTTTAAGCCCCACCCATTTTTTTACCCCAAAAATGGTAATGAAATACTTTAAGTTTAAAAATGTCAAATGTATTGAAATATCAAGTTCTAAATCAATAACCTCAAACCGCATCAAGTTCAAAAATAAAATCATTGTGTAGCTGTGTAAGGTACCCTAACCGATGTGTTTAATTTACTTACATTAATGAAATAATTTTGTTTGTGGGTGTTTTGAGTGTATGAACTTAATTTATAATTGTTTCTATCAAAAATAAAGATTAATTAAAAATTATATAAATCCTGCTATTCATTGTGCCTCACCAGTCGTATCTTTATTACCCACTAGAGGGCGCGCCCCACACTTTGATAACTGGTTCAGCCTTATATTTGAATTACGTATCAGTTAATTAGGCCAACCTCAACTTCAGTCACTAGGTGGTGCTGTTGAGCAGCGCTTTGCTACATTTGTCTTCAAAATTGTACTGTCTTATACCCACAGGAAAAACCTTCACTGGGCTCCAGCTGTCCTTCCAATTGGTCGGTTTGGGTACAACATTTATGTACACCAAAGTCTACCAGTCCACACTGCATTTCCTTCCAGGGTTTGTCTTTACCTTATCGAGCATCATCACATTCCTCGCTATGATTCCCATCAGGTAAGATGGATTGCGCGATCCCAAAAAATGTTAGTCCTTCAGGACTAAAACTTATCACAAATGTTCTATTTATTTCTTTATTTTGCAGCATTATCGGGTGCCGAACCGCAAGGCAGGAACGCTATCAGAGACTTTAAAAGGGAACTGAACCCTCATGCAAGGCAGCTCCGAGGTTGATCCTGAGTTCAACATTCTGCCTGTGCAGAATTTCGCAGGTTCTCCGTGTTCATCTGGGTTCACCCAGTTTCCTTTATCTACCAAAGTTGCTAGTAGGTGGAACCACAACTAAATTGCCCCTCGGTGCGAGTGTTTGCAAATAAGTTGCTCTGTTGTGGACTGGTGTCACATCATGGGTGTATTTCCAGTCTCTGGATCCAACATGGACCTTACCAGGATGAAGCAGTTACTTAGTAAGAATGAATAAATGCTGAACGAATTAAACTTTGTGTGATACATTTCCATACAGCGAAAGTTTTAATTACTGAAGTCATCTTTAGAGGCAGATTTTGTTTATTATTTTATTTCACTATGGTGTGTAGTTTTATATATATATATATATATATATGGTTTGACTTGGTGTGGTTTTTTTTATTTAAGAGGGTTTGTATGAAAATGCACAAAAAGTCACTATTTCGTTAAAATGTTTTGATGGTTAAATTTCAGTATTCACTTTCTATATTGCAATAGGACTTTGTTTAAATGTGTGACATTGAAAATCGTTGTTCATGGTCAAAACCGCTGTCTATAGAATTTGTAGCATAAAAGGTGGAATCGAAAGGTTTCGAGACTCAAACTCTTTTCAAGAAAGTACATTATTTATCTATATTTACACACGATCGCCCTCGCACAGCAATGCAGCCCTTGCAGAGTTCCTGCCACTCCTGCAATGTGTCCTAGAAGTCTTCTCTTCGAAGCACCTTCTGCCATTTGAGCAGGATCTCCGTAATGGTGTTAAAACTGGTGTCAACCTCTGAGCTCATCTTAAGGAGGAGAGCAAAATCTGCAGGAGCCAAATCAGGTGAGTAGGGTGGGTGCGGAGATGAAATCATGCGGATCGTTTCCCGACGATCATCATGCACAAGTAGCTGAATGGTTTTTCACATTGTCAGGGGTTGAACTGGTTCAAGGTCTTCCTGATCTCTGGTCGTCTTCCAGTGATGTTCGTGCCGCTCGAAACACCTCGAACGACTTGTTGCAGCATCGCCGTATTGACTCGTCAAACCAGGGCCGGTTCTAGACATTTGGAAGGCAAAATTTCTATTGGAGGGCCTCCATCTCTGTACCGCTCAGAATAAATTAAAAGCTCTTGAAATAAATATTTCTTAGCTTTTTATTTATACAAACCTGTTATTAATACTTTGATTATATTAACTTGTGAACATTATTTAAACTTTAAGGTCAACACCTAATAAATAAATAAATAAATTTATAAACAAATATATGAAGGGACGTCTGGAGCAGCTCTTCTTATTCCTTGACCATGTCATTAACTAGGCTACCGTTAAAGAATAATTTGTTGTGATAATGTTTTTCACACAGAATTTCACATTTGCTCTTTGTTCAAACGTGTTCACGCACGTGTTCACCATTTACACCATTAGTCTCAAAACATTTCGACCTTGTACACAATGAAGTGGGGAACATTTTCAATCAGACAAAATACACAAAAAAAGCTTTTACACAATCCTTTTTAATCGGTTCAATATTTAAAATGTTTGTTAAACATATCGCTTCGAGACATCGATGCCATTTTTTCCCTCTGCGATCGAAACGTTGACATTTACATGAATGTTACAGTAAACAATTTACACACAAAGAAGGGAGAACGCAGAGCTAAAAACCTTGGGGTTTTGTTTTTTGGTCTATAAATTATATTCATTTTATAAAATACACACTGTCGTGTTTAACTTCTCCCCCTCGAGCCATACGCGGTGTTTCCTCTGCAATACAAAGCGGGTTTTACAAAGCGTTTCAACAAAATATGCACAAAATGCTATTTACTGTACAATCAAACTCCTCATTGGCTGCTTTATTCGTCCAATAAGCATTTGTGAATTTTAAAAAAAATAAAGGAAACAAAAAAGATAAATTCGGTTGGTGGGTTTCCCTTAAGAATTAGTGTAATAATCAGCACTTCATTCATTTTCCACAAGATCACACACAACTTGGTGTAGTGTAGCTGCCTTAGATATTACACAAACACCACACGGAAATCTTTCGAGAGCTTAAAAGAAGGATTTGGTTACGAGCGGAAATGAAAAGCGAGCGTCTAGTCTGTGTCTGGGCTTTTTTTTTTTTTTTTAGCTTAAAGGAAAAACTCCACCTTGAAGAGCTTGTAGATAAACCGTTATAAGCACCATTCCATCCTCAGTAACCTCAGATTTATCTGTTAGTAAAATTCTTGAAATCTTTATTCTTTGACGTGTAGGATCATGTCAACTCTGATTCCTTTAATATATATAATCCCATTCGTCTTTGCATCGTCTCTACCCAAAGTGAGATTAAGAAAGGGTCAAGGGCCTTACTCAGGGGCCCAATAGTAGCAGATTGGTGGCATGGGGATTAAAACACCAACCTTCCAAATAACCTACTGGTACATCAAGCTCAAACAGGTCACCTTGCACACTGCTAACACCCAGAGCCGTAATTCATCACGACTGCCTCATACAGCTGCATTGCAATCTGAAACTTTGTGTCCAACAGGTGAGTCCATAAAAATCTGGACATTATGATTTGTGCTGGACATTGCTGCACACCTTTTTATGAGCAAATCAGCACCTACAATATCTGATAATATTTCTACAATAAAAATGTGATGTACACTATTTAGCACTGGGGTTTTCAAATTATTTGCAGAAGGAAATCATTTAACTGAAAAAAAAAGAAATTATTCTGCACACCTGCATTATTTAAAAGCCTACAGGTATTTTCTTATTTGAGCCGGACAGCTTTTTTTCCCCACTTACAGAACACATCATGTCCAAGTTGGCATTATTCATAGTTCTACGTGATTTTCATGGTTTGGATATGATCTAAAAGGTGAATAAATTTAGGAACTCGATAAATCGAAGAATTCTCAGTTTAACTGAAGGTTAGAACAGAATTGATATTGTAGGAAAAATAAAAAAGATATCAAAAAACTTGTTTCATGGTGAATTTTTCCCTTTTTTTTTTCTTTACAGAGACGTGATAAACAACATCATTATCATCCACTAGGTGGGGCTAGAACCGCGGATTTGCATCTAACAGAGACTTCGAGAAAATCTCACCATTTTTTTTTCAAAGTTTACCATGCTAAACTGCAGATCTGGAATAAACAACATAAAAAATGCTTTGAGGACCCTTGGTATTTATATAGAACTGGTCAAATAAAAAAAAAAAAAAAAACAGACTGTAAATAAGGTCTTCCCAGTGAGACAAGTGCAGTGTCATAACACTTCTCAATTTCTCAGTTGCACATAGTTGCTTAAAAAATAATTAAATACGCAGTAGAACGAGAACCTGTAAGGATTAGGACAACAGCAAAGCCTTATTAAATTTGGCTGCAAGAGACCCAGAGGACCACTGAGACATGACTGGTCTCGCTGATGAGGATGGAAAGTCAGGCTCGTACACTGTGACACTGTGACCCTTCATACAACATGTTACGTCACAGCCCCAGTGTATAATACATTTTCTAACTTGAACGTTTAGTCAAATAATAAACTTATAACTCGGCGTCTACTCGACACCATGAAGCCTGTTCTCCAACATTTACACATCATGAGCTCGTATCGGTCTCGTTTTTCATGCACGTGTTTATAAGGAGTCGTAAAAAGGACACGTCTATAAATCCATCATGGCAAGAGACATAAAGCAACGTTCATATTTATAAAGTCTTAATCCGATATACAACCGCTTTTAAAAAGACTTTTACATCCATCTGACATACATGTTAAACTTTATATAATAGAATATTATAAAAAATTATATGTATTATGTATATTATTATATATGTATATTATATTAATACAATTAAATATGAAACACTTTTCTTAATCACACTTTCTTTGTCTATTTTGGTGTCCCAATTGACCCACGATTGATCTACGATGTGTTCGAACAGCATGTCAGATGCCCGATTGGCTAATCAGAGGCGAAGAAATCAGGATTTAATTTTATGACATCATAATTGCACAAAGCCTTCAGTACAGGGCTTCATAATAGTTATACCAGTGATCATAAACTGTTATGTAGCTTCAAATCAACAAAATTGACTACGTCAAAACAAGACACAAGTGTGGAAATAAACCTTGATATATTTCATGTGGGAACAAAACAGAAAAGGTCCTCAAAACACACCTGTGTAGAAAAGTATATGAAGATGTAAAACGTGTTCGAATCCCAGAGCGTTTCTTAATTAGTCCTGACGCTTACATTATAAACAAAAACCTTCTAAAGTTTCATGTCCTGCTGAGAAATCACATCTCTGTGAGAGAGAAAAAGAATAAGTGGTCTGGAGGCATTTCCTTTTTCCGATGCAGCGTTTTCGTTTCGTTTTCAACAACCTGTCAAAGCGGAACCCAACAATCTGGAGGAGATGTATATATGTGTATATATAAATATAAAAAAAAAAAAAAACATTTGGACGTATATATTTAATGAGGTCATGTAGGGCTGATTAGACAACCTTTAGAATCAACTCAAAAAAAAAAAAAACGTAAATCACAAATTGGAATGAAGTGTAAATGATCCCGTGCGAGACCTGTAGTGTTCCTGAAACAACACGAAGAAAAAATATGTATACACACCATACTTGGTGAAAGAAACGTGGACGATCCTTGGCCTGTCTTTTCACGGTCACGTGACGAGGCCGCGATACTAAAAAAAAGGGAATCATGCTGAAGACGAGCGGAATTTATAGATGAGGAAAACGTTTGGCGAGTGTTTCGCTGCTGTACTTCTCTTTTTCCTGCCTGTAAAAGTTCATAGGATAACTCCAGGTCATTGTGTGGTTTGTCTCGCTGTGCTTCTGTGGAACACAAAATGACCATGTTCTTCCATGCCGGAAAGGAGGAGATGGGGCTTGGATGGGATTTCATAAAAAAAAAAAGAAAAAGAAAAAAAAAAGAACCAACACACTTTACAAATATCGAGCGGTCTTTTTTTGTGTAGGCCATCCACTTGTTCCTCAGAGTCCCCGGTAGGAAAATGATGATCACGCCGCCATGATCTCACACTGATCATGAGAGCAGGTGATGCTTAAAGCTCAGTTCGTCTCTGCCTTGGCTTCCCGTTTGTCCTGTAAGACTGGAACGAGGGACTCCCATGCAGCAAGGCACTGCAGAGCAGAGACACAGGACAAGCAGCTGTTAACATTTGGCTTTTCTTTCTGGGCAAAATATGAAGGTTGTGGTTGAGCAGAACTTGAGTGGATCTCAATCGTGAATTCATGTACATCAGGTCGTGTGGTTCACTATATCTTGGTATATGTTCTGGTCACATGACTACCTACTGCACTAATGGCATTTATCAAAAAACGGCAGAATGAAGTTTCTAATCTCATCATCGGCCAAAATAAAATCTATAATATATCAAATAAAATTTTGTACATCGTCAGTATCATAAATGACATAACAGGTTTTCTATTTGCTGCGAAACCGCATCTCACATTAAACCCATCAACAGTGTGTGTATTTATTTCCTTTTTCGTTGTTGTTATTGCACTTTAATATGTTACAGTGTTTCTTTAATAAAAAATTAAAAAAAACACCTAGTTTGAGATTTATCTCCTTGCCTTTTTTCACCTGCACTAAAATCCCACGCCCCCTGGTGTTTAAAAAAAAAAGTAACTCTACATTTTGCTCTGATTAAATTATAAATGACTACTTTTAACTTTTATTTGAGTAGATTTGGACTTCAGTAAAAAAGATTTTAAGTAACTTGAGTAGAATATATGATTACTCTTTCCACCTCAGTATATCATTTGCTACCTCATTTACATCAACAACTCAAATCTAATAGATTTAAAAAATAAACAAATAAACTACATGAAATAATACCACAGACCCACGGACCCACCACCCTGCTTCCAGTAACACTAATATTACAGTAATGTAAATCCCACTTTACACACTGTATAGTGATGTCTTTATCTCTATTTATTATTTTCTTTCATTTTTCAAGTTTTTTATTTCTATAGCACCAACACACCATGACAAAATCCCTGTGCATGTAACCCATGACACTTGGCAGTGAGGATTCTAAAAGAAATAAATCATATATAACTGTTAATAAACCAAACTGTGAAGCTTCAGAAAAACTCCAAAACATAATGAGCAATCGAATCGGATTTGTAGGGATCGAACTTTCACGTGTGCTGGAAGAATTTCACGAGTACGGCAGACCTGAAAAACAAGGCAGACGCCCTAATCACTAGTGAACTAAGAAGCTGCTTGAGATGGACCTCATTGTTTTTGGGTTTTTTTTTTGTTATGCTGTGCAATCTTCGCCTTTTCCATTACCTGAAGCAGAAAACATTTGTTCTTGTAGATGATTAAACAAAAAAAAAAAGGCAAGAAAAATAGGGAAACCCTTTTTCGGAAAATTGTGCATGAAGGCATACATGAAGGTGCCTTGCGAAGAACTATTCATTCTATAAATCCTTACTGCAAAGTGTTTTACACATTTTCAGTAAACTTTATTACTATTTAACTGTTTTAGTTAAATAGTCTCTTGGCTCTGTGCTCTGTACTTTCCTCTTTGGCTGGCGTGTTTGGAATTTCGCAGTGCTGTGTCAGTGTTTGGCCGAGCGAAGGGGCTAAAAGGTGAACGACGCTCTAAGCGCAGCCGAGCAAACTCAAGACTACGAGCAGTGCAGCTGAATGCTGTCGAGCTGTTGCGTATACACATGTGATGGATGTTTCCGGACACCACAGGCAGAGGAGAGAAACGAGCAGATTCTTAGGCCTTGTGCTGAAAAGAAAATGTATGTAAAAAAAAGTTTCTGTTTCAGAAAGTGATGAAATTACAATTTTCTTTTTAGTTAAAATGAGTTCGGTGTCCAAATTGTAAATTTTCCTCCAGTTTGGTCTGGAGCTACAAACAAAGAAAAGTTGAAAGCTGCAAGTGTGTAGCTTGCGTATTAAAAACAATGTGAGGAAACAGAAATCGGCCTAAAATGACATTCATAATCATTTATCAGTCGTTATGCTGGATGAGTTTTTACCGACCAAACCATACACAAAAAAACAAAAAAAAACACAAAAAAAACAGATTTTCTTCATAAATGTAATGTAAATCTTAAGATAATTTGTATTTAGCAACGGCCTCAAATAGTCTCACAGAACTTGTGCCAAGTCATTCATATGAAATGAATGCGTTTTACATAAAAGTGCAGCAATTCATTGCGTGTGACTGAAATTTTAAATCCTATCAAACAAGAGAACAAGAGAGGCTCATTGTGGTTCTGGAATAGATTTAGTCTTTTTTCTATTCATTATAAAGCATCCGAATCAAATTTCTACACATCTTCATAGCTACATATCTATTTCTCAGGGAAGTCCTAACAGGCCATGCAACATAAAAGTTGGTTCTCTTTATCGTGACTTAATTTCCTTTCATCTTTCCTGCATCACTTACAGAATGCTTCACTTACACTCAATGGCCATAAAGATCCCGGTCCCTCGAGTTGGAGGCCAACAGATTTGACTACACGTTCAGGTTCGCTATATTGTCTTGACAGCCTCCTTCTCAAGTGTCAGAGACGTATGTCTAAGATGACAATCACGTACAGACACAAAGCTATTTTAGTTTGAGTCCCTGATCAAAGTAAAGCGAACACGATCATCCATGATGCTGCAATGATGCCGCCTCCAGAACATGCTCTTTCTGCCGAATACACGGAACAGTTCAGTACTGATTCAGTTCAGTACTGAATTTTAAGTCAAAAAGACTTTTTTTATGGTGAGAAAAGAAAAAATATTGTAACACATGGCCTCGTAGGACTTGCGTAATTTCTACACATCTTCATTCAAATTACTTCTAAAGTGCAATCCTATTAACTACGAATAAATTTGCATACATAAATCAGCACCTGAAGGATTTGTATTTCTAGAAAAATTCTAAAGGAATTGAAACTAATAAAGGTTTTCGTTCGACTCACCCGTGTAGACAGTGGTGCCGTACGGTCAGAGGACGAAAAAAAATAAAAAATAGAAGCAACATTTAATTGAGATTACAATATATTCAGTGCTAGGGCTACAGAATTCCCACCTGGATTTCCCAACCCTTTTCTCCTCGACCTTCCTTTTAATTTTCTTTCATTCCACCACTCACCCATCCACTGTCTCTTGTTATATCTCTGTCTCTCTGTCTGTTTACCTTTTCATAGTACTGGATGTTTTTGTCTGCCATGCTGGTCAGCAACTGTCTGAAATCCTGCCGCTTGTTATTCTGCCAGCGCTCCCAGTCGGCCTTCAGGTCAGCGTTGAAGCACTCCAGCCGGTCCTGGCACTTCTCCACATCAGTGGGCACCTGCATGAGGACACAAAGTGTTCTTTCCTACTACAAAAAATGTCAGAAATATCTGCAAAAACATCTGGGCAGCGGCCTCGTACAGTCATAACACAAGTATACGCCACAATTCACCCAACAGTAATGCTGTCAAAATGTAGAAGTTTAGTGCCTATAATTTGATTCCTAATGAGTGAGTCAGTGGCAAAGAAAAACACCCTGAGACTTCATAAAGAAGAAACTTAGAAAGGAGCCAGACTTCGAAAGGGAACCCTCATCCTCTTCATCCAATGCCCATTCATTTCAGTTCCATCATTGTGGCGGTGTAGTGTTCAGTAATGGGCGTGTCGAACGTGTAGAACTATTCATCAAACTTCAGGCAAAACCATTGTATATACATATATAACTTTTTTTCTGATAAATATTTAATATATATGAACATTATTACTTGTCAGCTATTTGGCTATTAAACACAATTGCAATATAAAAATGATACACTTTTCTTTCCTTTTGTTAAAATATGATTTGTTTTATCAGACGCCACATGTTGATCTAGAAATTAGAGGTCGACCGTTTCATAGGTTTTGCCGTTAAATCTGCACCAAAAGTTGATTGTTGGAATTATCGGCAAAAATCCATACCGATAGTTTTTCCAGCTTCCGCTCTGGTCATTGCGATATCGGCCTCTAGAGACGAATCACTGAAACCACATGCTGTTTGTTTTTACGCATGAGACTGCGTGCTGCATTGAGTGCGCAATATTTATCACATATTAATTATATTTATTTATTAATAGATTCATATTTATTTTTATATTTCATTTTACACATGTCCATGATTCTGTACTGTTTTACATTTTTAGATTAATCGACTTTTAATTGAGCAGTTGAGGGTTAAGGGCCTCGCCCAGGGGCCCAGCAGTGGCAGCTTGTTGGTGCTGGGATTTGAACTTGTGACTTTCCAATCCAGAGTCTACTGCCTTAACCACAAACACTGATTGTGTGGTGAGGTAGACTCTCATGTTTATCAAAGGAGTCAGTGTCACCGCTGTAAAGAGGTGAAGCTGCAACTTTCACAACACCAGAATATCTTGTGGTTTTTCTGGAATATATCGAGCTGATATTTGTTCTCAGACTTTTTAAGATGGGTGTTGTCAAATGAACAAATAGTTAAGAACCGCTATGACGTATGTGATTACAGGAATAAAAATGACTTAAAATAACAGTCGTGCATCATAAACTTTAGGATACTTACAGTTGTCTTCTTTTCCTCACGGAACGCTACAGCCTCCAGTTTAGCCTCGTACTCGGCCTGAACTTGGTCCCTCTTCTTCAAAACATTCTGCAATTTGAGAGTAGCGACATAACAGTCGTTGAGCATAAACTTCACAAACAGCCTTCAAGTGTCTATAAATTTGGTTATAAAACCAAGATGCCATTATAGAATGAGTCATAGTTGTCTGAAATTAGTTCACAGCTCAGCGTTTGGCATCGCTGCACTCGCACACAGTGAGGCAGCTCCAATATGGAAAAGCAGCTTTGCATCGTCTGTGTGCTCGGGAACTTCAGGGAGAAAAATTATGGCCTGGTAGATTACAAAAGTTAACAGTGTGCTGTCAGCACCAGCGATAAACTGAGCGTCCTGGTCTATTCTCATCACAACGCTGTCAAATGAAGGATTTATGCATTCGCCTTTTGTTTTTCAGAGATCTGCAGGGCAATAACTCATAATACCGGAAGATCAGGTCAAGAGATCGGTCCCGTAGTGAGATCAATAGTGGGGCTGCAACAAACGATTGTTTTAATAATCGATTAATCGGTTATTTTGTCCCGATTAATCGGATTAAAAACATTTATGGATATTTTGCTTATTATAACTTTATAAAATCCTAATTCAGAGTATTTATGTATAAAAGTGTACTTTAAAACATGCAAAAGCCACATATTTAGTGTAACTATCTTTAATTTTTATATTTTATAATAACGCTTGGGTGCTTGTTGAGGAGTGCATGGGGGATTTCTCCATGCGCAAATTATGATCCCCGACATATTTCCCGTGTTTTGTTCTCAATTGTAGTGCCAATCCTTGTGAAAATGATATGAAACCACACTTTCACAGATCGGAGTTTCACAGATGATTTTACACATTACACATTTTATTCACTTTCATTTTATATGAAAACACAACTCGAGAGTGAGGGTTTAGCTTGTGAAAACTGCATCCTTCATCTGTTCTTGTGCAACACTTCCTTTCTCTTTCTTTAGCTATTGAGCAAAAAAGAAAGCAGAAGCTTCATCGTCTATCAAGTTTTAGATAAACAGACGGTTCCTGAGATACGATGGTTCGACTTACGACAATACGGCAAAATTGTAAAAAATATATTTAGCACGCCAGGCACTCGTAGCAGCGTATGCTCATACATACATAATATATACTGTATAGTTTATACAATACGATACTATAAATTGCTCTGTTCTGCTAAATTACTTTATGTAATATGTTAAATTGTTAACAGTTTAATACCACATATACCAAACCGAAATTCCTTTAGCAAAATATTTTGGTACAAATAAGATGTGTGTGTATATATATATATCTGAAAAACAACCCAGTGAAAACATGGCATTTGTGGTCAAACAGTTCTGCACTTTGCCATCTGCATATTTAGTTCCTACCTGCATGCACTTCTCATTTTCTGAAAATGTATAACTATGATGCTTTCATTTTATCCAGGCATATATGGCTTCTTGTAAAATATGTGGCAATATCACAAAGAATAGTTTTCCGTTGCTATTTGTGAATAAATAGGAAACTGTGCATAATGTAGTTTTAGAAAACCAGCTATCAGGAGCAGAAAACAACGTGATCTTTTGCTACTGTAGCCCATCTGGTGTCTGGTGTCTTTTTGAGAAGCTTTTCTGCTCTTCACACGTGTAAAAAGTGATTGTTTGAGTAACTATTGCCTGTACATTCTCCTCTTACCCCTTACCCTCTTTCCTCCATGTTTTCATTTAGTTACACATATTTATCATGCCTTCCTTATTAGGTCATATTTCTTGGCTCAGACCCCCCTTTAAGAAAAGCTACCACTCTTAAACCCTTCACTCTTTCTTATCTGGCTGTTCTTCAACGACTGCGGTAGGTCTGTTGATCCCCACACATTCCTAAAATAACTACAAGACCAGACATAAGTCTAGCAAGCGGTCTACCTTCATGGATTCAACGTAGAGGACGTATTCTCGCAGGACAGGCAGGAAATCATCGCTCATGTCCTCGGTAAGTTCCTCCAGGGTGCTGCAGCAGTTAGCCACACAGCCTGAAACGCCGTCCAGCGGCTCCTGAAGCTCCTGCTCGAAGGATGCCCATGACGAGTGGAGCGGCCCGTACTCTCTCAGCTCCACTAGGTACTCTAATGGAGAAACATGTAGGAGAGAAAATTGGGTTTTATTTTGCATTGTATCATAGGGCACTATTTGGGATTTATAGAGTCCTCTGGTGAACTTTGGTTTCCCAAAACTGACCTCAGGAATATATATATATATATATATGTGTTAGAAATGGTAAGATTCACCGAGTCACATCGGTACATGAGCATAAAAGTTAAGGATGTGATTCAAAGATTTTTTTTAAAGTTTGCATCGGATACAAGTTATCATTTGTATCGCAACGCATCATTTTTAACATATTTGCTATAAAAAAAACTATTTATTACTATATAATTATTAGTAGATAATAATTAGAGACCGAGACGTGTCCTGAGAGACACAGAGAATACAGATTAACATGGCAGAGGTAGAGCTGTAACTTCCTGCAGACAGAACAGGAAAATAACGTCTGCTTTTATTTCATCTTTTTGCACTCGAAAGGCGTGTTAGTGAAAGGGGCCATACGTTAGAATTTGGAAGGGCACTTAAGTAAATTGATGATTTGCTGTCTGTCTGAACCCAAGAAATAAAAGCGAACTATCTGTACCATATTTAATTGCATAGCCTCATATTTTTTTAATTGAAACCCTTTGTGTTGAATTGAATCGGATTGAGTTGTGTCAGTTGGCTGTGCATCGAGATGCGAATCGCATTCGCCTCAGTTATGGAGATGCACATCCTTTAAAAAAAAATAAAGCAGAGTTCTTTTGAAGTTTCTTTGAACAGTTATAAATAGCCTAGAAAGACTTTTAAAACACTGCAGTCCTACTAAACTAAATTTCCCAGTATAAAGTGAGGATATTAATAATCGCACAAACAAATAACTAACTTTAGCATTTTTACGAGACCTAAGATCATGTTCACTTTCATTACTTCCCCCATACTTCTTCCTGAACATTCTGAGACCTGGAAAGCCAATGTTAGTAAGCAGATAGTCGACGTAGCTCTAACCTGACTGCTCTTTGATGATCCTCTGTGCTATCCGGTCGATGGTACCCAGCTTCTGCGTGAACATGTCCAGATAATCACCCATTGTGGCGAAATCGACCGGCCGCGCTCTCAGCTTGTAGCCGCCCGTCACATACTTCACAGACTCGCCCATCTTGGACAGCAGAGCCAGGCCTTGCCTTTTGTTCAAATCCTTTAACACAAACATGAAACAGTTCGTACCAGACATCCTTCCGATCTACTTAGTAACGTCTTGACTTTTCCAGTTCTACAAAAGTGCTCATTTATCATTCCGTTTATCTCTCCGGCTCCCTTAGGCCTCTGGTTCTCTTCCTAAATGTCTGTTGTTAACATCACGATACAGTATGAAATCAGAGGAGTTGAACTGAACGAACAGACAGAAACTTCAGGTGTCTTCCTGGAGCTTTGAAGCTTGTACAACACTTGCAATGGATGACAGTTTGCAGAATGACAATATTTATAATAACATTATATAAAATTTTATTCTTGGTCACAGCATCAGCAATAAATCCAGCATTACGGCCAGTGTCTTGTAAACCAGTGAAAAGCAGCAAGCGTAATACTATAACCTCTTCTACTTGAGTCTACAGATCCCTTTAAGTTAAATGTAATAAATAGATTTTTCCAATATTAAAAAATATATTAAAAAATTAAACCAGTTATCAGCAAATAAAATAGCTTTGGTCCGCCAGCCACATTCTTGTGTGATGTGTCCCCATGTTTCTTCGCTCACCAGCATATACGAGGTGGCACCAAAACGTTTTGAGACTAGTCGTGTAACACGCCAACAGATGGCAGCACAAGGCAGCACACACAGTCACAGGGAGCGCCGACTTTTATAAGTCAGTGTGTCAAAAGAGCTCTTTGGCTCTTTCGAGATGAAGATCCAGCTCAAAGGTTGCAGTTTTTGATACCATCACAGAGATCCACCACAAATCGGAGAAGGTGCTTAACACGCTTCGAAAAGAAGACTTCCAGGACACATTCCAGACGTAGCAGGAACACTGGGAGTGCGGTATTGCTGTACTATTTTGAAGGTGAGAGTGTGTTAGCTTTTTTGTTATCAGATACCACCTTATATAATATGAGCTTCACCATCTCTGGATTGTTCATGGTATTAAACCAGAGAGTGTGTACATTAAAATTAAAATGTCACTCATTAATCATGTAATGAGATTATGCAGCAGTGACAGATATAACCTTTGGATCAGTAGAACATTTGCCCTGTCATAAATTCGAATTATTCTCAGAGACTTTGGGAACCAGGTTTTGTTGAATAAATATACTGTCCCTCTCTGAGACTGAGAGTTGTATCAAATCCCAGTCAGTTTTAAATATTTGGTTTTTACTTTATCCACAAAGCTTAACTTTATTTTGATTTGTCTATTGAATAATAACACTTCTTCTACTTTTCTCTTTTTTTTTTCAATTTGTTGATTAAATCCCTTCTTGAAAAATTGCTTTACTTCTTGTCTTTTTCACCGACTTGTTTGATCTTTTCTTCATTCTGGGAGGTTGAAAAAGGCTGTTGGGTTGATCTTGGTTGTTAAGGTGAACAATTTGATTTGTATTTTAGAAAATAAAACTTTAAACTGTTTCTGATTTGTGCATCTTTGAGCCTACGTTCAATACGAGTTCAAATTGGACACTCGGAGACTTTTACTCAAGCCATATTGGAATTGATGATTTTTATTTTTACCTGTAATGGAGTAAGTTTTGTGGTAAGGTATCTATACTTTTAATCAAATATGACTTTCAGGTACTCGTTACACCTCACACACACACACACACACACACACACACACACACACACAAATGTGTGCACTAACCTTGGCAGACAGGAAAGCACTGAAGTGCTCGTTGAAGGAAAGGACAGGGTGATCTGCAACCCGTTTCAGGAACTTATCCAGGGCTTTTCTCCGCGTCTCGACAAATTCTTCTGAAAAACGATCCACCACTCCTTTCATCACAAATTTTTCAGGTAGTGGCTTTGGAGAACACGGGAAAAACACACCAAGATATTGAGGGCAAAACATACAAACAAAGAAGTGAAAGCCAATCTTTCTTAACACAATTATCTAGAATGCACACATGAGGTCTTTTTTCCCATATTCTACCATTTTTTTTCCAAAATCACTCAAATTAAATAAGTTCCATTTGAGTTTGGATACGCTTTTCTGTCTTATATAACTTATATCAGTTTATATTTGAGGCTCTACCTACTGGAATAAGGTGGGTTGGTTGGCTGTCTTCGAGCTTGTTCCTCAGCCAATCAAAGTCTTGATAGCGCCTCCGCACAGAATATTCCGGAAGGTCAAACTCTGTTCTGGTGGTCTATGGAAAAAAAACAAATAAAAATACATTAATGAGAGAAAATCATTCTTTTAATTTACAACCACAAACAGGAACATTGAAAAGATTATCGTTTCTCCGCCCCACCCCAATTCCACACCTAAATTCAGTCTCGTCCAAATTCCACCCGTCTATCAGGAAGAAACGTGTGTGAAATTATGTACACAAAAATAAAAATTATTTTTTTTTTTAACAAAATGGCTTCTCCAGGCAAAAGTCAGTATTTATGGTGAGCTCTGAGATATTAGGGAGCCTGTCCTGAAGTTTCCTAAAGTAATCTTTTGGTATATATGATACCAGGTGTTTTTAAGCTCTTCTTCTTTAGATTTACATTGTCTTTATTTATTATTATATGTCCAGGTGACCCCATACTGCCTCTATAACATTTGGGGTCCAGATCATTAATGTCACTGCTTTAGCATCTGTTTTTCTTACAAATATGATTTCGCTTGGGATCCTTCTCATGCTGTTTTCCTGCTTTCCATAAGAAATGGAATGATGAAGTAAAACCAGCCTGTATTTCTGAGCATTTACGATCTCATCAATTCTGACAATATCTCCAACACCAAGGCAGAAATGCAGCCGCAAACCAGGAAGGATCCGCCAGCACTCGTTCTTCCGTCAGTCTCCGATGACTGGACCCAAAGATTTCAAACTTCAGACCACATAATAATAATTTCCACTGATCTTTATTGCAATTATTTCAAGCGTTAGCTCAGGATTATGGTTCAGCATCAGGATCAGGATCAGATATTTTCCGACGCTGCAAACAAATATCCCTCCGACACCAGACAGACTCACTAGTTCTAAGTTGTTCTATTTTCTCTCTGTGAATCTGGTGAGCCTTAAATCAATAATCCGTAATGGAGACATAATGCAGCAGTTATTCATTAACCATCTTTAACCTGTTCATCATTAACTGTTAAAGATGAATGTCTCCTCCAACGGAGAGCAAACAATCCTCCAGAGAAGAGGAATATCCCTGCTAATAGATCACCATGTACAGCTTTTCATTTTATCAGCCTACCATCTGTCTCAAAACTAGCTTTGTCTTAGTTTTATTAGTTTTAGTTTTATTCAGTGTTCAAATATTATTTTCCTTTCGAAATATGGAAATCCATGGAGCTGGAAAAGCACCTGATATTACAAAATTTCAATCGTCCTTGTGACAAAATGAAACTAGAACCTGAACGATTTCTCAGAAGGTAGAACGAGGGAGATCAATCGAACCCCACTGAATGAAACTGAATCTTCAGACAAATTGGAGTTAAAAAGTACAGAATGTGTGTTAGAATCAATTTATTATTTATTCAAACCACCTGATGGAAACGGACTGTTTTAGTCTCAGTGATTGAGGACATTTGACCCACAGACCTTAGTAGACACTCTGTATGTGATGTACGTCTCCATGGCGGACACGTGTTTCTTCGGGTCGTCCACGGTCACAAACAGATCCCGCATCTCTCCGTCCAGGTCGTCGTCAAGCTGCAGGCGATTTAGCAAAGAGGACGAAGAAGCCGGGCTGGACGTGTCCACCGCATTACCGTTGGGGAGACTTAAGTCCTAGAACGCGACAAAAAATGGTGATTGTACAGCAGAAAGATGGACGAACGTGGCCTGTAATAAGCATATCATATTATAAATACACGTTTTTAATTGGTACCAAATGATCCATGGCCCGGTATCTGGGGAGCTCTGCTGTAACAGATATCTGTATCATATTTGATCAGTGTATTATTCAAATACACATTGCCTTTGACTGAAGGAAATTTGTAAAATATGAGTTTTGCCTGAATGTGTATCTGCATCTCCATAACTGAGGCTGCTGCGATCTCGAATCTCGATGCATAGCCAACGATATGATACTTCCGATTTTTAATTTGATTCGAAACAATGATTCGATGCATTACGATGCGATAGAAAAAAAATACAAAATAATTACGTAAAAAATGCGAATAGTTCACGATAGTTCATCAATTTACTTAAGTGCCTTCTGACTTCTAAAACATGGCCCTTTCACACACAGGACTTTGTAGCGCAAAAAGAAAAAAAAAATTTAAAGAAAACCAGATGTTTTTTTCCTGGTGTGTCTCCTGGAAGTTACAGCTCTACCTCTGCCATGTAAATCTGTATTCTATGTGACTCTCAGGACATGCAGTACAGTAACAGTAAGTCGTCCTGGATAAGGGCATCTGCAAAATGCCGTAAATGTGTAAATAACTGCACTAATAACTGTGCTTTGACTAATCAGGTTTTTCAGTTCCAAATTCATGGTCCTTCTCATTCACATTTCCTGTACATAAAAAAAAAAAGATTAAGTTGTTGTTTTGAAACACATGAACCACTTATTTCTATCTGAATCAGGCTTTAGATCAGCTCAGAACTGAGTCAATGATGAGTAAGGGTTTAATTGAGTGAGTTTTTCATGATGCAGACTACAGTTTTGTCCCTGGTGGTGTACTATACCCTGTGGTCCTGCTCCGAATCCACCCCATCACGGTGCAGACGGAGAGTACACAAGACTCGAGGATGTAAAAGCAAGCATTAAAGCCACTCCTCAAGACTTTATTACAGTCCTGAATGTATGATGTGGAGCTTTTATGATCACTCACAGTTCTCTCGAGTGTGAGCGTGTCTCCAAATAATAATTACAATTTTGCATCCAATAAAATCCGATAATCTTCCCGGACTCAGTGTGTTAAAGTCTCTAGGGAGCAGACAAAGTGAGAAATTTGACACTCTAAGCGCTCATACGTCTCATGGGCTTGCTCAAACAAAAGCATTGCGACATGGCATGAAAAAAAAATTTATAATATGAAGAAGAAGAAGAAGAACTATGCTTGTAAGACCGTCAACGTCAGCTTGATGTTATGATAATGTTCAACGGATCTGGAGCAAACAAACCAAAAATTAGAGGTCGACTGCTCATATTCTGTTTGTATTCTGGAACCTCTGAAGGAAAATTTAATAAAAAGGAGTAATAAAATCGCAAAGCATTTCTCAAATAAATGACAGATCCACCAACTGATCAGGTCACGATAAACTTAAACACACTTAATACTGGAATAACACAGAAGCTAGAAACAGCGTTTTTTTGTGTGTTGATAGAAGGAAAAAAATGACAATTACACATACGGTGCATCAGCCTCCTTGTCTGTATGAACGCAGTTATGTGATGCTCATAAAACAGCGTTAAACTGCTTCTAATTAATACTTGTCTTAACTAATAATACAATATTTCAGGGGTCACTGATTAAAAAAGCAGCATCAAAAAATTCAAAATTCCTACCTGCTGTAAATTGGACCGAGGAGATTTCACGAAAAGCAGAACGAGACGAAAAGCTTTTGTGTCTTGAGGCAGAAGGAAAATAAGTTGCTGCGAAAGCAAATTCTCCAAACCAACATCCTCCTTTTGAATCTGGAACTTCTGGAAACGGTGACAGTATTTTCCTGACTGCGTGCCCACTTTTTTTTTTTTGGACGCACAAACAGCGTCCAGCTGCAGATCCGTACGAGCCGCGCAAAACTCATTATTAAACTAAACCAAATCTTGAACGAATGGAATTATGTTGTGTCTTAAACACAGGGTTTCTGCAGGTTTCACAAAGTCAAATTTAGGACTTTTTAAGACCTTTTACTATTTTATTTTTTAATTAAAGAGCTCTATTACGACATCAAGAACACAAACACAAATTGTTTGTTAGCGACTGGCCTTAACCGACCCCTAAACTTATTTTTATGAATTAATTAATTTTTATGAATTAATAATTAATTAAAAGTATCGCTAAACTTGCACTTCCCCAGATCTGAAAAATGCAATCCGTTTTACATGGAATTTCAAAGAGATCAAAGAGATTTAAAGAGAATAACAGAAAGCTGATTCGCTGTTGCATATTTGTCTCATTTGTGGTCGTAATTGAAGTTGACAGGGAATTATATTTGGACTGGTGAAAGAGTGCTATGGGAGGATTTCAATGAGCTTTAGAGGAAGCGTTACACAGATATTAAAACATTAAGACCTGTTTAAAATGAATTTTCAATTATAAGCGAATAAATTTTTTTACTTGTTTTTTTTTTTTTTTTTTTTTTTTTTACTTATTTGCAGAAACCCCCTAAACAGGAAGACTGCCTTCCTGTCTTATCCCAAAACAAAAACCATTTATCAGAGGTCTGAACCAGAAGCGTTACGAGGGGGTAAAAAGCGCCGACTTTGCAATTCATCAAGTACTATCTAAAAAAAAAGGAATTAACCAGGAAGTAAAAAAGGTTAAGATGAGCGAATTGTGGTTTATTGCTTCCTCGTGAGTAATGGAGCAGAAAAGGTGCTGAGAGAGGAAATCTTGGGATGTGGATTTTTATTTTCACAGGTAAATGAAGCCTAATGTGAGGTGATTCGGCTTCGTCATCAGCTGGTGATGGAAGTGTACTGTGTAGGGACGAGTGATGGACTACGGATGCTCTTGAAGAAGGCGGGGAGATAAATGAGATACTCCCATGATGCCGCTGAAGGGAAATAATGAACAGCAGTGCTGTCTGAGGTGAAGCAGTGTACCAGCGAGTCTGTTCAGGGTTTTACATTTAAATTTATGGCGTTTGGCAGACGCCCTTATACAGAACGACCTACATTTATCTCATTTAAACAACTGAGCAGTTATGGGGTTAAGGGCCTTGTTCGAGGCCCAGGAGTGGCAGTTTGGTGTGGCTGGGATTTCAACCCAACACCTTCTGATCAAAAGTCCTGATCAGAACATCTTATCCACTATGAAGACCTCCTGTACAATTAAGTGCTTTGAAGTTTTTTCGACAAACCTTTGATCATGTAGCGTCTATACATACATACACACTACACGGACTAAAGTATTTGGACACCTGCCTTTCTCAGCAATATGTGGTTCTTTTCCAAACTGTTACCGCAAAGTTGGAGGCACACAATTGTATCGGGCCCAAATCTGTTCCAGGATGACAATGCCCCTGTGGACAAAGCCAGGACATATGCTTTACATGGGTTGGAGTGGAAGATCTGCTATAGAGCTACATCCCTATTAAACACTTTTGGGATGAATGTGAACACTGACTGCACCCCAGACCTCCTCACCTTCTCACCTACATCAGTACCTGACTTTACTAACACTCATGAGTCTGAA
The DNA here is from genome assembly GCF_946808225.1 of Silurus aristotelis. NCBI lineage: Eukaryota > Metazoa > Chordata > Actinopteri > Siluriformes > Siluridae > Silurus > Silurus aristotelis. Next base: position 2,382,918 of record NC_139591.1, read on the forward strand.
TAAGCACAAACATCCACAAGCACACTCCAAAATCTAAAACATCTTCAGAGAAGAGTGGAGGGAATTGCAAAAGCAAATTGGGACTAAATGTGGAATGCAAAAAAGCACATACCATATACTTATGGCCAGGTGTCCACAAACTTCTGGCAAAATAGTGTATAAGATTTTATGTGGATTATCCTCAGATCTTCATGATGTTACATGAGAAAGCAAAAAATCTCATATTTGATTAAATGAAACTATCAAGTATGAGGCAGTGCAAAATATCAGTGGTATAAAAGAAATAGTGTGAGAACTATCTCACTCACTCACACACACACACACACACACACACACACACACACCGGCAGCGTTTCTTTTGAACACCAAACACAGTAAGCAGAAAGACTGGAATCCTTCCATTTATAATCCAAACACATTACAATGCTGCCTGTCCTTCTGTGGAAACCGGACAACGTAGTTCTTCTGTCTATTTTCACTTCCTGTTTTTGGAGGATTGAAAGAAAGATATAATATGCAATCCATCAAATTCATGTTCTCTACCTTCTCGAGCTGCATCTATCGCTGCAGATGTTGTGTCAGTGAAGTGCACAAAAAAAAAACAGATCAATCCAAATAGAGGCTGCAGGAATCTACAAAAAATAAATTTGAGAATGATCACACAAGTTCTACTGTCTTCAATCCAATGGGCAGTTTAATCACATGAGATCTACTCCCATCCGTAAAAAGGATCAAGTGCACTCTTCACTCCCATTGGTAGATAGTTCACAAAAGATCTACTGTGTGGATTACACATGCTCTATTCTATTCCTCCTTTCGTAGATCAAACACACAAGCTCTATGGTATTCACACCTATAGGTAGATGGTTCACAAGAGCTCGACTATCTCCACACCCATTGCTAGATCTATCACACAAGATCTATAGTCTCCACTCCCATTGGCAGACGGAGCACACATGCTCTACGGTCCCAGTTTCTATTGGTTGATGAATCACAAGAGCTCCAGTGTCTTTACTTCCATTGATGGATCAAAGGTGGATTACATGCACTCCACTACCATTGGTACATGGATCGCACACACTCCACTGTCTTCGCTCCTATTGGTAGACGGATCATATGCCATCTTCTCTACCATTGGTAGATGGATCACACAAGCTCTACTGTCTCCAATACCATTAATAGATGGTTTACAAGAGCTCTACAGTCTTCACTCCCACTGGTTGACAGATCATGCATACTCCACTCTCATTGGTAGAGGGATTATACACAGTGTTCAATCCCATTGGTGGACAGATCATCTGCTCTCTTCACTCCCATTGGTAAACAGATTATACACACTCTCCACTTTCATTGGTAGACAGATCATGTGAACCCAACTGTCTCCACACCCACTGCTAAACTGATCACATGCTTTTTACTGTCTTCCCTCCCATTGGTAATCAGATGATGTACACTCTACACGCCTCGATCCCATTGGTAGATGTGCACCAAAACACACCATATTTTCATAAAGTTAAACTTTGTGATATCTCTGGACACGCCTACTAGCCTGGTCACCAGTTTCTGGTCTCTTTTCCACTGAACGTTCTGTCTGAAAGTTCCTCGAGGATGTATTAAACCCTCGAAGAGTTCGAGAAGCACATGATTGGAGACATCCTGCGATGTGTGCATCACCATCCAGGCTTTCAATCACTCTGACACTTTAATAAAGATTAGAAGAACAGTTCATAGTGACAGTTTGATTAGACAGAAGTGATGATCAAGAGTAAGTTTTCTATCAACAGCACCTGAATATTAGAATACTGTATCCCAGATCAGTCAAATGGGTGAAGATTATCCTCAGATCCACATGAGGGGTGAATCAGCCCCAACCCCCCCTTCAATAAATTCCCCTGTGTTGGATGGAGAACGGGGGAACCCCTGCGCTTACCCTGTGGCCGATGCTGCTGCTGGTGTTGGCTGCATCTGGGCTGGGAGTGAGGAGCGACTCCTCCGCGGATAGCGGGTGGCAGATGTCCTGGATGGATTTCTGCCCGGACGAAGGCAGAGTTTTCGGGGTGCCGGCGCTCATCGTGCGAGCAAGCGAGAGACAAAACGCGCCGCAAGATCGCCTTACCTTCGGCCCCTCAGGTGGGTCTGGAAATCTCGGAGCAGCGCGGAGACATCTGTCAGCTGACTGGCAACGCGCAGAACCGGAAGCCCGGCGCGCACAAACGGAAACCAGAATTTTCCCTATGCTAACAATAATAACAATAATTATATATATATATATATATATATATATATATATATATATATATATATATATATATATATATATATATATATATATATATATATATGTAAATTATTTGTATCTTTTGCTCCATACAAAACATAATATAAATATTATATATAAATATATATAATATAATAATATACATTTCTGGATCATACCGTATCAATGTCTTGTGGGAAATAAAAAAAGGAGGGAGCCTTATATATATATATATATATATATATATATATATATATATATATATATATATATATATATATATATATATATATATATATATGTTGTTTTTTCATGAAGTTTTCATTGGTGGAATCAGCAACATCTTTATTGGCAAGTATAATAGGTTGCATGTACAAGGAATTTTCATTGTGTTATAAAAAAAAACACTAGGAAAATAAAATAAGACAATAATAAATAAAGGCAAAAAACATTAACTATAAAGGTTGTGCATGGGGATGTAAAATGAGACAGTGCAAATATACTTTTTCGAAAAAGATGACTATCAGAAAAGCTGCACACATTGTGCCCGAAGTTCCCACACCATGTACATTTGCCTCTCTTGATTTTCTTGGTATTTTGCGTGTTTTGTCTATTCTCGAGAATTAGGACTGTTATTTTGTAGAGGAAGAGGACTTTTGTGATCGCTCTAGCGGCTCTTAGACTTCCTTCCGGTCGGAGGCTGGTTCACTTTCCTGAAAGACGATTTCTGCAGTGGCAGCACTAAACATGATGGTGAGCGTTTTTTAAAATATATATACACAACTTAATAATTTAGAAATCACATTTATTAAAATGCACGCTTTTTTTAATGGTTTAATCAGATTTCTAACAATATAGGATGATATATAATAATGCACGTGTACCAATTGGGCCTGTTATAGTACAATAATAATAATAATAGTAAAAGGGTTTAAAATCTAAATATCATATTACAAATGTTTTTTGCTCTCCATTTGGCGGTTTGGTTATTATTAAATTGGATGCTGCCACGTGCAGGAGGTGATCACGTGGTTGAAGAACAGACCATGCTTGCTGAAATATAGCTGTAAAAAGTGACTGACCCAATGATTAGACTCACTACCCATCTGACCCTGTTTATGGGATGGATTATATTCTCTTTTATGAGGGTTCAGTCTCCAAATTTTCCCCAGTGTTAAACCTGAAGTCTGGTATTAACGCCCCTTATATAACCTTTTTGTTTTTCTTTCGTCTTTTGTTTTCAGGAAGGAAATAATGGACTCACTGAAGCTCCAGGACGTTCAGGGATCAACTAATATTCAAGAGCTTTAAATGTTAAGTTGCAGATTAACTGTAGAAAAGACTTCTTAGGATATGTGTATATACAGTGGTGTGAAAGTGTTTGCATGTTTGTCACACTTTATTGTTTCAATTCTTTAAACTAATTTAAATTAGTAAAAGAGAGCATTACTTTCTTTCTCATGTGCTTCTATATTTCTTTGGATCTTGGTGTGATGTCTAGCTTTTGAGGATCTTTTGGTCTACTTCACTTTGTCAGGCAGGTCATATTTAAGAGATTTCTTGATTGTGAACAGGTGTGGCAGTAATCAGGCCTGGGTGTGAGAGAAATTAAACTCAGGTGTGATAAACCAGACTTTTAACATTTACATTTACATTTGCTGCATTTGGCAGACGCCCTTATCCAGAGCGACTTACAACTGAGCAGGGGGCTTTTTGCTCAAGGGCCCAGCAGTGGCAGCTTGGTGATAGTGGGATTTGAACCTGTGACCTTACAATCCAAAGTCAAATGCCTTAACCACTGAGCTACCACCTCCCCAGGACCCTATTATATTAACGGGGGGGCAAACACTTTTTCACACAGGGCCGTGTAGTTTTGGATTGTTTCCCTCAATAATAAAAACCTTCATTTAAAAACTGCATGTTGTGTTCACTTATCTTTTACTAATATTTATATTATATTATATTATATATATATATAGGTTTGCAGACACCTGGTTATAATACGGTATGTGATTTTTGAGCATTGCATTACACATTTAGTTCCAAATTGCTCTAATAATTACCTCCACTCTTCTGAAAAATCGTTCCACTAGATTTTGAAGAGTGCTTGTGGACATTTGTGTTCATCGCCCACACAAGTGTTAATAAAGTCTGTCATGCTGGAACAGGTTTGGGTTTCCTAGAGTTCAAGTAAAGTGGAAATTTCATGCTTCTGCGTGCAAAGACGATTGTGTCATAATGTGTGTGTGTATATATATATATATATATATAAAAAGGGGTGTAGCAGTACACAATTCATTTACATTTTCTTACAATTATGGATGGAGGAAGAAATGCAAAAAAAAAAAAAAACATGCTACATATTAAAACAATTGTAAATAAAATGCATGATTGGTTATGTAATATATAAATGCTGTTTAATGCAAAACGTGTCCCTTTGAACCAAAAGTCAAATGAATGAACATGTGGCTAGGGTTTTGAGTACTACATGTATTAAACAAATCAATCAGTGCAGCTAACAACTTAATGGTCAGTGCTGTCAATGAAGGTCCAGTTCACATGTAATACAACACATAACATTGACATTATGAGTGGTGAAGTGAAGAACACTGATGATCTCTTCATCATGGCACCTGTTAGTTGGTGGATTTATTTATTAGGCATCAAAAGTGAATTTTGTCCTCAAAGTTGATGTTAGAAGCAGGAACAATGGGTGAGCGTAAGGATTTGGGCGAGTTTGACAAATCGTGACGTCTAGACGACTGGTTCAGAGCGTCTCCAAAACTGCAGCTCCAGGATCCTCTTGGTCTGCAGTGGTCAGTGTCTATCATAAGTGTTCTAAGGAAGTGGTGATGCAGTGACAGGGTCGTGGGCGGCCGAGGCTTATTGAAGCATGTGGGGAGCGAAGGCTGGTCCGTGTGGTCTGATCCAACAGATGAGCTCCTGTAGCTCAAAATGCTGAAGAAATGATGTGAATGCTGGACAGGTCACAGGCCTGTTTTGGCAGCAAAAGATGGAGCAACACAATATTAGGCAGGTGGTCATAATGTTATGTCTGATCGGTGTACAATTTATACACTATTATACATGGAAATAATTGTCCAGAAATGATATAGAATGTACAGAGTGGAGCAGAACTGCATTATGGTTACTGCAGTAGAAAAAGCTGGGACTGAACCTGCTGGTTCTGGTACGTATGTTCCTGTATCTCCTTCTTGGTGAAAGGAGGTTAAACCGTTTGTGATTGGGATGTGAGGAGTCCAGAAATATGGTGATCTAGCAAGAGCTTTTCTGAAACTCAGGATGGATTTCCTTACTATTTAAAATACTATTCAAAGAGTTTGATAGCACAACCCTCGATCCTAAACATAGTTTGTTTCTTTTACGTGGTGTTGTTTAAACTTTATAAAATTTGTTGACAAATTGTGACGTCTAGACGTCTGGGTCAGAGCGTCTCTAAAACTGCAGCTCTTGAGGGACGCTCCTGTTCTGCAGTGGTCAGTAGCTATCAAAAGTGCTCCAAGGAAGTGGTGAAGCACCACAGGGTCGTGGGCAGCTACATTTTTGCAAAATCAGTAGTTGCTTTTTATTTACTAGTGGATAAACACTTTACTATTCAAGATCACAGCAATCCATTAATCAGTCCACTTATCTCCAGCATCTGTTCAACAGCAAGCAGAACATTTAGAGAGGAACAAATGATGGAAGAAACTCCAGACTCGAACTCGCCACAACACACGTGTTAATTTTATTATCCTGATCATTTAAATTTGATATATCAGTGTTTGACTCATTCATATCATTTTATTAATAGAATGGTGTGCTAAGAGTTGTTGTTTTCACATAAACTGTGACATAAATACGACTTCATTTTCTCCACGTGCACGCTGCCACTAATGGTTATGGTTATTAATAATGCTGCCTCTAGAACATGATGGCAAAAAAAAAAAAAACAGAAAACCGAAGATCACGAGAAAATTAAGTCGTTATCACGAGAAAACGATTTTTTTTTTTTTTTTTTTTTTTTTTTTGGTATGTCGAGATCAGAGGAAATTAAGTCGGGATGACGAGGAAACAGTTTTTGTTATGGTCAGATCACGTGACCACGGGAAACCAACTTTTGTCACGTCGAGATCACGAAAAAACCACGTTGGATAAATGCATGGTCTCTGAGCACTTCTGTACCCACGAGTCCCACCAAGGATTTTTTTTTTTTTTTTTAGACGCCATTGTTGTGTCCACCGGAAGTGCTCTGCTCGAGGGGTGGGACTTCTTGTGCCACGTTGATGGAGACCAGTGGAGACGTGGAATTCTCCCTATGTGCAACCGGGACAACCGCTAACACCGACCAGGGATCTTTGGACAACCCAGAAAGGCGAACTTTAGAATACTGACTGAGATTTTCACCCCGATTTGGACGGTTTGAATGAGTTTGTGCATGCTCCACAGAGAAGGTAAGCAGGATCTTCGTCATGTTCTGTAAACCCCAGTTACCTTCAAAGTGCATTTAATTCCAGGGTATCATTTGTGTTTTCTTGTTAGGTTTGTAATCCCTGTAGCAATCAAGATCGACTCTGAATTTATTTCTATTGTTTATACATTACTATGTGCGTATCTACGAGAACTTCTGGATGGTCCTGTATTCTGCTCCTGTATTCCTGCAGGAACCTGTTACACTTCATGTTAGACCACTAGAGCTTTCTCATCCTGGATGCATCCATCACATTTCTCACATTCTATGCACATTGGAATGGAATGTTTGCCCTAAAAACTGATTCTGAGATGTTCACCACTGGTTCCTGAAGGTGTTTAATCCTCACTCCGGTAGTCCACGTCACTTCCTTGTGCTTCTAATGGACCAGCATTGGGATCTGATCATTATTACAAACGCATTGTTTTTATTTTGAGTATAACCCGTGCAATATAAAGGTATATATTTTATCATTTCAAGCTAATAATCGATGACCAGCACTTCCTGCTTCGTCCAGGCGACAGCCGAGCTCATGCTAACTATTCCGGGGTGATATATCTTTAATTTGTTTAAGCTTACATATTTAATTTGTAAGCAAACTACACCAGGAATATCCTTAAAATATACTTCTATACATTTAAGCAAATAAAAAGATATAAAAACTTATTAGCAATGATGCCTGCTAAGCTACGTTTGCTGACCTAGCATGTTTTTGCTAGCCGACTAGGTTATTAGCTGAGACCGTTAACTCAAGAAAAAAAGTGGTTTGTTTTCATTATTTTATATCTTTTGTGATAATAGTGTGTGTGTACACAATGTGTTCCAAAAAGTACAAAATAGCACGTTTGGTTTATAAAAAGTATTGTAATGATTTTGTGTTGATATTATGGTGGGCCTGTGATTACTGTATATAAGGAAGTATATGGGGAAGTTATAGAGGTATGGATTTATTGCAATTAAATATGTTTTGCTTTAATAAAGTGTGCTTGCAATATTTTAGGATTATCTTTAAAAGCAAAAATATAATTAATTGATATTTAGCTTTAAAAAGAATCCTACAAAATTGCAAGCACGCTTTATTAAAGCAAAAACTGTTTTAAATGTACATTTTAATTTACACATCCATACCTCAATAATATCATATCATTTCTCATATACAGTAATTACAGCCCCAATCGATGGGAAGAAATATCAATTCCTTTGTGGGATCAATAAAATAAAATAGAAGCAAAAAGTAAACAAGGAATAGTATTTAAAAAAAGGTGAAACTCCATCCGTGTTTTGTTTCCGTCTTATGATAAATGGCACGTTGCATTCCTTGACTGTCAGTCGCTTTGCACAAGAGCGTCTGCCAAATGAATAAATGTAAACGTATACCGGTGCGAACGCACGTAACTATACATTTACACTCAAGGCATTTTGGCATATGCTCTTATCCAGTGGCGTATATGTACCTCATTTTTTACAACTGAGCAGCTATGAGGTTGAGGTTGAGGGCCTTGCGCAGGGGCCCAGGTGTGATGCAGTCTGTAATTAAGGTGCATTGATAGGGTCTTATCAGGTTAACGTTATGGTTTATAAATACAGAATAGTGCATACAGAACGGTGCACTGTGATGTCAGGTACAGTTGTAAGAAAGGATTCCTATTCAGTTGTATTTCCACGCTTCACCACTAGAGGCAGACATACAGTTTACCAAGCATGACAGGTAACCTATGACATCAAAGTGCACCGTCCTCCATCAAGAGTAAAATAGACCATAATACCAAACAGCAGTGGCTTTTCAGAATGTCTTCTGCATTATGCAACCTACCAAACAGCAGCTAACAAAAGATAGCAAGAATCACCTCATATACGATAAATTCTATACCCAGTAAAGTTGAGTGTTCTGAATCCTGTACAGTGTTTTGACTGATATGCTGGGGTGAGTACAATCCCCTGTTCAGCGCACACCAGATAGTGAAAATCCTTATATGGTCCTTAGAGCTAGAGAGGAAAACTTTGAGCTACCATTTATCTTTCTATCTATGTATTGATCATGGTATCAGAGAAGGAAACCCCTCTCCTGACACAGAGCAGAGTTATTGTAGAAGTTTGGAATAAAGAATTGTGTGGATAAAGGAGAGAACTACTTTTCTGCCTTTTTTGTATTTGGATTACTTTTCAAAACTTCGATGTGGTTCCGGGTTATTGATTGAAAATTTTTGGGATTCAAGCACCAGTATTTCTGTCGTTGTTAGGCCCTTGATCAAGGCCCTTAACAAATCAACAAATTTATCTGTGGGTCACGTGTATGCTGAAACCTCGCCAGATTTAGTATCGCATCATCATTTTCTCCATCAAATGTCCTTCTTCAGTGCACATGCAGCGAGTTATTACTACAGACAAGAACATCAGCATTTTTTTGCCAGCACTAACAAAGAAAGACCAACACACCCATGAAGTAAAAATTTATAAAAACAACAACCAGGGCAGTCAAGAATTTAGTCAAGGTTTTGTGAAATACGGAGTCGTTCTGAAAACGAAGCTCTGATTCTCTACAACATTAGTGATGTAGATCTGAGGTGCAGTCAACATTCCAGTTCCAGCAGGAGGTACTTTGACAATAAGTAATGCACTCCAAATGCTGTAACTCATCTGTCATGGGGGGTTTTGTTGCAGGATGAAGCTAAAAGAGATAAACCGCACCGCCATCCAGGCTTGGAGCCCGGCTCAGCACCACCCGATTTACCTGGCTGCAGGTAACTCACACACACACACACACACACACACACACACACGTGCATGAAGGAAACGTGTAGCAGTAGTGAAACGGATGGCAGAAAAAGTCAAACTACAATGATAGTTATACAAGTTCTTGCATATGTAACACTTATTATTATTATTATTATTATTATTATTATTGTGCTGAAATTATTGCACATAATTGCCCAAGACATTAACAATATTTAAGCGTGGCATAAAAAATATATGATACAGTTAATATAAATATAGTTATAGATTTTCATCAGGAATCATCTTTATTGTTTTCAGTAGCTTTTCTGCAGCCTGCTGAAACTTGACCTTCAGGCTTGGGTGTGTTTGGTTATAACCAAATGTTTCTTTCTTGTTTCTTTTTTGTTTCAAAGGAACTTCTGCTCAACAGCTCGATGCCACCTTTAGCACCACTGCCTCGTTGGAGATCTTTGAACTGGACCTGGCCGAGCCTGATTTGGCCATGAAGTCATGTGGTTCCTTCTCCTCACCCCACAGGTGACACTCTTACTGTTTGCAAATACTAGTGTGTGTGACGTTAGGGTGTGATACTTGTTACTATGTAAAATGGTTAATGGTTTCAATGATCAGGCATAGTATTATGACCATCTGCCTAATATTGTGTCTGTCCCTCTTTTGCTGCCAAAACAGTCGTGACCCATCGAGCATTAACAGCATGAAGTTCTTCAGCAGTTTGAGCTACAGGAGCATCTCCTGGTAGTTACTGACTGTTGAAGAACAGCAAAAGTCTTACCGCATGTCGATCTTCCTGACCGAATGTGTTAGCACCCTTATCCAGAGCGGCTTATCTCCTTTATACCACTGGTCAAACATCCCATTCCAGATTGAATCCCCCCTTGCTGTTGTAATAAAATCCACTTTTCTGGAAAAGGATTTCCAATTGATTTTGGAGTAGTGAGATTTTAGTGAGATCATTTGGATGTTAATGCAGACGCCCTTATCCAGACCGACTTACAACTGAGCAGTTGAGTGTTAAGGGCCTTGCTCAGGGGCCCACCAGTGGTAGCTTGGCAATGCTTGGTCCAATGCCTTAACCACTGAGCTACCACCTCCCATGTATAAAAGTTGGGTAAGAAGGTCTGGGTCGGTGTTTAATGCAGTTGAGATCAGGGCTTTATGCAGGACACTCCAGTTATTCTACTATAACCATGGCAAGCCATGTCTTTGCGTCATCCTGGAACAGGTTTGAGACGTTTATTTCCAGAGAAGGAAAGTTTTTCTAGTTTAAGGAAGACAGACATAATGGATCTGATGATTGTCTCTCCACAAATCATTCATCATACAACCTATACAATAATGTTCTAAAGTCCAGGATGTTCTCTCTTCTCTTCAGATACCACAAGCTGGTTTGGGGACCGCACGGCATGAGCGACGAGAGCCTGCCCTCTGGAGTGCTCATCGCTGGAGGAGAAACTGGTAACATAATTCTCTACGATCCCTCCAAGATCATTGCTGGCGACAGCGAAGTGGTCATCACTCAGAGCGACAAACACACCGGACCCGTCCGAGCGCTAGACATCAACTCGTTTCAGGTAATATTTCATTTTATGTTTCAGATTAGGGGTTTGTGTTATTGTGCTAGATAGACTTATAAATTGGTCAGACTATTAAATGATGCACTTTTTTTTGTAGACAAATCTGGTTGTCTCTGGAGGTAATGAGTCGGAGATCTACATTTGGGATTTGAACAGCTTAAGTACCCCAATGACCCCAGGGCCAAAGTCACAGGTACATGCACTGTGTCTCCTGTTTTGTTTAATTTTAGTTTCATTATTTCTTTTTGATCAAAAATGAGCCGTAGGAAGTAAATGTACTTTCACAATCTGGGTTCATATAAAAATAATAAATGCTGTTATGTCATCTGGCTGAATTCGACTCACAAATTCCTGCAAGTGTCATGATTATTATTTATTTATTTAAGTTTTTGTCTGGTTCTTGCTACTGCTTTTATTAGCCTCTCGAGGACATTAGCTTTGTAGCATGGAACTGCCAGGTGCAGCACATCCTTGCCTCAGCCGGCCCCAGTGGCAGGGCCTCCATCTGGGACCTCAGGAAAAATGATCTTATTATCAAAGTCAGCGACCACAGCAACAGGGTCTGTCAGTTGTCTCTTTTTATTTTTTTGCTTTATGTTTGTGAAATACGTGCTTAAAGGAGCATTTCGAACGTCGTGTTTAGATGCATTGCTCTGGTCTGGCGTGGCACCCGGATGTCGCCACTCAGTTGGTGTTAGCTTCTGAAGATGACCGAATGCCTGTCATTCAAATGTGGGATCTGCGCTTTGCTACTTCCCCTTTCAAAGTCCTAGAGAACCACACGAGGTATGGAAAATAAATCATATTGCACTCTAAAGCAAAATGATATCAATGCTGGGATGAACTGTTTTATGCATCGGTTTCTTTTAACTGTGTGTGATGATTGTGTGATTTTTAAGCATTTTTTAAATGATGTGTGTGTGTGTGTGTGTGTTACCAGGGGTGTTCTGGCTATCGCTTGGAGTTTGGCTGACCCCGAGTTACTGCTGAGTTGTGGGAAAGATAACCGAATCCTCTGCTGGAACCCCAACACTGCTGAGGTTCGTGATTTTCAGGACGTTTTCCAGGACCCGCATCTGTTACACCTACACACCAGATTAATGCTTAGGGTTGTGAGGTTCCTTTTTGGCTTTTCAGATTTTCATAGATTAAATTATCCAAAAGCCATAAACAAGCATTTATGATTAGATTAAATGTTAAAAACAAGCTTTCATATATACTGTAAAGTTTATTTAGTTTATTTTTATATGTACTGTAGTGTGTATTTGTACTGTGTCTCTGCTTCATATTTGCTAATTATTTTGCTGCTGTAACATGGAAATTTCCCTAGTGTGGAATGAATAAAGATTTATCTTATCTCAAATTTAAAATACATGCATTTGTACCCTTTATAATATCTCAACAATGTACTTACTTACTGACCGGAGTCTTTCTTGTAATGCAGAATTGTTAGGTTTTTTTTGTGTGATTTATTTTTTCTGGCCGTGTGATCGTTTTAACCAGCTCCTATATGAGCTCCCGAGCTCTCAGTGGTGCTTCGACATCCAGTGGTGCCCCAGAAACCCAGCTGTTTTGTCCGCTGCTTCTTTCGATGGACGTATAAGCATCTACTCAATCATGGGAGGCAATAATGATGCTGTCAGTAGCGCCCAGGCTGATCAGGTAGCTTCGCTATACTTTGACATGAGGTTAATGTGTGTTGGTTATTTTTATGACCGCTATCGCATTTTCATGTTGTTGTTTTTTTTTGTTTGTTTTGTTTTTCAGATAAGTTCGTCGTTTGCCAACATGGATCCCTTTGGCACAGGTCAGACGTTACCCCCACTGCAGCTGCCCCAATCCGCCACCACTAACAGCACTGTCACACCACTGAAAAAACCACCCAAATGGATCCGTAGACCAGTGGGAGCTTCCTTCGCTGTACGTTTCACTCTAGATCACTAGAAAATGGATCTTTTTTTGAATTTCTTTATTTTTAGTGCAGTATTATAAATAGCAGCACTCCCAAAACTGGGATATGTAACTTTCTTATCTGCCATACAATTTTTCTTATTCTTTTTCTATACAAATTTCTTATTTCTTTCTAGAAAATGTACATAATACAAATCACAAACAAATAAAAAAACTAAATTATAACAGAAAATATAATAAGATTGAGTATTAGAATTCCTTAGGGGAAATATGTTTTACATTGCAACACCCTAATAAAAGTCATTAATTGCTTTAAATATTCAGCACAATATTTAATTAAACACTTTTTTTTTTTTTTTTTAAGGCATAGGGAGAAATTTATTCTTTTTTTTTGTGCTTTTTAATTGTATGGATGTATGTATAGTCTAACCAGTTTCCTTTCCTTTTAATCACCTGCCAGTTTGGTGGTAAACTTGTCTCGTTGGAAAACGTCAAACCGACACCACAGCAACCCCAGCAGCCCACAGCCCACGTCGTCCACGTCAGCCAGGTCGTCACAGAAACCGATTTTTTGGATCGCTCGAACCTACTTCAGGCCACGCTCACTGCGGGAAACTTTGTGGAATTTTGCCAGCGGAAGGTCGAATCTGCGCAGAACGAGTTTGAGAAGACTATCTGGGCTTTCTTGAAGGTATAAATCTTGGTTATGATGCTATGATGGGAATCGACTCATGCTCAAAAAGCTTTAAAAATGTTGTGGTACACAACGAAAGGGATGAGATTTAATGGATTTAGTTCACGTTTTATCCTCAGGTCCACTTTGAAGACAATGCCCGGGGGAAATACTTGGATCTTCTTGGATACAAGAAAGAGGAACTTGCACTAAAGGTGATTTCTTATGCATAAGAATAAAAGTGAATAAATAAATTTAATTGTCAGGACTAGTTTTAAAGCGCAAATAGAATAGCACTCTATTTGAACTTTCTGCCTGTCGAAGATATATATATATTATTTATTTATTTTTTACACTGTATTGTGTGTGTAAATATTGAAACTACATAAGTTAAGATTTAAAGTCTTAAAGATTATAAGTACGGGGTAATATACTATTAACAATTTAACAAATTATCGTACATAATTCAGCAAAAACTTGGACGAGCGCCGGTTCACGAGTGGAGGGCGGAGCATACGCTGGTGCAGTCACTTGTCGCACAAATCATAAAATATGTTTACATTTTTGTCGTGTCGCTGATGTCATCGTAAGTCGAAAAGTCGTAAGTCAAACCACCGTAACTCAGGGACCATCTGTAGTATATAGATATTCTGGTTGTAGAAGCAGCCAAATGACTAGACAGATAAACCCTGATGACAAAAAATTATAATATTTTAGCAGCTCGGTAACACATACCATGTCTTTCCCAAGTCCCATCAATCTGTATGTGTTCAAATTAAAAACTGATGCACTAAAAAGATATTAATAGTTGATTAATGTGTTATAAGCTGCATCTCTTTAATAAACAACAAAGCAGATGGGGGGGGGGGGGTTAATAAACTGTATTGCTTTTTCAGTGCTAATGCTTTTTCATAATGATTTAATGGTCAATTACAGACCGTTTGCACAGTATCATTTCCTACTCATAATGACGCCCCTGAGCGCCAGTGGCACTTTAAAGATCATGATTACAACAAAAATCAAATGTTGTGCCTCCATTTTGTACTTTTACAGGTTTAACACTGAACTTAATTTGGTTGGAAATGTTTGAGTTTCAACTTTTTTCGAATGAGCGCTTTAATGTAAACGCTCATGTTATAGCTGTAACTACTTTCCAAGCCTTTTTTTTTTTTTTTTTTTTTCCTGTTTCTTTCACGAAATTAATTGTAATTTCTCTTAAATTTGTTAGAATATTGCGTTACAGCGTAATTTGTATTTGTGTTATAACCAGGGTTTCTGCTGGGTCTTAAAGTCTAAAATCACAATTTTAGGCCTTAAAGTCTTACATTCGTTGTTCTAGGTCTTAAATAAATTTAAATAGGTCTTAATTTTTCGATGTTTGTGTACCGCTGCCTCTAATGCACTTTAGAATGTTTTTTTTGTTTGTTTGTTTGTTTCCATGGTGTTCTGTTCCAAATATAATTCACTGTTGCTGTTTTGTTCTATAATTCACTATAATTCACTGTATTACAACTACAAATGAGACCGACATGCAACAGCCAATCAGCTTCCGGTTATTGGAGCAAATCTTTCTCAGATTGTACCACAGATGTAAAACCGAATTTTATTTTTCAGTTATGGGGAAGTGCAATTTTAGCAATACTTGTCTGGAAAAATATGAATTCAGGGCTCGGTTAAGGCTCGGTCAAGCACCTCGTGTGCTCCCAGACTAATTTCTTCCAATGTGTTTTGTTTTCAGATTGCTTCAGCATTAGAAAAGAAGGACGTTAAGTCAGGTGAAGGCAGCGAGGTAAGGTCCTTCATACGGTGATGCACGTGATCGATACAAATTTGAAAATGTTAATCTGGTAATTTTGCACATTTTATTGGGGTAAATTTTGGATATTTATCTGATGAACAGTGGTTTTCATGCTTATCATCTCTTTATAAAGAAGATTGATTTGGAGTTTGAGATTGGTTGTATTGGTGTAAAGATTAAGGCGTTACTTTTGGGTTGCCATGTCATGTTTTTTTTATTTTTTATACATTTTTTTCCTGTCATCAAAATGACCATCAAAATCTTGTTTTGCAAGAATTTTTTATTTTTTTCGAAAATCTGTGTATTCTCCGGTCTCCGTTTCTCTGTTAATTGGTATCTGCTGTGCCATCAAACACGGCTTATCCATCGCACGCATGTGTACGTTAAATGATATTTATTTTCTACATCCTGTACAATCTTCTCATCCCTACACCTGGTGTGAATGTTTAGAGTTCCTCCACTTCGGTTCTGGACCCCACCACCGCACCCGTTTGTACTCCTACTCTTGCGGTAGATGCTATTTTGTCCTTCTGAACACGATTTTCCAGACATGCTTAAAATCTGCATGATGAACCTGCATACCAGACACTGGTTAAGTTTGGTGTAGGTTCTGAATTGAACAATTGTTTGATCGCATGCCTGAATCCAATCACGTTCCTGACCTCAAACCCAAATCGGAGTCAAAACTTCTGTTTGTGTCTGTTGCTGGTTGCACCCTATCACCTGACCGCCTGCCATAATCCGATCTTGTGCAGTGTATAATTTTTGCTTCGCCTGATATGACAGCAGGTTCACCTTCTGGTGCATTAGATGAGCCTGAGAATCGTTTTCTGTACATCAGGAGATTTAAACTCACTGTGTGCCTGCCATGGTTTTGAGAGAGAGTTCCTGGTAGTCTGGGAATCTTCAGCACTGGCTATAGATAATGTCTGTAAGTTCAAGACCCTTTTGTGGACCAATCACAGTCTCTGCCATTATTAACGCCACTTGCTGACTCTGACAAACCTCTAATAGTACTTCCTGTTGATCCACAACATTCTCATTCCTCTCCTGGCCTCCCATTTGAGGTTGGTCTTGAGTTCAAATTTGCACCTCCAACATCCCTCCAGCATGTATCAAGCTCTTAATCTGAACCTGACCCGAACCCTGATCCTATCTTTACACCCCCCCTCGTTGTCACAGCAACCTGAAATCGGCTTGACTCCAACGGATGAGTTAGACATTGTACCCCAGACGGACTTTACTCTACCTGTTAACGGTCAGCCAGAATCTGAGCTGGATCAGGGTGCTGTGCCGTTGGCTGAAGAAGAATCCAATGCAAATAAAGAGGAACCAGCTCTGCCAGAGGAGGTACCCTCAACCCACCTGCCCGCCGTAGTCCAGTCCTCTGCTGCAGCATCCCTGTGTGATAGCATTAGACTGTCCTCTTTTCCAATTCTTCCACTTACTGCAACATTTTCTTTCTATTATGAATTATGGTTAAGGGTAAATGCTCTGAAACGTCATTCTCGTTCTCACACAGGAATGCTGACACGTTCTTTATTTTCCTTTTTAATTGTTTTAATTAAAATGAATTGCAAATTGTAGATTAGACATGATGGGGTGGATCATTCTGTCCAGGGATCTAACCCTGAAAACCAGCTTTTTATTATTTAATTTTTTATTTTATTTTATTTATTTATTTATTTATTTATTTATTTATTTTAATATGTCCATTTTTGTATGATTACATCAACAACAGCAAATTCCAATATTGTATAATAAATAATTAAGAATTTCAATGTGCTGTAAAGTACATGTGACAGCTTCATGTGAGGTTTCTTTCTTTCTTTCTTTCTTTCTTTCTTTCTTTCTTTCTTTCTTTCTTTCTTTTCTTTTCTGTTCTTTTTCTTTCTTTCCAATTAGTCTGCTGAATTTACCTTTTAAATTTAAACTCCTTAATAATCAATATGATTGTAGATTAAATTGTTATAGATTTCCACTTTGAGCAACCAATCAGATCTGTAAAACCGACATGTCATAGGTGCTGCTTCTGACAATTACTTTGAATTATTAAAAAAAAAATCGCTTTAGATATATATTCCTGCCAAATAAACTGAATAATTATCAAAATGTTGCATGCTCACTTGGCACTAATGCCCTGGATTTTTATATCATTTTTTTATATATATATTAATGAATTTATTGAGTACATAAAGTCACACATTCAGTCAAAACATTTAGCCTCATTTAATCTTTGGCAAAAGTATGTGGTGGCCGAACATCCAGTTCAATCCAAAACTGTGTTTTCTAAGCCCGTAGTAATTCCACTTACAATACACTCAGGTGGAAGAGAATGGAGACATTGCGACAGACGATGCCCCTGCAGCTGAGGAGAGCTCGGAGTTTGCAGAGATTCCAGTTGTTGAAGAGAAACCTATTCAGGAGGTGCCTTCTAACATCAAAGTTAACCGAGGCATGTTTTTATCATTACATTTATTTTCAAATATTAATTAAAATAAATCTATTTCGCATAAAAAATTATATTGAAATGACCAATGGGACTGTTCTAACCATCCTTCTGATTGATTTGGTGCTACAGATGTAGATGGACTGATCACCCAAGCGCTCCTTATTGGGGACTTTGACAGTGCTGTCAGCTTGTGTCTCCATGACAACCGGATGGCCGATGCAATCATCCTTGCCATCGCCGGAGGGCCGGAGCTTCTCGAAAAGACGCAGAAGAAATACTTGACCAAAACCCAAAGCAAAATTAGTAAGGTGAGGCAAGACTTTGGAGTTCTGTCCTGGCTTCAGAAAGCTTTCTCTCTGTTTTAATGGTTTGGGGTCACAATTTGACAACTTTTTTGTGTTCTAGATCATCAGTGCCGTGGTTATGAGGGACTGGCTGAACATACTCGAGACATGTGATATTCAGAACTGGAAGGAGGCCCTGGCTGCAGTCATGACTTATGCCAAACCTGAGGAGTTTTCCTCCTTATGTGGTGATTATATATACAATATTATAAACTATGTAATGAGATTATTGTAATTGAGTCTGAAGAGTATACAAATGGAAGCTCCAAGCTGACGTTCCGGCTCATGTCTGTTTTGTGTGTACAGGACTCCTGGGCTCCAGGTTGGAGGCTGCAGAAGATTCTGCTCTACAAGCACAGGCGTGTTTGTGTTACATCTGTGCTGGTAGTGTCGAGCAGCTGGTGTCTTGCTGGTCCAAAGCACAGGATTCTAGCAGCCCTCTTTCACTGCAGGTAAAGCTCCAGTCTAATGAATTCATGAATGCTTATGACAGTTTATCCTGTCTGACTGACATCTTAGCATCTAAAACATAATAATTGGTGATGATTTTCAATATTTTATTTATAAATCTTTCCACCTGTAGGACCTGGTAGAAAAAGTGGTGATCCTGCGGCAGGCCGTGGAGAAGACTCAGGGTGGAGTGACCCCAGCTGTGGGCACCCTGTTGGCAGAAAAGATGAGTCAGTACGCCAGCTTGCTCGCCTCCCAGGGCAGCCTGCAAACCGCCATCTCCTACCTGTCCACTACCACTGACCAGGCAAGAAGAAAACATTAGATATAGCATTCTATTACCAACAAAATCACATATCACATAAAAAGCTTCAACAATTCAACCCTTAAACTGAACCAAACATGCTAAGTATTATGGGATAGTGCATGTGTTGCTAATGTAAGCCTTAGGACAGAGCTGTAACTAAATATGACTCAGAGTTTTTGGTTTAAAAGAGCTCTTAGGCCATCATTAGATGTTGGAAATCACCTCCATGGTTGGAACAGTTTCCTCACATGATAACTTGGTTGTTTTGGTTTTGTTTTCCCTCCGTTTTAGGATGTAGTGCTGCAGTTGCGAGAGCGCCTGAGCAGAGCGCTGGGTCAGCATGGAGCAGCACCTGTCCAGAACAGACATCCAGTGGCTCCAGCTGTTGTTCCTCAACAAGCTTACACACCAGTGCAACCGCATCCTCAACCATTGCCTCCTCAACCCACTCCTTCTGCTCCGACACAACAGTATTATCAACAGGTACCGCTCTCTCACACACACACGTGCGCACATGCACACACCCACTCCTGTTGAACACCTACATTAGAAAGAACAAAGATACATTTTATGTGATTTAATACTTGATATTTTTAATAAAAAACTAGTATTTAGTTATGATTAAAACTCTGTGCTCGAGCTGTGGTTAACTAGTCGAAATTCAGAAATGTAGGGTGGACTTTACACACACGGGCGCATTTTTTTTTCCGCATTCCGACACCTTTCTAACTCGGGAACTTGGATATCACGTGTGTAATCGGTTCGTGTCTTTGTAATCATTCAGAATTACACTCAAATGAGGAATTTTAGACCGTAATCCTGACTATGCAGCACCCCCCACCCCCCTCCCCAAATCGTTTTGATCCCCTTCCTTAGGCTTTCATTTGCATCCTATCCATTCTCCCCATCCGACAGCAGCCACAGTGTGTGTGTGTGTGAGTGTGTATGTGTCTCTGTTGTATTCAGGTTAGGGCTGCCTCTACTGTCACTTCCTGGAGTAACCAAACCCCAACCGCTCTGCCCAGTGCCCCTCGTCCGCTACCCCCCGCCCAAGACCTGCAGGTACAGACGGAGCTGTGCCCGCACCACACACACACACACACACACTTACACCACACCACAGCACACCCTTTTTCCCAGGAAACTGGAATGTATCCGGGATCCCTTAAGCGAAAGTTCTGTAGCATTTAGTAACTTTGTATTTCACATCCTGACTTGTTCTAACAAAGAAAACAAATCCTCGGGGTGCTTTCACACCACATCTCTCAAATCTAGGACATGTTTTAGATATAGTTAAACTTAGAAAGCAAAGCCATTGGCATATGGTCGTTCATAAAGAAACTTTCCAAGTTGAGGAATGTTCAGAAGAGCTCAGAGTGCTGGAAAGCTTCTTACTAAGCCCCCAGTGGTGGAAAGTTTCCTCATGTTAGTGTAATCAAGTTTTTAAAGTCTTTTAAAATCTTTAAATTACTTTTTTACTTAAGTATGTTTAGTTTGAGGTTTTGTACTTAACTACATTTGAAAGCATATCTGTTACTAAGTTAAAAAAAATAAAAAAAAATAAAAAAAAATAATGCAAGGGGAAAAAAATTGCACCCCAGAAACTACTGCACTGATTGATTGATTGATGGGCGGAGACCAACACGTTAAACTCGCAAGAATAAATTGAGACAGACAAGATGCAAGCGCCATTGATGCAGACCCAGCTGGAAGCAAAATGCCGCCCAAAGTTGTCCAGTGCGTGCGTTCGCTGTTTCAATACCGAATTTTTATTATAGCATTTTAATTTGTAAAGGTGTTCCCCAAACAGCATCAGTTCAACTGCAAGCAGAACCTTGAGAGAGGAATAAATTATGAAGAAACTCCAGACTCGAACTTGCCATAACACACGTGACCTCATTTACACGTGTTATTTTTTTTGTGTGTGAAAAGAAGGTTTTGGGCTCATGATAATTGTAATAGAAATCAATCAGTGTTTGAGTCATTAATATCATTCACATCAACTGAGTGGATTAAATAAAGAGTCTTGTCAAAAAATGATATTATGGCTATAATGTTTCTATTAAATCATAATGCTTTGGATACTTAAGTACATTTAAAGGCAAATACTTAATCCACTCAAGTGAAAGTTTAAACGAAGCACCACTGATTACATACTTGTGGCCTTCCAGCAATAACTTCATTTAAACTGCTGATCTTTCATGAAAAAGTGTGAATGCACCCCTGCTATATAAATCCTGAATAACATGCACTGATTTACTTATTTATAAAACAAATCCTGTCTTTTTTTTGTTTGGTTTTTTTTTCTCCTTCCCTTTTGCTATTTCACTATTCCCAAACTGGACTCTGAAGTTTCTTTGCCATAACATCCCCCAGAAATGCTCACCTGAAAAATCCCTGTGACCTTGAGTAGGACGCACAGTGTCCCACTGTCCATCATGAGTCTCGCATGCCAGTTTGTTTTTTCTGTTACATCTACGTGTGTGCTCGTTGTCAGATTTTACACTTTGCTAGGAGCAGCTGCTGATCGAGTGCTTTTCTGCTTTTTTTATTTATTACTCTGTTTATTACACTTTCAGTCTTGACATTATATCACATGTATATGAAAAGCAACTTATACATAACTGGTCCAAAAGTAATTTTTTTCATTCTGTGTCTTCTGTGCAAAACTATGGATCATATGATGTACCATTAAACAATGACACTAAGTAATATGTTGCTTGTTAATGGTTATAGTGGTGTTGGTGTATCTGTTTTTTAATGCTGCTATAGAAAGCTGCAGTGTGCAAAATAAAAGTTCTGTTTTTTTTTTTTTTAAAGGTTTGTGGGATTATTAGTAGTAAGAATAACTAATTTTGTCTCCTCATGGCTTCAAAATGCAACTGCAATATTTAGAAATGGAGTTGCATGTTACTATCAGACAGCAGTAAATTGTATAAATACGAGATCTATTTATTTCTTTAAAGCAAAAACGCTTTAGATTCAGTTCCGATCTTGATTTTGTTCGATGTTAAGTTGCATTAAAATTTGACGTTTCTGTCAGTCATTTGTTGGACTTTAAAATATGTTCAAGGACATCAATCAGGCTTTTCAATTATGACAGGTGAAGTAAATAACGCTGATTTCTCTCTTCATCATGGCACCTGCTAGTGGGTGGGATATATTAATGTTTTAGAAGCAGGAAAAATTAGTAAAGATTTAAAGTTTGACAAGGGACAAATTGTCATAACCAGACGACTGGTTCAGAGCATCTCCAAAACTGCAGCACTTATGGGGTGTTAAATTAATCTCCCTCTTTTTTATTTTTTTTTAGGCTGAACCAAAACCACCAGCCTTCCCTTTGCAGGCTCCAGTAAGCGCGAGTCCTGCTGCCTCCAGTTCATTCATGTACTCACAGCAGTACCAGAGTAAGTATTCAGATACACTTCGGCTCCTCATAGCGGTGCTCCAGCTTCGTTCAACTGCCAAACATTTTTACAATGTTTGTGGATCTTTTTTTTTTTTTTTCCATTCTAAAGAGAAAGGAGTTCAAATGTTAATGTTTTTTATTAACATGGCTGTTTATAACAGTTTCTGCATGAGAAAATTGTTTTCTTAAATGTCTTGTCTTTTTCCGAATGCTGAAATTCTAGAGCTAATACTAATGACAGTCGAATGTTTTTCCCCTTTTTTTAAAACTATCTTTGCATGTATGTCCATTTGGAATGTGTTCGAGTGCATTTTGCCGACTCTCTTTTGTCTTTGTAAAATCTCAGGCTACCCCCAAGTCCAGCAGTTCACGCCTGGAGCTGGGGGACCAGCAATCTATCAACCTCTCCAGTACTCCTCTTCTACATCTGCTCCTCTTCCTCCTCCACCTTCATCTTCAGCCGCTTCGGCTCCCTTCTTCCCCTCTCAGTATATGCCTCCTGCCTCATCTCAAGCTGCACCACCACCCTCCTTCCCCCGAGCTCCTTTCTCTGCAAGCCAGCAGGCTCCTTCTGCACCTCCTCTCTGCTCCACCTCTTCCTTCTCTCCTCCTCCTTTCTCCTCGGGAGTCTCGTTCCAGCACGGCGGGCCGGGTTCTCCCACTGCCTTCCTCCCGCCTCCACCAACCGGAGCCTCAGGTACTCAGGCTGAGCCCAACATGATCGCAGCTTCCCAGAGAACAGGTCTGCACCACAGAGCAATGCCTCAGGCTGCCACTATCTACAAGGACAACTAGCACACTTTTGTGAAGCTACATTTATACACACTTTTTATTTTTAGCAGGTTGAAATTTAATTTTAATTGGATCCATGTTAGAGCAGAGTTAAGCAGCAAACATGCTGGTGATGTGTGTGTGTGTGTGACTTGGCAAAACTGTTCTCGTAAAATAGCTAAATTTAGGTTACTAAGAGGAAATAGGTTTTGATCCACCTGAACTGTTAATATTCATCCAGATAATACTCATGCAGCTAAGAGGAACCTAAGAGAATACATGTGATATATCAGTGGTGGAAGAAGTACACAAACCATGTACTGGAGTTAAAGTACAGATTGTGCGAAAAAGCTACTGTTTTTATTTATTTAGTCACTGGCGAATATACATGGAACATAATATTTATGGCCACTAGGGGGTGCTTTAGTTCACATATCCTGTGTGCTGCTTTTATAGTCGGTTAAAGGTCTAATGGTTGAAGCATTAGCTGAAGTGGGAAAAACCTGGTTCTTACAAGGGACCTCAGTAACATTAAATCCAGTGGATTAGTGCTAATGGCCTCAGTCTCTCCTCTCACAAGAAGGTGTTTCTCATGTCCACAGAACACTATCTCTGTTTAGGTAAAAATCATTTATTAACTCACTGGCCCTTTCCCCCCGAGCTCTTGTTTTGAAGTAAGTCTCAGAACTAGTAGAGATCTCTAGAAAGCACATTTTAATACTGTCTTATCCACAGAAGGAATGACTCAAGATGCATCCTGGGTTTTGGAAGGTGAATTTTTATACCGGCTGTAGCGCATACATTTGCATAATGCACTGTAATCATGTTCTGCTGACAATGACGCAAAGTAAATCATGCAATAATCAAATATTTTTAAAAAAGGCTATGGAAATTCAGGGCAAATTACACTAACAATGGGTTTTATCATCGTAAATCCGAGACTGGAAAAACATAATTGTCAGCTGCTCCAGATTCTCCCGAAGAGCACGGTGATTATTAAACGCCAATCAGCCGTGTGCACGGAGCCCAAAGTAGGTCAGCTATTACCCTGATGAGAAATGTGCTGCGGGTGCAGCCTTCTCATTTTTCCGCACATAATTTTTTTTTCCCCCTTCTAATTTTAGCCTCTCGCTCATTAATTGCACGATGGCGAATCAAAGCTGTTATTAGAATGCAGTTAGGATCAGAAAGTCGTCATTCCCTCCGCACCTGCATAGTCTGACTGATTCTTAGACAATCCCTGATTCTCGTTATAATACATTTCAAACCACAGTTCCTGACGATGCAAAATCTGTGAACACTTCCCATATGGCATTTTAAACAGGTTATAATCATGATTAATGACACTATCCATCTTTTTGTTCTGGTTTAGGGCCCCAGAATGGCTGGAACGATCCTCCCGCTCTCATCCGAGGACACAAGAAGAAGAAGGTGGGTTCGATGAAGCACATTCTAACGCTGATTGATTTCCTCACTGTGGAGTTTGGAGGAAAGACAATCGTACTGGTTCTGACAAGAGATTCACTAATACGGATGTTTGTACTGTTAAATAAATTGCCATACCAAGATTCAGTACCATGTGTCTCCAGGTCCCAGTAAACTACACTCCTCCCGCCCCAATCACCGCTCCTATCATGGCTCCGTTTGGAGAGCCTCAGCCTGTAGCCACCATGCAGTCTTCTCTTCAGCCTCAGCAGCATCCTCCACAGCCAGCTGGTGTTCCTGCTCCTTTCAGTCCTATTCAACAGTCGTCCCTGGCTCCTGCGCTCAGAAACCCTGCCATGCCCAGCATGCCTGTGGAGGGGGCACCAGGGGCACCTACTGGGGATGTCATACAGGTATGAGAAAAGCTGCATGCACTCAAATGCACCTTGAAGTTGCTAAGCTGAAGGATTTTGATTTTTTTTTTTTTTTTTTTTTTTTTTAAACTATGGATAAAAAATTTTTTTGTTGTTCTCCGAAGCCAATGCAGTCCCTCCCTACTGAGAAGATCACGAAGAAGCCCATTCCAGACGAGCACCTCATCCTCAAGACTACATTCGAGGGCCTGATTCAGAAGTGCTTGGCTGCAGCCACAGATCCTGTTAGTTCAATCCTAATCTGTCTTCTCATAAGATTCTGGTTCATGTCCCACTGTTTCTTTTGTGTGTCGCTAACCAAATTCTTTGTGTCTTTCCAAAAGCAAACCAAGAGGAAGTTGGATGATGCAGGCAAGAGATTAGAGTCCCTTTATGACAAACTGAGAGAGCAGACTGTGAGTATTTAAATAAACATTCGATCAATTTCTAAGATCGTGTAATACTTCGATATTTTATTAGTATTTTTCTGGAACTGGTAAAGTCTGAGAAAGAAGTGCTTGTAGGTGCTTCTTAGTGTCTTTCTTCTCAAGCGTTCATACACTTGTTTGGATAGTGGAAGTCTTTCCTTTTAGACTTAAGTGTTAATTCAAAATAAAATTGTCAATATTTTAAAAGCTGTTTTTTTTTTTTTTTTTTTTGTTATTTTATCGATAGTTAGGTTGAGTCGCCGATAACCAATCTACCAATACACTCCATGTAAAATAATACTGACATTTATTACAAATAAAATTAAAAAAATGGGACCGAATCATTAAAATGTGCTAAAGGAAATAAAAAAAATTATAATGAATTTAATATGTTGTAAAATTTGTACAAAAAAAACCCAAATAAAAATAAATACAGAATAGGCGAAGTTAAAACCTCCAACACAACCCACATTTATTCACAACGTCCTTTCTTTAATCGGCTCTATAAAAAAATCTCCGGTGGAGTTTTATTTATTTATTGATTTTATTTATTTTTATCACTGAACATTTGTTTTACTGACGCACACAAAATCCGCCACAACGAACCCTTTGGCATCGACAAACACGGCGGCTCTAACGCTGAAACTCATCATACAGATGAGAGCAGTACATCATTTGAATCTGTAAAGGGTCTACTTTAATTTGGATACACTCATAATAACAACAAAATGCTGTGCTTTTGTAAAATAAAGAAAACAAACAGGGGGCGCTCTCTGTCATCTCTCGTCACAGACACATTTTTTTAAATAAAACCAGTTCCAACAATTAATTATCGGTGGAAATGAACTTCTATTTAAGAAATTGGACTTGTGATTAGAAGGTTGTGAGTTCAAGTCCCAGATTCATCCAGCTGCCACTCCTGCGCAATTGTTCATAATGCTAAATGTAATTCTATGGCAATTTCCAAAATAAAGTCTCCTCCACACTCTCTCCAGCTTTCTCCAGCCATCGTGAGCGGCCTGCACAACATGGCACGGAGCATCGAGTCCCGCGCCTACGCCGACAGCCTCAACATCCACACGCACATCGTCAGCAACAGTAACTTCAGCGAGACCTCTGCCTTCATGCCAGTCCTGAAGGTGGTGCTAACACAGGCTAACAAGCTGGGCGTCTGATGTTACACGCATGATGCGCACCAGTATTCCCAGTATTCCCGCAACTCCAACACAAGCCATCAGTCAATAAGGACCAACTCGTATTGACATGCTTCGCCATTCTTAAACCTGGAGTAAAGCTATTCCAGTTTACAGGCGTTCTTTGCTTTTTCTTTTTCTTTTCATTTATTTTTAGGTAGATTTTTGGTCTTGTATATGATTTTTGTTGCCATTATTTCATGTGTAATTGTGGCAGAGCAGAGTGCAATGGGGGCATTTCCCCCTTTTTGTGTTTTTTTTTGTTTGTTTTTTGTTTGTTTTTTTTTCTCTTTTGGAGTCACTGCATGTTTTTTGGGCAACTCATAGGATTCACAGCCTGGAAAAATCACATGTCGGACGCAACTTCTCAGATATTTGCTAATGTCATTGAGCTCTGGCTTATCATTTTAGAATTTTTTTTTTTTTTTTTTTTTTTTTTTTTTGTAAGAATTTTAGGCTTTCGCTTTTGTGTGCTGATTAGAAGCCTTGCCATTTCAGTGATGCTCAATGCAATACCTTGAAAAAGAAAAGAAAAAAAAAAACGATGTAATTGCATTTTATCTGTTTACCAGGATTTATATTCTGTCTTGGTAACAAGGAAATATTTTCAATAAATGTTATTTATTTAAATCTTTTAAGATTTGAGTTAATCAGTACATATACAACATTTAGCAAACCAAGGCTGCCTAGTTTTACGGCTGTCTAGTTTTACCTCCTTCGGTAGACATTTCGAAGACTTGATGCCACAATTAGAATGTCTGAAACGCTTTCGTAACTAAAGTATCTCAGCCAGCTGTCGCAAAATTTGTGGAAAGAAAGTGATTGACTCATCTGTAGTTCTTACACCAGGTAAGGAAATATTATTTTAGTGCTAG
Source organism: Silurus aristotelis (assembly GCF_946808225.1). NCBI lineage: Eukaryota > Metazoa > Chordata > Actinopteri > Siluriformes > Siluridae > Silurus > Silurus aristotelis. Next base: position 2,410,405 of record NC_139591.1, read on the forward strand.
TTCCGTGTCTCCTTCCATTCAAAGGTTTGACATTTCGGTCATGTCCCCTTAAATGTTTTAGGTACAACACTAAGGACGATCTCACGAAGAGAAATTCAGCCACTGGTAACGTCAGTCTAATCATTCTCACCACTCCTGTTCCACTCTCTTTCTTTTTTTGTATACAAATTCTTTTCCCTATAATTTTGAGGGAGAATCGATGCACAATGTTGAAAATAACCATTGTAAAAAAAATAAAATTGGAGAAGGGTATTGTGCTTTAATGAAGTGGTCAAATAAAATGCTCAATATTTCTCAGCTTTGGTCTCATTTCTGTTAATGGGGGTGGGGGGGGGCGGAATGATTGCACATGAATCTTTCTATATGTATTTTTTTCAAGTTTAATTAAAAAATGCATAACTTTTTAGTTTTAGCTGAATTTTCTTCAGAGCATATTATGCCATTTCTCCCATCCTGGACTGTTGACACTTGGTGGTAGGGTCCATGAATTCATGTTGTTGGTGCCATATTTGAACCCTACCCCAGCAGAAATCCAGATTCATCAGACCGGTGTGCCTTTTTTCCGCTATTCAACTGTCAAGTTTCATTAAGCCTTTTCCACTGCAAACTCAGCTTTTTCTTCTTGGCTGAAAAGTAGAGCTCATCATGGTCTGCCGTTGTAGCTCGTCCATTCCAAAATGTTTTTCAACGAACATTGTTCTAACAGAGTCTAATTAAATCTAGCATAACACCATTAGGATTAATTTTGTGATCACAAGAAAACAACAAAAGGAAAAAAATATAATGCATGGCCTTTTTGGACTTCTGTAATTAAAGCTTAATAAATTAATAAATACATACATAATGGATGAATGAATGCTTGCCAAATGTGAACAAGACCCCAGATAATTCACCTGTCATTGTTGAAACCAGGCAGCAAATGCAACTTTAGTGTTACACTGCTGCCTTCTGTGCCAAGTTTATTGTGTTTTGGCCCTTTTGGCCGCCCATACACCCTTTCACCGTATAATAGGGATCCTGCGTCTGGGTTGCGCGCATCACCACCCGGGGCGCTCTGTACCAGCCTCCACCGCCGCATGGATATCAGCTGACGCGTATTTGTTCGCTGGAACAATCTGGAATTCGAAGCTGTTTGTTTATTTGGGGGGTGTTTTTTTGTATTTTTTCGTGAGAATTTGTGGATTGTGTTGACGAGATGGACGCACCGAGCGCGGACCGAGACGGGCCGGATGGTGCCGAGAGCCGCGAGATGAGCGGCGGCGCATCGCGGCAGCACATCGTCTGGAGAAACGTCCTTCTCATGGGTCTGCTTCATGCCGGCGCGCTGTACTCCGTGTTCCTCGTCCCCAGTGCGCATCCCTTCACCTGGATGTGGTGTAAGTCTGAAAGAAAAACAAGGTCATCGTCGTGTGTGTGTGTTGATGTTGCTGTTATAAAAGCCAGCCTCCGGTATTAATATAACACGAATCTATAACACCATCTCTACCCCATTCATGTTATGCAACAGTGAATGATCGTGATCAATTATGCACCTATAAATAAACATTTTGTCGATGCATCCAGAAAACGCACCAATGGGATGGTATTCCTTCGTGCATGGGGACAGCGAGCAGTTTTCCTCACCCCCTATAAATAATTTATCACCATACAACATTATTATTCTGATAGTTTCCATCCAGGAAATACATCCAATTCTTCTCATTATTGGAAAAAAAAAAAAGATCGATTATGTATCACCAAAGCCAAGAAGGTATGGCGCATGTAGATGTCAAAACCATCAGGTGTGTGTGTGTGTTTTCATGTACGTGCAACACTTGACCCAATGTTACAGGTCTAAAAAAATATCAGAACCAGTTTCTATGGAAACATAGGCCTGAGGATGCTGAGAGCATCTCACCACTTTCGCAGAAGAACCCAGCCAACTCGTTTCAGTAGCACGTGTTCCAGGCTGTCGATTTGTCTATAAATAAAGAAATAGCGAAAGAGTACAGACATTAAAGAATTTAAAGAATTTAAAGCAGAGTGAAATTATTTTTACAAATGTATCCAAGCAGTGTTAGGAAGATGGGCTCCGAGCACAGGGTCAGCCATTTTACAGCATCCCTGGAGCGCTGAGGGTTAGGGGACTTGCTCAGGGGCCCCCAAGAGTGGCAGCTTGACAATAATTGGGCTTGAACCCTTAACTTTCCAATCAGGAACCACTGAGCACCTCCTTGTTGTGCCTAGTTTGGCTGTAACTCAGTATTTAAGGCTCAGAGTTTCTGATCAAAAAGGTTCAACCAGCCAGAGGTTCAAGCCTTGGTATTGTCAAGATCTCACTCTTGAGGCCCTTGAGCAAGGCCCTTAACCCTCAGTGCTCCAGGGGTGATATATCATGGCTGACCCTGTGCTTTGATCCCACCTTCCCAACATCTCTGGGGTATGTGGAGAAAGATTTTCACTGTGCTGTAATGCACATGCCACAAGTATAACGCACCACCGTAAGTCATTTTTCGTCATCCATAGATATTAACCATTGTTTCTGCAGTGAAGTCACTGGTGAATCTCAGCCAGTTGCCTCTTCAACAACAAACTGACTGAAGGCCACTTTGATACGGTTTACACTCTGAGGTTTCAGCTACTGACTGGTATATGTGGGATAATTAATGAGGACTTTGTTGTGGTATGCTTTTCTTTTTCAGCCTATATATGCTTCATGATCACAGGCCTTGGGGTTACAGCTGGAGCCCATCGCTTATGGAGTCACAGGTCTTACAAAGCCAAATTGCCTCTAAGGATCTTTCTGGCAGCTGCAAACTCCATGGCCTTCCAGGTGATCACTTTTTGTCCTGGTAATACTGATGCTTTTGTGTGTGCTGTATGAAAATGGCAAAAACTGATTAAACAGGAATCAAATCATGATAATAATATTCCATATAACTACTGCTTAGATGAGTTATCTGAATACAAGACATTTACAGTGTCATATCACTGTGCTATTTTTTAATAAATTATTGTTTCTATAGTAACAAAGTGTAAGGTGGAAACTCCACATGAGCTTATTTTAAATAAAATAAAAATAAAAGAAACAAATCAAATGTGGTTTATTTACTATTTTAAGGAAAATATAAGGTAATTTTAAATTTGATGGTTGTACCAAAGCCATGTTCAGAACTGTCTAGCACTTATCTGGGAACTAAGTTTTGTGGGACGAATGTTCTCCCATTTGAGTCTGATACACTATTCCAGCTGCTGAACAGTCCTGGGTCTTTTTTGTTGTATTTTCTATTTCATGATGTGCCAAATTGTTGTTTTTAATTGGTGAAAGATCTGAACCAGGCCAGTTCAGCACCTAGACTCTTTTATTATGAAGCCATGCTGTTTAATAGATAGGTGGTTTAGCATTGGAGACAACTCTCCTAAGACTTTAATCTACAAAAATAGTATAATACATTTCTATTCTTTACAGAATGATATCTTTGAATGGTCCAGAGATCACAGGGCCCATCACAAGTACTCAGAGACAGATGCCGACCCTCACAATGCAAGGCGTGGCTTCTTCTTCTCACATGTAGGCTGGTTGTTTGTGCCTAAACACAAGGATGTGATTGAGAAAGGCAAGCGGCTGGACATGAGCGATTTGCTGGCTGACCCTGTTGTTGCATTCCAGAGGAAGTAGGTCCACTATGCTGTACTCCTGAAGAGAACATATAGTGCTTTGAATAAGTATTTACTGTGTATTGTTACAAACTAAAAATGAATTAAGTTTCTATTGTTTGATTTAAACCATTTTTTTTAAAAGCTAAATAGTTTTTTTTTTTACTGTGACACAAAAAATCTGACATTTGTTGGCTAAACAAGTGTTTATCCCCTGGGAGAATACTTAACTGCAATTCATTTCACAACTTATGTGACTTGACTGGGACATTCCTAAGATGTTTTATACTTTGTACATCTGGATCCTGGTATTTTTTGCCAATTTTCTGCAGCTCGAGCTCTGTTTGTTTGGATGAAGACCATTAGTAAACATAATTTTTTTATGTTTTGCCAGAGATATTTCATTTAAATTGAGATCTGGTCTTATTTGATTGGCCCGTCAGGTCTTGAGCAGGATTGTCAGGGTTGTCAGGTTTTGATCTTGTCCACATACTGTGGCAGTGTGTCTACACTTGTTACCCTGTTGGAAATTTAACCTTCCAATGGAACACCAAGGATTCCCCTAAATTTTCTTCAGTGTTTTATGCATTTATATTTTTGTAAAAGTTTATGACTTTTTTGCAAATTATATATTTTTGTAACTATTTCACAATTGTTGGCTATTTTGTGGATTGTTTATACTTTAAACTCTAAGGTGTGGGGTGTAAATACTAATTTGAATTTTGAACTGAAAGAAACCTACGTTTCTGATTGTTTTGTAATAAAGATTGTTGAAGTAATTCATTATGCCCTGATGAAGAGAATATAAACTATTGAGCTATCATGATTTATTGCATTATTTTTTTTTTTACCCAGATATTACAAAATCTCAGTGGTGATGATGTGCTTCTTCCTGCCTACTCTGGTGCCATGGTACTTCTGGGGTGAAAGCTTGTGGAATTCCTACTTCCTGTCCACTATCTTGCGCTACACCATTGCTCTTAATCTCACCTGGTTAGTGAACAGCGCTGCACATATGTACGGCAACCGGCCTTACAACAAGAATATCAACCCCAGAGAAAACCGCTTCGTCACCTTTGGAGCTATCGGTACGTTTACGGTTTTTGCGCCTACTGTAAATATTATTTTTTGATGTAATGGGCGGGGCCTGTGTGCATTCTCATTTTCAGTGGTGGCGTCTGTAAACAATATAATGACACATCATGCCACCGTCAGTGATAATGGTTCTATAATAGCCCACCCTTTTGATGCATTTGATTCTATATTTATAATATAATTTAAACATATATCTGTTGTTAATACGCTTTCATTTCCTTATTATGCTGTACAGTACAGTATGTGCTTTTGTGAAATGATTTTCAATGATTCACAAAAGGTTTTTTTCTGTTATGATTAAAGACTAAAGTTTATGAAATGGGGTTTCTTTTTACAGGTGAAGGTTTCCACAACTTCCATCACACGTTCCCTTTCGACTATGCGGCCAGTGAATTTGGTCTTCGCTACAACCCCACTATGTGTTTCATCGATCTCATGTGCTGGTTTGGCCTCGCCAGCAACCGGAAGAGAGCCACGCCGGAGATGATCATGGCTCGGAAGTTAAGGACAGGTGATGGGAGCGCTTGAACGCAGCATAGAGCTCTCAACACCGCTGATATTATATATATCGGAAAGGCAGTGTAAAAATGGAGTGTTGTGTTCTTTCTTTAACACGTCTTTACATTTGTCACAGAGCAGTTCATTAGAAAGGTAACCTTTGTGATGGCTTAGATTTAGCTGGAAACTGTGGACATTTTTTTTTTTTTTTTTTGCTTAGTTCATCCTGAACCCATTGGTGACCAGTGTGTGCTTTTTTCCTAATTAGGCAATCCATGTAACAATAGCATTATCCGATGTGTCCACTTATTTTGTAGCATACAGAAGGTAGGGTCCATTAAATGCTATGTTTACATTTGCCCAATATTACCCAGTGAAATGATAATCGTATTTTAACTATAAACCTGCCACGTGCAAGCTTTGCCTTAAATTTGACTGCGTTTTGTAATTTTACCAAAAAAAAGGCACTTTATTGAAAAAAAGCCCAAGTTGTTCATGCGTTTTGTGAACACAAGGCCTAACTGATTTAAATGACAATGAGTAATTGTAACTATTGCACTATTCGAGCACACCTGCATTCAAGAAGGCTGCTCATGTTATCATGTAGTATAGTGGTCCCCAACCCCTGGGCCGTGGACCGGCACCGGTCCGTTGGTCAATTGGTACCGGGCCGCACAGAAAGAATGCATAACTTACATTCTTTCCGTTTTGTTTATCTGATTCTGTTTTATTTTGGAAAATTACCAGATTCTCTGCACCACATCTGTCTATGATTCACTCTTGATGCATGTCATGATGCCTCGGTCACATGTCTTACCTCCATCCTCTAACTTCTTAAACCGGCTGCTCCGGCCGCTAACACATAACACATTAACGCTAAATTAAAACCCCCAAGCAAAATAAACAAAAACGACACTGCGGATTCACGTTCATTATTATATTTAGAAAATCCCAGTTTTTATGCCGATCATATCATTTTATTTTGTTGTATTTTTCCGCCACACCTTAAAGGCCGTTTCGTGAAAATATTGTCCGACATTAAACCGGTCAGTGGAGCAAAAAAAAGGTTGGGGACCGCTGCTGTAGTAGCTAAGCAGGTGCAAAACAAAACCTGTAACAATTGTTGCTAATATTAAACTATACGTTCAAGTAAGTTTACACTTATTTTTAGGAATAAATGAAAAAAGGTGTCTCCCGTCCCGTTATTAAAAAAAAAAACTAAATGAGATTGGGTTATTATGTATGTCTTACATGATTCCTGGCCTATTTTCTTACTTTACTATTGCACAGAACACTGTAAAAATCATCTCACCAGTAGAAATGATTTGCTTCCATTCACACCAGTTGACGTGAAGGATTTTGTAGAGTAGCATGTTCTAGATTTCCTTCATACACAATCTGTTTTTCACGTGTAGATGCTCCGAAGTGCTTTGATGTGTGGATAACTTTGTGCTTCCTGTGCATCAGTGCATGTAACCGCTTTTGTCTTTAATGTGCTATAAGAATGAAGATTCCTGGCAAACCGGCTTTTCCTTGGAGGTATGTTTTTGGGGTTTTTTTGCGATATTTTCACTTGTTATTAATATACTATATACTGACTAGGCCTTGGGCTGGTTTTCCAGACAATGAAAGACAATGAATGAGAAAAGTAATAATCTGAGTAATAGAAATAAGACTGCACTTTTAACTCCCTTACAAAAATATATGTACTGACATATATCCATATTCTGATTACACTTTGCTAACTCTATTGTTTTACTATTGCATTTAGACTGATTTGTAGTGTATAATTGAAAGACAGACAGGTCAATTGGTTTTTGACACTAATCTTAGCAAAGAATTATACATTCCTTCTATTTTGCATCGCTTAAAGAAGCTAAAGAAAAGCTTGGCCCATGAAATGTGTGTAAAATAAAGATTTGAGATGTAATAACTTCTTGGTCTGTGATGTATTTACATTATTCCTCTGAGCTGTTTCTTTCCACGCTGACATTACAAGGTGAGATTTCTAGTACATTACATTGGTGTTTTTTAGGAGAAAATATATGAACCCAAAGTCAGGGGTAGCTGTCAGGTCCTAAAAATATAATAAGAAAATTCTATACAATAGATTCCATACTGTCATCGTTCTATACACAAATGCAAAACTCTGCATTCGCATATTTAAATTTCTACCTCTGATCACATCCAGTTTTATCCTCAGTGCATGTCAGTGCATGTTTGGGATCGTCAAGTGAAGTCAAGAAGCTTATTATTGTCATTCCAAGCATATAGTACACAGTGAAATGAGTTTCGTCTGGTAGTAAATAGTGATTTATGTGATGTATATCATTTTGAAGAGACACATCCTCTTGTTTATATGCAACAAACTCCGTCATATAACGGTATTCATTTTCATTCAATTGACATTTTATGCAGTAGGTTTTGATGTAACTTTTACAATTTACGAGATTCTCTTTATATTTGGAAGGCATTATACTCATTATACACATGTAAGTTTAATGGTAAAAGGAATTCTGAAGCAACATTGCTTTCCTTTGATACTTTAACTCACACCATGCAATTCCGTCTGGATTGCAGCTCATTGTAATCGTTATTTAGAAAGCGAACAGTGGTCTGGGGTGTAATCTATCATGGAACGCCTGCCCATTCGCCGCACCCGAACACCCTATTGAACTGCTCTGGGATAAACTGGATCAAAAGGAAAAAATCTCTAACTAGTGAAGATCATATTTGGCGAGTTTTACAAGAGGCACGGTAAAATATTTCAGCTGTATGTTTGGAGAAACTATCCGGATGCCAAAAGTGTAAAAAAAAAACGTTATTTATGCTTTTGTAATGAGAATAAAGTCAGTACATTTATATATTTGTTTGGTCAAAGGATACAGATTGAAATGACCGTTTTTCTGCATACTGTAGAAAAGGAACATGCATGTGTTTGTTTTTTTAATAAATTAAATACTCCAAGCTTTTTTTTTAAAGATATTAAATGTGGAAATTGCTTGCTTGTTATTAAACAAAATTTTGGATTTACCTCTTAAATTTTGGACTTTTATGCTATTTGTTAAAAGTAAATGCTTAACGATCACCAAGAAAAAATGACCATTTATTTTTTCAATCAGTCAAATGTTTGAAGCATCAGCATGTGTTGCAGTGGGTGTGTATGTCAAGAAGGGAAGGAGGGAAGGTGATATCTTACAACTGTAGCAGATGCTGAAACAGGTCGAGCCAGTCAAGCTGGTAGATCATCAGATATTAATGCTACATAGACAAGTTGTCTACTTATAAGCATAGATATAAAAATAACAAGAGTATGGTGATTAGAAAACGTGTAGGCATACATTCAATTACTTCAATTTGGATAGATTTATTAGAGAACCTGGAAAATTGATTTTGCAGCTGGAAAAAAAATAGTCTGTCAGTTTGCTCAACTCTATATAGATATATATTTACAGTTTTTCTTAGTTGCAATTAAATTGCTTCGATCAAATTGCGAATGCTTTAGTACATTACTTTAATCGATTGTGTACAAGTGTCTTCTGTTTCCTACATTAGCAGTTGTGTTCATGTTAAACAAAATATTTGATACTATTTTCACCTGGATAGTTTTAACCCCCAAAACATCTCGGTATCAGTTGAATGCATTAGTCATTGAATGCAAAATGGTTAAAATGTCAGAATCTGTCAACCTTAAATGTTTATGAAACTTTTTTTTTGGTAAATGTTTCTTTTAATTGATGAATTGTGTTGATGAATCTTGAATTTCACTAATAAAGGCAAGTAAAAAAAAAAAAAATAGGTCAAAGGTTAATCTAGTGGACATGGATGAACAACCAAGAAATGAACAAACACTAGTACAGTGCAGTAAAAGTGTAAATCCTGTCTGGTCTCATCAATATCAATATAAATCAAATATGCAATCAAATAAATACATTTGTGCTGCTGTAATTCATACATATCATACAGAAGAAATTCAACTTTAGCATTTTCAGTTATTGTAATCCAAACCGTAGTTCATCCAGAAATACTGAAACTGTGCAGACGATCTTGTTTGCAAACAATGACAAAAGGGATCCCTGATGAGCAGCCATGGTGACTGTGGCTTGTGTGTGTGTGTGTGTGTGTGTGTGTGTGTGTGTGTGTGTGTGTGTGTGAGAGAGAGAGAGAGAGAGAGAGAGAGAGAGAGAGAGAGAGAGAGAGAGAGACTACAGGCAGGCACAAAAATAAAAGGAAAGATGAAAGAGGAAGAGAAACAGACAAATAGATGTATAAATAGAGAGAAGGACAGACAAACTGACAAAAAGAGGGAGAGATATAGAGATACTGATAGAGAGAAGGAGAACAGGACTCTGTGTCTGTGTAGGACTCTTTGTGTACAGGACTCTGTGTCTGTGTAGGACTGTGGTGTTTGTGCAGGACTCTGTGGTGTTTGTACAGGACTCTCTCAGGTTTTGCAGGACTCTCTCAGGTTGTGCAGGACTCTATGGTGTTTGTGCAGGACTCTGGTGTTTGTGCAGGACTCTATGGTGTTTGTGCAGGACTCCTTGGTGTTTGTGCAGGACTCTCTCGGGTTGTGCAGGACTTTCAGGTTGTGCAGGACTTTCTCGGGTTGTGCAGGACTCTGTGGTGTTGGTGGAGGACTGTGGTGTTTGTGCAGGACTCTCAGGTTGTGCAGGGTGTGCGCTCTTATCGTCTGGGCTGTAATGCGAAAGCCAATAGAACATTAATACACACACACACACACATTTCTCTCAGCACCCAAGCGGACCGAACCGAAGCACCACGGGAAAACAACCAGGCTTCGTCAGATGAGGAAAAAGACAAGGATTACACACCAAGTTTAGAAGGTAGACTTCATTTCATAAAGCGAATAATTCCAGGAAGTAGCGCCTTTCCGCATGGATAATGATCCGCAGGGCGCGAGCTCAGCCTCCATTTTATGAGCCAGACAGAAAACTGCTTTCGGTTTCAAACACACTTCATAACGCTTCCTTATGTACGATAATAACCGCTGCTCTATTACAACTCTCCGGGGTGATCCGAAATGCAGCCTGAATCTCAGAGCTAACCGAACCGAACCGAACCATCATGAGTTTTTAGTAAGATTTTATGCGTTTTTCTTGTCTTTTTCATCGTCAGTCACTGGATTCAGGTGCATGGGAGACGCTGTGGACGTGGTTCCGGTGTCGGAAACAGCAGAATATCATTTCAGTTAGAACTGAAAATATCTAAGAGCATAATGTCTAAGACACAATACACTATTTAACAGGATAAACAGGAAGCTGTTTATTATAAGGATTCATAGGCTGTTTCTTTAAATCTCTCTTCTATCATCTTTCCATCTTTCTTTCCTCTCCTAGTCTCAAATTTTCTATTTAGAGATAGAAGTCATTCTGAGACTGAGACTGAGTTTTGAAGATTCGTTATTTGTTCACCTTCAAGACATCTCCATCCTGGTCAGGTCATAATGGATCTGAAGCCAATGATGGGAGTGACATGGGAATACATCCTTGATGTCCATCATAAGGAACCATGTGCTCACCTTCAGGCATGGAATTTACACCTGGGCAGATTAGAGTTGCCCATTCACCTCCTGAGATGTTTCTGGGAGGTGTGAAGAAGCCAGAATTTATAGAGGAAACACCTAATGGACACAACTCAGAAACTCCAAACGGCAAAAAAGCTGAGCTCGGGATTGATTTCTGGAGCTGCGAGGCAGTAATTTTACCACCCTGTTTTCATATTTTTTTTCACTCAAATGATCTTAAATTCAATTAAAATGAACGTGTAGCTAAATAAACAGTACAGTACAAAGAAATGCAAAATCCAATATGAATGTTCTAAATAGCATTTTACCATTGGATGATAATAGTATGGAGTTCACACAGGGACTTTTGTTTTGCATCATGGCTCACCAAGAAAACCTGTAAAAGACTATGAACTAAATATAAAATAAGGAAACCAACATTTAACAAAAATCTGTTCAGTAATAACAAATAAATAAGTAGTTAATTATTTGAGTAAAGTAAAATCAAGTACTTACAGTTGCTTTGGCGCATTTGTCAGATCAGAAACTACATTTCTCAAAACTACTTATTCAACTTTGACATCATTTAGTAATTTGTGCTCATCATAATAACGTTTCCTGTTCGCTTTGATAAATTGTACATTCATTTAATTGATTGTGTTTAATTAACTGCTGTTTCCTACATTATCACTTGTTTATGTTCATGTTGATTAAAATATATTCTACTGGTTTCACCTGAATAGTTTTAACCCCCAAAACATCTCAGCATCAGTTCATTGTAGGTCATTGAATGCAAAATGATTAAACCAGTTGTAATCATCTGTCGTCTAAAATTTCTATTTAACTTTTTTTTTGTAAATGTGTTGAATTGATGAATTGTGCAGATGAATCTTGAACGTCACTAATGAAGGCGAGTGAACGGCATCAGATCAACCAATGATCAACCAGTTCTCTAAAACAGGTCAAAGGTGAATCTGATGAACCTTCAATTGGAGATTGTATACAGAAAAAGCAAAACATAGAATTATACATTCTGAAAATGGATGAACAACTAGGAAATAAACGATCACTTGTACAGAACAGTAAAAGTGTGAATCCTGTTCGGTCTTTTACAATCGATATAAATCAAATATGCAACCAAATAAATACATTTGTGCTGCTAAAATTCACAGATGCCAAACAGAAGGAAGTCAAATTTTGTGCATTTTCAGTCCCTGTGATCCAAACTATAGTTTATATCAAGAAATCCTGAAACTGTGCAGCGTCACACTGAAAACACGACTAAACATTTTGATGATTTTGTTCGTGAACAATGACGAAGGCACTTTTCATTCTGATGGGAATGGGATGTTCATTCACACAAATACTCACTTTTGAGAGATGAAATAAGGATTTTGAGAAAAGTTCAGGCGTTTGCAAGAAATCCAATGTATTGTGCTGTTTTTACAAATCGTTTTGACAAAGGCACTTACTGGTTTGCAAATATTAAGGATGATTCGAGAAATGCTCCAAAGTAGCTGAGAAAAAAAATTTATTACATGAAAATGTAATAATATGTAATAATATAATGTTTTTCATTATATATTTAATGCCAGGAAACGACTTATAAAAAATTTATTTAATTAATTAATTTAATTTTAGCATTACAATAAAAAAAAAAAAGCATGCAGTGTGAGTAGAAGTAGTTAGGATTTCGCGATTTTAACAGTATATTCCTAATTCGTAATAATGAGTGGTTACAGATACACCTCTGGTCTTGTTATAAGTAACAATGCAACACCTGTCCAGTGATCTTCTATAAAGTAAGTGAGAGCAAATGGCATTTCAGTATCACTAAAATGAGATATAATTGGCTACGAGTCCACTACTCTGTACAGTCCAGTGTTGAAACGCTGTAGTCTGGTTGGATTGGAGCTGTCCGTTGTATGAGTGCTGAATTTGTTGTTCTAATTTGTGCTGGTTTTGTACGAAGAGCAAACCTTTTACCAAACTTTACATCTAATTATTAATAAGAAAGCCAGTAATGCAACTACACCAATGCAGCAACAGCTTTAAAAAATGCAAAGAGATGGCAAATCTCATAGAAACATTTCAATCATGCTCAGAATTTTGTTTGGCGCTTCAGACTGATCCTAGTCGGAAAGATAAAGCGCCTTAACCTTCAGGACCTTGGACCTTCAGGCTGTTTAGAAATGTTCATTTACATATTTATTGTGAATGAGGTTTTTTTTTTTTTTTTACAACACAATTAGAGAATGTTTTGTTTTTTTTTTTAGGTCAAGCTTGATTAAGAGCAATGAGAAAGTGCAGCCCTTGGATGTTTCTTCCTGTTATGTTTTCATTCTTCACATCAGCAGGCTTATGGGTTGTGTGAGTATTCAAACCAGACTAATGGAATATCTGGTTACATACAATAAAGTTGCCCACAATGCACTGCAATTCGGTGCATGTATACTGTAGTAGTGTGAAGCTGATTCTGTATAAACTGTTACGTTGGGCTGCAATGTTTTTGTCTATGTTAATGGAACTGACTTGGGATTTGAGAGAATGACGGAGGTATATCTTGTTGAAAACAGCTATTTTATAGCAGTGGAGGATGACAAAATCACACCACTGAACTCTCAATATAAGTAAGTTCCTTTTTTTTTTGTCTTGTATCAAAAAAATGTTGGTTATATTACAGAGTTATCCTTCTGCCTTAAATTAAATTTTATTCCACAGCAGATCTGTTTCAAAGTCTCCCCCATATATAAGGTATATCTCAATTATCTGCACTTAAGATTAGGTTTTGTTTCCCATTATTATTGTAAGCTTGCCCTAAAACCTTTCAAATATTTCCTGTCTTTTAGCATTGCAGGCGATGCTCCACCGGCCAGCTGTGTTTTTAGTCAGGTCATGAACATGGCAGCTTTTGTGGGTAAGAGTTATAATCTGACATTATAATTCTAATAAGGTAAATCATAACAATTTGTTAAAAATATATATATTTATAATGGTATTAGGATTATTTTGTATAATTCATAGAACTCACCTTTATATAAAGTGGTACTTTAACTGTTCAATAGATAACCAGCTAACGTTCGGGCAACTATGTACGATATTTATCCAAAAATAGGTGGATGGCATAACAATTACGCACATACATACGCCTTCTCCAAACATTTGTCTCAAATTTGGAAGCACAAGTTGTTTTTTAGCATTAAAGCAACCTTTAGCAAGGTTATAGCAGCGAATAGATGCATTTTTTGTCGCCAGGTTTCATCCTCGGGGTCCTCAGATACTTGCAACTGAAGCCAAGAGTGCGTAAACCCTGGCTTAACATCATCAGTTTGGTAGCTTTCTCCCTAGCCTGCTTTGGTTTGACCTTGGTTGGGAATTTCCAGGTATATTATGGATTTTTTTCCTCTTATGGAACAGTGGCTTTATTTTAGAGTTGTCTTGATTTTTTGATTTTTAGATGGGTGATCAGTTTTGTTTACTGTGATCTAGTTGTCAAATGATAAGGAACTCCACAATATCGGGACATACATGACCTTCTTCTTGGGCACGTTGTTTTGTTGGGTCCAGTCATTCATGACTCTGAAGGTCAACTTGAGGAACGAAGGCAGACGAGCTGGTATACCTCGCTTCCTGCTGTCTGGAGCAGTCACTTTCTGCATGCTGCTTTGTATCCTTTACATGTCTAGCACACACACACACACACACACACACACACACACACACACACACACACACACAGTAAATCTGACAAGCAGAATGTTAGTATTTAAACAGTTTTTATTTGATTCATTTTTCATAACAGCAATATACATCACACATGTATAGCAAGGGAGGTCCATCAGGGTCAGCACGGCCTTCTTTGCTGGCCTAAACTCTCAGAATCAATGACATACATTTTAATATATTTTTGTAGATATTTTATAGATTCTCTCGGAGTGTCTGTCCAATTAGATTTCAGCAATCACACCGCGTATTGCTGAAGGCGTTCAATATAAACACTGTAGGTGCCTGCAGCATTTGAATGATGTTGCTTTAACCATTCAGATTGCTCGCCGGAGTCACCAAGGCTCTATAGAAGGCGTCCAAAAACGTCAGCATTTTCACAACCTTCTATTGGATGGTCAGAGAGTGTGCTAGTTAGAGCTCGCAGACCACAACTGTAGCAAACTGCACAAGCTGAAATATATTCCTGTCGATTTAATTGCTGGGGGTTTTTTTCATTCCATAATAGCTGACAAATGAAAATAAATCGATTCGGTTTACAGATAAATTTACAAGGCCATTTACATGATGGACTTTACAAGAAAGGCTGAACATCATGAGAAAAATCAGCCCAAACAGTTCACAGCAGTTTTTAAACTTCCAATATCTCAATAAAAAGTTATAAGAAAAGCTGGTGACGGAAAAACAGTGTTTATGGCTGTTATAATGGTCGCTATTAACTGCAGACATTTCACATTGCATATTAAATAGAAATGTACCAAAGACATTTGAAGTAACCAACCATATGAGACAACAGAATTTCATTTCCAGGAAGTATGATAGATAGATGTTATTGATTAATACATTAAAATTGTAGTCAATGGCTGTAATATAAGGCATAAAATATTGAGATGTGATCTGGGCAATAACAACAACTCTGTTTTGTGTTATATCTTCATCACACCACTACATCCAAGTGTGTTTCATGTGTTACTCATCATAAAACACAATATAATACATACTTAGGCTTGGATATCAGTGAGGTCTATATGAATTACTGTATATCTTCTGTACATGGTGTACTATATTCATGCAACAGTATCAGAAGTCCTACGAGGGCATGTGTTATTGCACAGAGCGTCACAGGAGATCATTTCTGCCTGTGGCCATCAAACGATATATAACTCCCTCCATCTGAGTGTTAAACAGCTGCTCCACGATACAGATGTTATATGATATAGTGTAGATAATATCGATATAGTTATATTTATAGATTTTCATGCCCACATATAATGTTAATATCTTGGGCGATTATCTGCAATAATTTCAGTGCGATAATAATAATAATTAATTACATGTGTAATAACTTTTATAACTATTATTGTAGTCTGACTTTTCTGCAGTGTTTTTCACTGCTGCTACACGTTTCATTTTACAGATCATCTACCTTATTGTGTATATTTATTAATATTTTCTTCTTTTTATTTGTACTTTAATTTCTAGTTTGATCTTTTACTGAGAGCAACTGCAACCAAACAATTTCTCTACGGGATCAATAAAGTATCCGATCAGTTGTTATCTCGTGATTTTGACGTAACACATTACTGTGCCCTCCACACGTGACCCAGTGCTCGTCCATGCGCCAGCTGCCACAGATGTTTACAGATAATAACAGTGATGCTGCATCTAGAACATACTCTTGTGCCAAATACACAGAAAAAATGATTGATCGCAAGGAAACAATGTTTATTTCGAGATCACGAGAAAACTACTTTATGTCGGAATCACAAGAAATGTATGTTGTGATGATTAAAATGTGAAAGCAAAGAAATATTAT
This sequence comes from Silurus aristotelis, assembly GCF_946808225.1. NCBI lineage: Eukaryota > Metazoa > Chordata > Actinopteri > Siluriformes > Siluridae > Silurus > Silurus aristotelis. Next base: position 2,426,700 of record NC_139591.1, read on the forward strand.
AATAGATTACCTCTGGGGACTTCTGGACTAAAGTGCTTTAACATTATAACTGTTTGTGTCTATAAATTCCGAGATCTGACCTTAACACAATACCAGATTTCATTCTATTGGCCCAGCGTCTGCACATGTACGCTGCTCGGGCGCAGTGGGCGCTGGCTATGTTCTTCTTGGCCTTCCTGGGCACATTTGCTATCGAGTTCCGTCACCACCACTTCGAAATCGTGTGCAGCGATGACCAAGAGCCTCCAGTGAGCCTGTCAGAGACCTTCTCGGAGGTTTCCGAGTACCAATCAGACCAGCTGTAGGACTCTTCCGGTTCTGTAGCAGAATTACTACAAACTTCCGTCACATACTCAATTCAATAATACTAATAATGCATGTCTGTTAAATGTCTCTCTGGAGTTGGTCTGTGTGTGCAGAAGTGTGTTGCTTTCTCAATAAGGTGGACGACAACAACAACAAAAAAAGAGAAGCAAAAACAGAGCCAGAGCAAGTTTTTGTATTGCAAGTGCCATGAGGTGTTTTACACGGAAAGTGTGTATAGCTACTGTAGATACATGTTATTAGACAATAGACGACATTTGTATCACTCCGAAAGCTAAATATGCGTCGATTCAAAAAGTAGGTCCACGTCTGAACTTTTGTTATGAGTACACAGTTTTTAAAAATTAGTACTTTGCACATTTTTATATCGAGATCAAAAGAAATAAAGTAAAATTTGAAAATGTGGCGTATCTTTGCGATTATTATAACAGGGATTTTTCAACGCACTGTAATGAAGTCTTAGCTTATGAAATTCTTCTTTTCTTTAAAGGTGTTCAGCTCTATAACAGCTGCATTAGGAATAAAACAACAACGAAACATAGAAATGTTTACTCAGTGATTTGTGGTAATATGCAGTACTGATCCTTAACTGCTGAACTGCCAGTTGTACGACTGTAATACTGAAAACACAGGTTGGGCACTGCTTTGTTCCTCATCAATTTTGTCAACTGGGTCATAGTAATATATTTGAAAAGCGAATGCATTCATACGATTTTGCCATTTTTGAAGTGATGGGAAACTTTTTTTATTTTGCCAATTTTTCCTACAGTTTAGTACGACGAAGGTTTTAATACAAAGTCGTAATGTTTTCGAGAAAAAGTAATGCGCCAGTGTACAACTTCATCTTCATAGTCTTCCTATAGTTTGTATCCAGATGTAACCCATCGAAATCCTCCAGACTGCACAAAAGAAGCGATTTTCTTGATATCCGTCTGATTTTTCTCTTCAGAATTTGTTTCCTACAAAACCGCTGCAGTGTTTATTCACTGATTATTAATCCGTAATTACCTAAATTAGGAAAAACCAAACCCTCCACGTCCATTTTATGCAAAACAGAGAAACGTCTCTCGCAATTCTGTGATTTTTCTTAAAATATTACCACTTTCATCTCGTACTGCTGCGACGTGATTCTTGAAACATTTCGACTTTTATTCTCGAAATCTTCGATTTTTCATTAGTTTTTTTTACGTGCCACTAAAACGCCTTCGTAGTTTTAAGTTTTTCTTTGGACATTCTGTATTTATTTTTTTTGTCCCTTATAAATTGTCTACAAGCTACAGTTTCCTACATGATAAGACAAGAATGGTTGGACATATAAGTACTTGAAATAGCATTTGAGATCATCATATACGTTTACTAGATGGAGAACGAGGTACAAGTACGTGAAACGTAATTCCTAATTAATAACTTAAATTACACTTACACATCGATACTGTTTCATAGCATAAACATTTCAAGAGGATGACAATTATAAACCAACTTCAGTTCATTTTTAAAAAATAAAATTAATATATAAACATATGCAAGCACCTGGAGTTTAATTAGGTGCAACTATAATGCACTTGGACTTCACGTGTATCATCTTTCCTCCAACCAACAAGTAACAAGCTACAAATCCAATGTCAGCCCACATTTGCTAAAGTCCGCTTGAGGAGAGCCGACAATGTCCTGTCCTTGTCTGTTAAACTCTTCCGGTGAGTTCTAGCTGGCTAAAAGTTGTGATTGTTGTGTAGTATTTCCTCTCCTCTTCGGTCAGCTCCATGTTGCCTGGTCGCACAACTACGGCCACGTTCACCCCGGCGTCTTCTGCTGCTTTTGCTTCTGCAAGGTGAGTGTTAAATGTTAATCTTTCCACACACGTTCTCAGCGCAACCCCAGCTGCATTCAGACTCTCATATTACACAGGGGCTATCAGTAGATCTGCATTAAATATGCAGTACTCTTAATGCCAAAAGTGTTGTTTCTGCTACACGATGAAGGGTTTTTTTTAGATTTGGAATCGAACAGACAGATGCAAGTTGAGCAGAATTTCAGCTTTCATTTTCCAAGTTGAAATTCTGATCCATCATCTCATTCATCCATTGCTTAAAAACTCAATAGTGCATATTAAAATGTAATTGGATATACACTGATCAGCATAATATTATGACCACCTGCCTAATATTGTGTTGGTCCCCCTGTTTTGCTGCCAAAACAGTCCTGACCTGTCGAGCATCAACAGCATGAACTTCTTCTGCAATTTGAGCTACAGGAGCTCGTCTGTTGGATCGGACCACGGCATGGATGCGAGGTATCTCGAGGTACTGGAAATATACTGGTATATATTATATTATATTTGAATCGGTGCGATATAATTTTGCTGAATTGTGTATTTTATACGCTGTTGTTCCGAAATTCACCTGTAGACGGCGGTGTTTCCCACATTGCTGCGAAACAGTTAAATAACTAAAAACTCAATTAAATTTTTTTTCTTTAAAATCAAAATGTAACCAATGTTTGTAGGTTTTTTGTTACAGTTCGATATAAAAGTAATAAGATATGAATATATTTTTAATATATATGTAAAAAATATGTTTTAATAAAATTGTTTACAATTCACTTATCTTTTAAATCTGGTTATTCGTCACTTATGGTATTGATTTAGTATCGATACCAAGGTATTGCATTCTGGTATCGTACTGAAGCCAAATTATGGTATTGAGCCATCCCTATTCAACACGGCCTTCGCTCCCCACGTGCACCCACGACACTGTCGCCGGTTCACCACTGTTCCTTCCTTGGAGCACTTTTGATAGATTCTGACCACTGCAGACCAGGAACATCCCACAAGAGCTGCAGTTTTGGAGACGCTCTGACCCAGACGTCTAGACGTCACAATTTGTCAAACTCGCTCAAATCCTTACGCCCATTTCTACCGCTTCTAACATCAACTTTGAGGACAAAATGTTCACTTGCTGCCTAATAAATAAATCCACCCACTAACAGGCGCCATGATGAAGAGATTATCAGTGTTCTTCACTTCACTGCTTATACATTACGCCATTTTTGTTTTTTGGGTATAGTGCAGTTGCTCCTGGGCATTTATTAAGAACATAAAAGTGGAGGCCAACTACAGCCTATTATGTGTAAAATATTAGACACTGGCATTTATTATAATTTTGTTGAATCTAATTCAATCTAAATTTAAAAAGTCTCTTTAAAGAATTGAATTTTATTAGGAATTGAGGACGAAGCAGCCATACGAAAACTAATACACACAAACTACATCCCATACTCACCTCGTGTGACATCTGTCAAGAACATAATGTCTTCTGGGGAGCAGCCAATCCTCTCTGCAATCTTTTGGTAGCTTTTACTCTCCACTTTGGCACCAATGTTGGTGTCAAAATGACCGTCAAACAGCTGCAAAATACATTGAATAAAGACGTTTAAAATACTACAACCTTCCTCAAAGCATCGTCAGAGAATATTTTACTAAAAGAAAAAAAGCAGCCAAATTGTAACTTGCATCTAATAAATCTCCTTCAACTGAATAGCGGAAGAGTAGCTTCTGGGCTTCGATGCTTCCTGAAGAATAAATGTAGACTTTAAGACCATATTCCCTCCATCTTCTTATTGCAGGAACCACATCCTGATACACTCTGCGTTCAAACACACATTCCAGAAGAGGCAATTATATCTCCGTAAAAGAGCAAAAAAAAATTTTTTTACATAAAAAAAAACGAGCAGATCCTCCATACTTACTCGCCTTTAATCTTCCCTGAAACATAGGCTGCTCTCCACATGTGGCCTTGCAGCTGCTTGAGAGCGGTGGTCTTTCTGTCTGCATCCATCTGCCACAGGACGCTATCCACCACCTCGCGGATCGCCTTCTCTTCGTCCGTGTGGACCGTCTGGTCTACGGCATGAACTGGGCACGCTCTGTTCTGCTTTAAGTCTTCCTCCGTCTGAATATAAAACAAACCCAGATATTGAAATATGGTGACAAACTGCAACTCTACAAACTCTTATTACTATTAATAAAAAATGGGATGTGGTAGCTCAGTGATTATGGGTTACTGATCAGAAGGTCGGGGTTCTTCAAGCCCTAGTATCGCCAAGCTGTTTCTGATGGGCCCTTGAGCAAGGCCCTTAACCCATTCTGCTTCAGGGGTGCTGTATCATAGCTGACCATGCATTCTGAAGTGAAGAAAGAATTATACAATGCTGCAGTGTATATTTGATGAGTAAAACGCAAATTTTTCCAATAATTTGATGTTCCTGCCAATTTGAACAAATAACAGGTAATCTGGCCAAACTGTGACTGAAGCCAATTGGAAAAGAGAATAAGTCCAAACTACGTCTAGACTAATCCGGATAAATAAAAAATGCTCAGCGTCCACACTTCAGATGTCGATCATTTCCCCAAAAGAGTTGTGAAAACGAGAGTGTGCATTATAATCAATAATCAATTTTTTTTTTACAAGATGGCGCTGCAGATGGCTGCCTCGGTGTGGAGCTCTGCAGTCGCTTTACTGTTTTTGTTCATTTGTCCTATCTTTTGTCCTTCACGTACAGTCACTTTTACTCTGGATGAACCGCTGAACATTCGGCAGAACACGCCACACAATTGTTTACCAGTTTTTGACTATTCAGACGGTGTAGTTGGCGGAGCCGCCTCGCTTTTTAAACGCTTTAAGTGTGGAAAGCAAACCGGTACGCTGGTCAGGTTTTCATAGAGCGGCTTTAAAACCGCTCTGCCTGGTATCCATCTGGCGAATCTCCGCTCTTTACCCAACAAAATGAACGAACTTCTCCTGCTCTCCCGTACAAATAAGGACCTTTATAACTTAGCTGCTCTGTCTTTCACTGAAATACTGGCTGAATGAAGCCAGTCCAGACCGCACGTTACATCTGTCCAATAAAGCAAACCTCACACAGGAACTTCCAAAATTCCAACAGCATTATTACACACCCCACCAGAGACAAAAACATTTCGGACCACTGCTACACCAGGATAAAGGATTGATATCGCTCCATCTGCAGAGCTGCTTTAGGACTCTCTGGCCACTGCCTGGTTCATCTTCTCCCAACATACAGGCAACAACTTCCATCTGCTAAGCCTGTAGTAAGGACTGTAAAAAAATCGACGAAACATCTGTTTTGAGTGCACGGACTGGTGTTTTTAAAGCTGCTGCCTATGATTTGGATAAGGCTCACAGACTCTGTAACATCTGATATCAGTTTCTGTGATGATATATCCATTCCAATCAGGACTCATTTAACATACAACAAAGATAAGCCAGCAAGACTTCATCAGGCCAAAGAGAATTCCTACAGGAATGGGGACAGAATCTTGTACAAACAGGCCAAGAACAAAGTGACAATGGAGATTAGAGTGGCGAAGAGGAGCAACTCTAAAAAGCTGGACAATCAGTTTTCAGCCAACGACCCTGCTTCATTGTGTAAAGGTCTGAGAGACAAGACACCATCCTCCAGTAGTGAATCAACAACTGGTTGATGGCCCGAATGAGTTTTAATGTAGATTTGATACTCCTGGTCTCACACCCTTCCTGACCATCATAACGACTCGACCATTAGCACCTCCAGCAGCCCCTCCCCCCACCTCCTGTACTTCAGATCAGTGAAGATGATGTGCATCAAGTCTTCGGGAAACAAAAAAGAAGGAAAGCACCAGGACCAGACGGAATTTCACCAGCCTATCTAAGAACCTGTGCTGACCAGCTGACGTCCACCTTTTCACACATCTTTAACAGATCACTGAAACTGTGTGAAATGCCTATCTGTTTTAAACGTTCCACCATCAACCCCACCTCGAAGAAAACAAAAACAACTGGACTTAACGACTACAGACCAATTGCCCTAACATCTGTGGTCATGAAGTCTTTTTAGAGACTGGTGTTGGCTCATTTGAAGGCGATCACTGGACCCTTCCTTGCTGGACCTCCTACAGTTTGCTTACTGAGGAACATGTCTGTGGACGATGAAGTGAACATGGGACTGAACATGGGAAGCTACAGGAGCGGATCGGATCGGACCACACGGCCAGCTTGCGCTCCCCACGTGCTTCACCAAGCCTCGGCCGCCCACGTCGCCAGTTAACCACTGTTCCTTCCTTGAATCACTTTTGATAGACTCTGACCACTGCAGACCAGGAACATCCCACAAGAGCTGCAGCTTTGAAGATGCTCTGACCCAGAGGTCTAGACGTCACAATTTGTCAAACTCGCCCATTTTTCCTGCTTCTAATATTAACTTTGAGGACAAAATGTTCACTTGTTGCCTAATAAATAAATCCTAATTTTGGTTATTGGACCATTCTGAAGCATAACAATGAGCTTTTTAGTTCCTCTAGCATCTTCAACATGAACAATATAGGAGCATGTACAACAGAATTGATGAAGTTGGATCCCCTTTCCATTTATTTGACGCAGATTTCTCAGAGCATGCACCACGATATGGGTTTACCTGGTGATAATGATAAGAATAATTAGAATAATATAAGGTATGAATGATAGAAATGGAAGTCCATGTTGCAGGAACTTGACCTGTTTCTTGAGGAGCTGCACATCCTGCTTGCACTCATCCTCCTCCCAGTGTGCACCCAGATACTCCTCCAGGTGCTCTTTGATATATGGGAATAAAACCTCCTGCATGGACAATAAGCATCAGTCAGGTCATATTCATGCATTTTCACTGCTGATTGCAGAGATCCAGCCCAAGCTTCACATTCATTCCTACTGTACCTTCACAAACGTGATTGGGGTCGTGGTGCCTTCAATATCCAGCAGAAAAACGTTCACGTTCTCAGGAATTGTAACTGTTGCCATTTTGGCACCTCAACTGACAACGAAGGAGAGAGATTTAAGTCTAGAGTGTGGATATGAAGAGTAGGTTTGGATTAAAAACCCAATCAGTGGCAGCCAGACAAACAAAAGCAGATCAGAGGAGGAACCGATCATTGACCCTCATGCAACGTGCTAAAACATGGCTCAGTCAACGGGTTGCCAGGTAGCGTTCCCTAAAATCCTCGAAGTGATAATAAACCCCGAAATGTTTATTTTTATTATTTTTGATTTATTTTTTTTAATAAACTTTAAAACATACACAACAATGCCAGATGTATTAAAAGAAATTAAAGTTACTTAAACTTAATTGGCGCTTTGGTGTTGCTAGATTTAGTGACAGTATTAATTTGCGACCCAAACAAAACAGTAATGAGGTTTAGCATACTTAATGATATATTTGTGTAAGAAAATTTTAGTTTGAAAGGTGAACAGGTTTATCGAAAAAATATTCTATTTTTGATTGTTAAGGTCAAGGTTGGGGAAACCAAACAGAACCTCTTTTTATGCCTCGTTAGCGTAGCTTTTCACGTCACGACGTCACAAATAATATTGCTAATTCCATCTTTTTACAAGTTGAAACAATAGAAGATTGATCAGTCAAGTTCGTATCAGTGTTGTAATAGTACTTGACATACCAGACACAAAATATTTTTTGACATTAAGTCTTTTGGCCACAAAGGATGAGTGATTTTGATCCAGTCGCATTCTATTTTATTTTAACTTTGTTTAAAATAAACGAATAAAAGTAAAAATCCATCCATCCTTGATTCCAAGGTCACAGTGGAGACCGGAGTCTATATACAAAAATAGGGTGCAACCCATGGCAAAGCCAAATCCGACACATACTTATGGACACACTCATTCATACTGGGCGAGAAAAAAGTAGGACTTGGCATAAACCCCTGAGGCATGAGAAAAACACGTAAACACCATGCACACACAAACACACAGAAGGTGGAGGTGAGATTTGAACCCAGATTTCAGAGAAAAACTATGGACCTAAAGGAAACCCCTCAATCATGGGGAGAACATGCAAATGCCGTGCACACACACATGGAGGTGAGATTTGAACATGGAGGTAAGAGGGGAAACGTGCAGACCTCTGGCTTATTAATTAAACAATGTGTTTCAGTATTCACTTTGTCTAGACCACAGGGTAACAAACTCAATCACAGAGGGGTCTAAAATTAAATACTGTGTCCAAGTAGAGGGCCAAAAAAGTCAATATTTAATGAACAACAAGACAGACAAAATACAGTGTGGAAAAAAAACAGTCAGTAAAAGCAGTATATTCTGTTTTTACGCACACTAACCAGAACAAGACGCTTGGCCTCTTTTTCTTGGTTGTCACTTCATTAATGTTTAGGGTTTGGTTTTGTGCTGTTCAACTTTCAGGATATAATAAAGGTGTGCATCAGTGAGACAACTCCTGCATGTGGTTCTTTTTATCTTCAGAGCCGAGAAAACTTGCTGACACATATCTGTACTGCTAAACATCTAGAGGCCTGAAGTGGCCCAGGGGCCTTGACTTTGACAAGTCTGATCTAAGCCAAGGTCATGGTGGACCCACAGGCAGGAGGGAATACATCTTGGGATAACACACACACACACACACACACACACACCTAGAGGAAATTATTGAATGCATTATATGTTTTTTGCAGATTGGGGAACCCAAGAACATCAACCAAGTTCAGGAATCCTAAAGCTGTGCTGCTACAGTGCTGCAAATACAAACTGCTCTATTTTTTATTATTTAATTGTAGTCCCTACAATTATATATCTCGTTAACTTTCCATGTAAATCCATATTATAATGGATGAAACTGAATAATTGCTTTCGAAAACGAACAGAAGGAATAGTATTCTCAATGATTTTTCTCCTATAACACATTATCAACAGATGGATTTCCTGCAGAATATCTGGCAACTCTGAGAGCCGACTTCGGCCTACCAGGGCTTAACTGGTATATGAGGCAAGATATAACGATTTACGAATCATGCACACCGTGTACTTCCGGTATAAAATGGTTTGAAGATCAGTGAGTTTGGCGCTTCCGCAAAGGCGGTGGTAGAATGGGGAGAAAGACTTTGAGGTTTTTTTGGCATTTAAAGGCTTCCGTACGATGTGAAGTCATATGGGGAAAGAAAATAATTGGAATATTTTGTTTTTGTTATATTTTTTATTGACAATGTATGACAACTTAAAGCTCACTATGTGCATTAAATAAAGCTAAAATATTTGTCAAAATTTTTCTAGTAGCTTTTACATAATAGTTATGCATATATGTATAAACGTGGGGTATTTTTAATACCAGTCAAATTTTATTTATATTATTTCATATTCATAGTTCAGGTATTTGAGTTGTGTAAAAGAATGAATAGGTGTACTGCCCTAAAGTTTAAACCTGATTTAATAGGGAACCCATCTTTATCCTCATCCTCAAATGTTAATTTATTATAGTTTCATCATGCAAAACTGTTCATGCTAAATATGGTCCTGAGCCTCTGTAATAGACTTTTGATATTAATTGCATTATAGTAGGTATAATCTGTTACTTACAACCAACCATGTGCATTGAAAAAAAATATATATATATTTTTTATTACAGTCTAAATATTAGTTATATCTGTGTGTGTGTGTGTGTGTGTGTGTGTGTGTGTGTGTGTGTGTGTGTGTGTGTGTGTGATTCATTAATTTTCTACTGGACATGTATGAGCAAAGCACAACATCTTATATACAGAAAACAGAATTGGTTAGTTCATTAACGAGTCCTGCATCCCAAGTCGTTAATTCTTGTGTCAACTGACTGAGAATTATTACAGTCTCACGAAATGGATTATTCGGCATTTTATTTGTTTATATTTAAATATGTGTTTTATTTTTGTACCCAATGGGTTTTAACAAATGTAAACTATTTAATTTTATCTTTCATTTATTTATTTTTATATAATCAATTTAATTTGTAATTATTTAATCGATTACTTAATTTAATCAATATAATACAATAGTGTATTGCATTAAATGTATTTGTATATATTTTATTTGTATTTTAAGTATGTATATATTTTTAAGCAAATTATTATTCAACTGATTGGAACTATAGTTGGTGTATGTAGACGTCTTATGGATCTGCTTTTTGAAAATGTATTATTTCATTTTAATTATGATTGAAGAAAACAAAATGAATTAAATTGAACTCAAATAATAAAAAAAAAAGATTCAAGCAAGATTCAAAGAACCGAGTCACTAAAATGATTCGATCTTTTCATGCAGGCTCCTTTCGCCCCGCCCCCCTTATCACACACACATCCCCGCCCTCTTTCCTACACACCCGGATTATTTTTTCTAGTTCACCACGCCCTCTTTCCTACACGCCCTACCTCCTTCCCACGCCCCCTCTATGGCGTCATTGCGTCGTTGCGTCACTCAGACACAGTCCGCCATTTTATCGCGTGTGGTTTGTGTTCACCGTTGTTGTTCAGCTCTTTTTTTTTCTTTCCGCGCAAAGTGATCATTGTAGAAATAGTAAATTTTTCGCAGCGATCAGGTCTTCAGATTAGAAAATGCAGGCGGAACACGAGCAGACCGACTTCAGCACGGATGAGTTTCCAGAGGGATCGAAAATAAACGCGAGCAAAAATCTGCAGGATGACGGGTGAGCTCGGCGGGCTTAGGCCGGGGTGCAGGCCCCACGGCGCTGCGGCTTTAGCCGGGCGAACGTGGCGGTTTGGTCATGTTTCCGTCTCGATGGCGGATCGTGTTTTCATTTAATTCTGAACCGTTAATCTTTTTGTTGTGTTTAACGAAATCGGCTCGCGCGTGCACAGTTTGCTCGGGATGCATTGTGTTGCGTTGCGTTCAAACGTGGCGTTTTGATGAACCTTCTGTAGCTCATCTGCGCCGAATTATAGATCTATAATCCGGTTCAGATCTTTATATACTCACCTTTTTATTCATCAGACAAATTTCTGTTCAGATTTCACGATTATCATTTAGCCAACTAATCGATTCCCGCGCGATTCAGTTGCACTTTGCTTTGATACCCCTGATTCGGTTTCCATGGTGCTGCTGGATCTCACCAACATCTACCTTTTGAACATCTTGGCTCTTTTAGATCCATCTCAAAAATCAATCTGAAATGCTTTATTTTTGTATTTTTTTGCAGGAAAATGTTTATCGGTGGATTGAGCTGGGACACCAGCAAACAAGACCTTAAAGATTATCTGTCCAAGTTTGGAGAGGTGTTGGATTGTACCATCAAAACAGACCCCATGACTGGCCGATCCAGAGGGTTTGGGTTCGTCCTCTTCAAAGATGCGGAGAGTGTCGACAGAGTAAGTAGAATCATCACAATCATCTCTCATCCCCATCTTCTATTCGTTAAAGCACTTCATGGTTCACGAATAACATCAGTGTAGGGTTTTGTCTTCTTCTAGGATTGATTTCTAACCCAAAAATCTGTATTCAGGTACTGGAGTTGAAGGAGCACAAGCTGGATGGTAAACTGATCGATCCAAAGCGAGCCAAAGCCATGAAGGGGAAGGAACCCCCCAAAAAAGTCTTTGTTGGAGGTCTTCGTCCAGAAACGTCAGAAGAACAAATTCGGGAATATTTCGGCTCTTTTGGAGATGTAAGTCTTGTGAATTTTGAAAGAGATTTTCTCCAAATCCTTGCTCCTATTACCAAATTGTCAACATTTCCAATTTTCTCTACAGATTGAAAACATCGAACTCCCCGTGGACAGCAACACGAACGAGAGGCGAGGGTTTTGCTTCGTAACGTACGTCGACGAAGAGCCCGTGAAGAAGCTGTTGGAAAATAGATACCACAACGTCGGAGCAGGAAAGGTACCTCCAGCACATCGGATTTCCCATTTCACAAAATAAAAACGTGTGGTTCGCAACTGGCGCACATTTTGATTTCGACTTTTAATTTGTGGTTTTAGTGCGAAATTAAAGTTGCCCAGCCTAAAGAGGTCTACAGACAGCAGCAGAACAGAAGCGACCGGGGAGGAAGAGGAGGATTCAGGGGTCGTGGAAGAGGAGGTATTTATCAGTTCTGTTTACGAGCCGTGATATTCGAATGATGATGATGATGATAATAATAAAAGAATCACTCGTACTGATACTGAGAGATTTTTATTGTGATAAAAATTGACCATGTCTCAATCCGATCCTTCATCCAGGACCAAGTCAGGGCTACAACCAAGGCTATGGAGGCTACTATGGACAGAACTACGGAAGCTACGGCAACGGTTACAACCAGGGCTATAATGATTACACCGGGTATGACTATACAGGCTACAACTACCAAAATTATGGCTACGGACAAGGCTATGATGATTACAATGGTAAGTTCCTAATATCTCTGTTAAAAATACTGATGATGTCACCAAAGCTTTTGTGTTAAATTCTAACTAAAATTAATTTCTAAAAGGTCAACAGAGCAACTACGGCAAAGTCTCCCGGGAAGGTGGAAATCACCAGAATAACTACCAGCCATATTGATGAAATGGCTTGACCTGCCAAAACTGATGGTAAGCTCCTAATCCAAATCTGTTATTTAGCATTAATGAACTTTTAAAGATCAATAGACAACGCTGACTATCCTAAAAACAGATTGGTATGCATTTTCATGCACCGCATCCTGAATGAAAATTGTAAGGATAAATGTCTATAGATCTTTAATTGCTAATGCTTGCACAGTGGGGTTTTTTTGTTTTTCTTTTTTAAAGCTTCTTCAGAAAAACATTAAGCGTTTTTCTGTAGATTTTCTCGCTTTTCTCCCTGCTTTTTAACAGGTGATCATAAAGGAAATAACATAAAGTTGATAGCATTGCTAACAGGTAAAGTACTGCTAAAAAAGGGTACAGAGTAAGGGCACCTCTCCTGATTTATTTTCCGTTCTTTCCCTAATTCTGATTATTATACCTTGTTTGTACCTGCCAGTGGGGACTTCATTGCAGGCCGTGTGTCACCTGACCACGAAATTCTCTGGGCGTCGCACATAGCGGGCAGAGAGCACGGCATGCACGAGAAAACGCTGTTCTGTGGTATGGTCTCTTCAAATTTCCTGTACCAGCGTTAAAGTGCAAACGTTAAGCAGGAGATCTCTGGTTATTTTAATCTTTTTTTTTTTTTTCTCCACCCCTTAAATTACCATGGTTTTGTTTTTTTAACAGTTTTTTAAAAATAAATTGATTTTTTACAGGTATTTAACAGTGAACCCTTGCTGTTTGTATTCTCCTTTTTATTAGTGTTCTTTGTATTTCAGTTCTGGAGCGTCAATGTTGCTTTTAATTTTTTTCCCCTTTCTTTGTCTAAAAAATGATTCCCACACCCAAATAAAAAGAAAAAGACAATAATAATTGCCTAAAACTCATAATGCTTGCTTTTTCTTTAGAGTCCATAGAGAACTTCAAATGGTACACTTCAGTCCTTTTCCTTAAGACATAGATGATAAAGATCATATGTAAACCCTATATAGCCATGAAAAGCTACTACAAAGGTTGAAGGTTCTCGCATAACGTTTGGAAATTATCTTAAATTGTATATTAAGATTATGCTCCCTTTTTTTTTTGGTCTTATTATCCTCCAGGTCAGTGGAGCTCAAAGTTCTGCTGGCAATAGAAGTGCTTTCAGTGCCATTAAGTTGTACATATGATCTTTAGTCTTGAACGATGATCTTTTTAATAGTTTAAAGTCAACAGCTCACGAAGTTAAACTGAAACATGGAGGTGGTTCTTTTTTTTTTTTTTCCTCCAGTACAATTCATAACTTCGTTAACAACCGTACATGTCTCGTCTCGTCTCTCTTTTTTTAGGTGGGCCGAGTGGAGCGTTCGTACCCTGGAGGCAGCTCGTGGATACCCTCACGGATTCTTCTTACTCAAAAAAAAAAAAAAAAAAAAAGCGTCTTGATTTTAAAATACTTTGGTTTCATTGTACTTTGATGAAAACATTCAGTCAGACCTTGTAAATATCATTTCCAAGTTTCTTATCCTGTGCTTTGTTGAAGTAGATCCTGAAAAGTTTTTTGTGCTGATGTGTACTTAGATCCTAATTTTGGAAAGTGTCCTTTTTGTCTTATTTTTTTTTTGTTTGTTTGTTTTTTGTTTTTTCAGTTTTGGATAAATGGAAATTAAAATTGGGGTACAAAAAACATGATTGTGTGGTTCTTTTTTTATTATTATTTTTATATATAAATAAATAAAGGCTGGTTTTTAATAGAAAAAAAAAGTATAGATTTTATCACCTTTGATTGGAAACTATTAAAGACTATTACAAGATATTTTATATATATATATAATATATATATATGAATGATTGATTTTAAGGTTTGGCTTTTTCCTACACAGAAAGGTTGGATTCTAAGATCTTTGGTATTTTATATAAAGAAAGACTGGACTTTTACTGGATTTTTTTATATATATATATATATATATATATATATGAATGATATAAGATCTATGATGGTATATATTTTAATGAGGATGGATTTTAATATCTATGACTCAGGAACAGATTTATATATATATATATATATATATATATATATATATATATATATATATATAATCCGTGTATGTATATTTAATCTCGGATTGTGGCTTGAATACATTGAATTGAGAGGATTTGGATCTGAAAGGCATGACGTGTAAGAAGATTGATTCTGGAGGAGATCCACCACCACAGGGACCAGGAGAAGTTCAGAAGTTGAGTTCACTTTAACCAAATGTAAAACACGCCTTGAGAATGTTCCTCGTTTTTTCTCCAGCTCTTTGTGCACATTCTCTAAACAAAATTAAAACCTTGAACCAGACTAAGAGTGTTTCTACTACAGGAAGGAACTGTAGCGTCGCATACATTAGGCGTTGATTTGACTTGCGCTCCATGACCTCTTCTTCGGTCTGCCTCCATTTTGTTCCTCAGCTGTGAGTCAACCAAACGCAGAGCCCAAGAACTGGTTATTCATCTTGTAACTCGGGATTTCAATCATTTGCTTTGATTTTATTTGATGTAATTGCTTTTTAATAGAAAGCGAAACCTTGCCATCAGTGCAGGAAACAGCGTCGGGAGTCCACTGAGACCTTCCAGGGAGGGGAAAAACATGGACGAGCAATACATCGGAGAAGATCCGACTATGAAGATGGAGGAAGATGAAGAAGCCAGCGTGGAAGGGCAGATGCAGGCGGTCAGTGATGGAGGTCCTGGAGAAAGCGAGGGGTCGAAGATTGATGCGAGTAAAAACGAGGAAGATGAAGGGTAAATGCATGCACCAGGATGAAACCATGGTAGATAGAACTCTGGCCAAAATGAGCAAAAAAAAATCCAAACATATATGTTTATGTACGTGTGTGTGTATATGTGTATATAATATATATACACATACATAAACAAGAACTCATGTAATGCCATTAAATTGAACAGCATGTCTGTGTGTGTGTGTGTGTGTGTGTGTGTGTGTGTGTGTGTATATATACATACATATATGCTGTTCAATTTAATGGCATTAAATGAGTTCTTGTTTATATGAGTTCTTAGGATTTTTGCATAAATTTTTTATATAATTACATATAATATTCAGGCTGTAAATCTTGTATCTCTCATGGCTTTCCTATAGACCAAATTGATGACGTCTCGAACCTAGTTAGCCTAGCTACCGGTAAAAGCCGGCTAGTCAACTTAATTCATTCTAAAACAAACATATAACACTTTGACAGGATTTATTTATTTATTCATTTATTATTTGTTGTTTTCTAAAATGCGAACAGTATTGTTATTATGATTGTTGTATGTCTAAATAGGTTGGGAAATGTTCGATAAAAACCGCAAGGCCTTTGCTAGCTAGCTAGCCCTTTCCATGATCTCAGTTCCATCCACCTCTGTAGTAGCAACGAGATGTTCCACATAAATACACTTTTATTACCATGATTTTTATGAAACATCTCAACAAAATATCTACCAATAAAGTATCCAGTACCTAAGTGTTCCAAGTTTTTGTAGCTGCTTCCAAATACACGGCACGGTCAAAAGTTTGTGGACACCCGACCATAAGATATGTGCTTTCTAAACACGTCTCCATTTGCTCTTCTAATAACCTCCAATCTTCTGAGATGATGTTTCACCAGATTTTCTAGTGTGTTTGTGTGAGTCATTCAGAAACCAGGGTGTTAGTAAAGTGGGTACTGATGTGAGGGAGGTTTGAGAGACTGAGCTCTACAGCAGAACATCTTCCATTCCATCCTATATAAAGCATATCTTCATGGAGCTGGATTTGTGCACCAGGTTTGGGTCTCCCAGTTCAAAGTAAAGGGAACATTTTGTGTAGAATTGTGTGCCTCAAAGTTTGTGGTGGGAAAAGCCGGGTGTCCGAATACTTTTGCCCACAATAGCTCATGTATAATATACCACTTTAATCACAAGCGTAACTATTTTTGACAAAATGACTGTCCTTTATTTAGACAGTCCTAATTTCTAAATTCTTTGGCATTTCCAAAGGGATTATTTGTTAGCATTTGTCTGAAAGGTGCAGAAGAATAACTTCTTAATGTCACCCCGGTCTTTCTAACATTATAAAGTTATCTGTCTCGCAGGAAAATGTTTGTTGGAGGCCTGAGCTGGGACACAACGAAGAAGGACTTAAAAGATTACTTCGCCAAGTTTGGGGAGGTCGTAGACTGCACTTTAAAGCTGGATCCAATGACCGGTCGATCCAGAGGCTTCGGCTTTGTACTGTTTAAAGAGTCCGATAGTGTGGAAAAGGTAATGATTTTTAATATGGTCCAGTTTCCCTTCCATTACAATAAATAAGGAATAAAACACAATCAATGGTGCTTTTATATGAAAAACATGAAAGATTGTGACTTTTCCAATGTTAACTGCCTCCCTTAATGTTTTATTCCTCTTAAAACACAACTCTTTTCCAATACAAGTTTTGATTTATAAATTCACACGTCATAGTTTTTAAAAGTTACATGGAATATTCACCAGATTACTTGGATTCACCTTTTTATTTCTTCTATTATACTACCAATCAACATTTCTTCACCAGCCTTGCTTTGTTTTCTCTCACTTTGAGTTAAAAATTAATTTGAATTACAGCAAAACAAAGTTTACTACATCACAGACAACTCAAATGTCTGTCCTAAAGAATTTCCTATGGACTCAAACCTATTAACCATGACACAGAAAATAAAGACTCCTTCAGTAAATGTTGAATAAATGTTTGCTTACAGAACGTCACCATATACACAATTAGACATTATCCTTTGTTAAATAACAGTTGTAGTAAACATTTTTATTATTAGTAATATTGATTTTTTTGTAACCATTTATTATTAGATCATTTCGAGCCACAGCATTTAAATTCCTCTGAATGATTTATTACTATAGAAATAAAATATATAAAGAATGACTACATTGATGTGCAGCCAAGACTTTTGTCAGAGCTCAGTGGAGTCAAGTTGCCACTGTTGGGCCCTTGAGCAAGGCCCTAAAGCCTTCTCTACCCCAGGGGTGCTGTCTGCACTCTGACCCCAGTTTCATACATACGTGGATACACGAAGAAAGAATTTCAATGACATCGTGTGTGTATATATAACAGTTTTCTCTCTGACAATAAATCAGCACATTCGGACACCCTCTGTGACCACGCTAACTAGTTTACCAGTATTTCAGGATTGTAGAACTTCCAGTTAGAATCACTTCCTATCGCTTTAATTTACATATTGCTTCTTATTTACATTAGAAACCTGTTTTCTCTACACGTAAAAAAGCACTAACTATGTAGTAATGACGCTATTTCATCTATCGGTTGCAGGTTATTCAACAAAAAGAACACAAACTTAACGGAAAAGTGATCGACCCCAAAAAAGCAAAAGCTATGAAGTCTAAGGAACCTGTGAAGAAGATCTTTGTTGGGGGCATTTCACCAGACACGCCTGAAGAGAAGATCAGAGAGTACTTTCATGCTTTTGGAGAGGTGTGTAAAAAAATCTACAAACTTCTATTCATCATAGATTACATACGAAATGATTTTTACATAAAAGAAGCATACATGGCGTCATGTTATCATATTTAATCTTGAGCTGACGACAAGGATTGGTGTTTCGGTTGTCAGGTGGAGTCTATTGAGTTACCGATGGAGAACAAAACAAATAAAAGACGAGGATTCTGTTTCATCACCTTCAAAGAGGAGGAACAAGTAAAAAAAATCATGGAGAAGAAGTACCATAATATTGGCCTTAGCAAGGTAAAGCATAATGGCTTGTAGTCTAACACTGATATGTACTGCTTCCTATTAGTTTTACTATTTATCATTTAAAGTTTGATGAACCATAATGACTTTAATGGCATTACTTATAATTGTTAAGACATCAGGTCAAGAATTATCAGAATACTTTGAGCCCATAGGGAAATTGTCGACAAATATATAAGTTTAGAAAGTTATAAAGTCTTTGATGATACTGATAATGCTTTTATATGCTTTGGCACAGTGTGAAGTCAAAGTGGCCATGTCAAAGGAGCAGTACCAGCAGCAGCAGTGGGGTGGAAGAGGTGGCTTCTCTTCTAGAGTTCGTGGGAGAGGAGGTGAGCGTGATTTTATATATAGTATGTACATGCAATTGTATTATCACCTGCCACACCAAACTACCGTTTAACATCACCATCCGAAGTTTTACGCATATGCAGTTTAAATAGGGATTTATTCTCAGCAAGTATGATCAGTTTTAGCCATGTAGCACTGACTAGTCTCGTCTTGAATGGGGTAAAGACTTGCAACCGAGTCTTTATCATGTATTCTTTCCAATAAATTGTTCCTGAAAATGTAGTTAGAGCTCTTGGAGCAGAATCTGTAAGGTATGATTTGCCATATTGTAATGTGTGATTTAGCCTAAGGTTAAATATAAAAAACATGCTGTCTCACATCTGGCAGAACTTTCCCACATTTGCGTAGTGATAAATATGCGTACACAAGACGGTCTTAGAATGTAACCGAGACTGGCTCTGTTTACAAGAAAGCACTTTATTTATCTACGTTTACACACTATCACCTTCAAAATAGTCCCTTTGCACAGCACCTTCTGCTCTTCGTGAATTTCTGCGATGGCGTCAAAACGGCAAACTTTGAGAAGAGTCCGCGGGAGCCACATCTGTCAAGTAGGGTGGGTGTGGAACCGAAATCATGCTGGAACCTCATGTGTGAGAAGAGCTCGGTGACAGGGTGCATGGTAAACGTGGAGCATCCAGAAATTGCAGGCGTGGTAACGCACGTGGTCAGAATAGCACCAGTCGCACAGCTCCAGATGTACACAGGACGAATTTCTTTTGGCAAACTGATTTATGAAGGACGGTGCTCCCTGTGACTGTGCGTGCACTCTTGTGCTGCCATCTGTTGGTGTGTTACAGAACTAGTCTCGAACTTTTTTGATATGGCCTTGTGTCTGTGTGTGTCTGTGTGTGTCTGTGTGTGTCTGTGTATCTGCAATATGATGACATTTTGTGTATCTTCATTTCAGGACCTAATCAAAATTGGAACCAGGGGTATGGAAACTATTGGAATCAAGGATATGGAAATTACGGAAACTATGGCTACAACAATCAAGGCTATGGTGGATACGGGGGCTATGATTACACGGGTTACAACTACTACGGCTATGGTGACTACAGCAGTATGTAATGCTGTTTGTGAAAACGCTGCAAAAAAAAAAAAAAACTCTAAGAAAATAATGTATGAAAGAATTTTTTTATACTGATATAATGAGAACTGTACACTAAATGACCTAAGCTTTAAGCCTAGCTGTTTAGCTCATTCATGTTTTTGTTTCTTGGTTTTTTGTTTGTTTTAATTTTTTGGTTTGTTTTTTTTGTCTGTCTTTGCTTTAACCTAAGATATAATGTAGATATTTATTGTATGAGATGTGGTGCTATGTGGAATGGGGAAAGGGATGTCTTACCTTCACAACTCATTTGTCACAAGTGCCTTGAGAGCCTTCAGCAAGAGTTAAAAATGTATATCTGTAGGTCAGTGGAGAAATGACCACAAGCCAATGGCCACTTTTAGAAGAAAATAAACTATTTTTAAAAATTCATCCAGTATACTCCAAAAATTTTTTGTCTCCTCCAATATTCGCAGAAAACGTTATATTTGAAAAAAACAGTGTAACGTAAGTATCCAATGCAATTAACGTATGAATGACAAATTATGTTCTAAGTAATTGGCTAATTTAAACTGGATTAATAAAGTACATTTCAGATGGTGTATTGCTTTCTGGATCTTCATCATAAATGTCTGAAATAGAATGCTTGAAGTTTTGGCTGTAAGCTATTATCATCCTGAGATGTTCGTATACATTTAATAGCCACTGTTTTTTCCCCTCCTATGTTCTCTGCTCAACCTGCAGACCAGCAGAGTGGTTACGGCAAATCTCCAAGGAGAGGTGGCCATCAAAACAGTTACAAGCCATACTAGCATACTACAAGCATAAACTTCAAAACATACATACAGGTATGCAGTTGCATTACTTAACCCAAGCCATCCTTAGCCATTACCTTATTCTACATTAACCTCATATGTAATGTATTTTGCTTAATTTTTTATTTTGTTTTTCTTTAAAGTTTTTCACAGCACCCTGGAGTGCTTTACTGTAGTGGTTAACATAGAAACGTCTTTCGGCAGTAATGTAACAGCTGGCTTTTGGCTGTTTCTTGCCTTTTATGTAACAGTAAAAAAAAAAAAACATAAAAAATTTAACAGGTACAGTACTGCTAAATGGGTACGAGAAAATAAGGATTTGCAACGAAAACACACAAAAGAAGAATGTTGTCTCCTAACTCTGACCTTGTTTGTACCTGCCAGTGGGGACTTCCTTGCAGGCCATGAGCTGACTTCCCGATTCTCTCAGGCCCGCTCAATGCGGACAGGGTACGAGAGGCGTACGCTCTCGAATGCTCCCATTTGGTATGGTCTTCCAACATCCTGTATATGACTTGTCAAAAAAAACAAACAAAAAACTCCAGAAAACATAACGGATACACCAGGCTTTAATCCTTGCCTTTGCTTATTTTATTTTTGGTTTTTTACATTCTGTTTAAAATTCATGGCATCCTTTTTTTAATGTAATTTTTATGTAATACAACGTAATGTCATTTTTTACAGGTAATGGTTAAATACGACAGCACTGAAAAATAACTGCTTACTTTTTTAAAGGATTCCGCCTTCTCTGGATTTTCCAGTGTTTTAATATATGCCCTTTTAATCTTAACTGTAATGCTTGCTTTTCTTTATTTATAGACTGTGTAGCAGTAATAGCCAGTAGTCCATGAGCTAAAAAAAAAACCTGGTTTGTACTCGGGACACCACTACGCCGGAGAATTGCTTAATTTTCATTATTGTATTGTGTCTTTTAATGGCAGCGCTGAAAGAAGTTCGTTCTAACAAATTCTCTTTTTTTTTTTTTTTACTTATTTATTTATTTATTAATTTATTTATTTATTTAATCTTTTCAAACCTAAGAAAAATTTGCATGAAATGTTTTCTTACTGTAAAATTTTTAAATAATTAAAGGTTTTATATTTGTGTCTGGGTGTAAATTTATTAAAGTTTATTGCATTTTTTGGGGGGATTTATATATTCATATATATTTTCAAGCAGTATTTCTAGATTATTGCATTTTAGTATGAATTAAATATATTTTTCTTCTAAAACAAGATGCCTACCTGTTTTTTTTATTTAGAAATTAATTAATATTTTTATTTTCTGTCTTTCAGGTGGGGATATTTTTGGAAGGTAACATCTCAAGCGAAACACTTTGTGTCAAGGCAGATGTTTATTAAGGAGTGTTAATGGCTTAAGAAAAGCTTCAACTGAACTACAGCTGCTGGCTGATGTGCAGTATGTTTTCTTTATGAGCTGCCTGATGAAGGCGGACGTTCTGATCAACATTGAACTTGCCTGCAGTTTCAGTATAACATGCTTTCTTCAGTCAAAATCTTTTGTTTTTGTGTTAATATCCTTGTTTATGTTAGTGATTTGTTTAGTGCATTATTTGCAAATATTCTGCTGCTAGGTCATTAGTTTAATTCTTCGCTCTAAAAGTTCGTGTCAGGAGGTTTCTTTGAGGCTTAGGAGTGTTTTTGCTACAAAACCATTTAAATCAGTGATCTAAATAAAATAAAGTATATAAATTCTGAATGAAATGCATGCCACAGAGTGTCTCTTTATTATGAGCAGTCTTTTCTGTACAGTTTTCAGTATTTACATGCTAATTAGCGTATCGTGACGAAGAATAGGTATGGCTGTAGATTTTATTTTGTCTACGACATTCAGTGTAAGATACACTTCATAATTAATGGAATACCATTAAACCAATACCATTACAACGAACATTCAAAATAAAAGGTTGGATCATAAATAGGATCCAGAGAGACAAAACAATACTAAACACAGTCACAAATATTACTTCCTTCTCTACCTTTACCCTTTACAGACATATTTGTCACACAAACTACAACCACTATATGGTTTCAAAGGTCTAGAGTAGGCTGGATTTTAATGTTTTTCAGTGTTGTAAACACTTCAGAGTGGAATGTTGATCTAAAGCTAATCAACTCTCGTAAACTCAGCGGTCCAGTGTACAAGTTATCGGAGAATTTCCATTGTATTTACATAACATTGAAAGTTGGAATGAGTTTTCTCCCAAAGTGACAAACAAAAATGTCATGAATATAGATGACGACCAAATTTACTCTTACGTTTAATATGAAAATGGTACGCTGTGATGTTATGTGGGAATGACTCCGGTTGCCAAAAGAATGATGATCAAAACAATGATGAACACAACCACTCCAATTATAATCATCATTTTTGTGTTCTTCCACCAATACTTCCTGGAAACCCGTGCTGAAGTCCTTTGAAACGAGTCGGCCTGGTTGAAATGGCATGCGGTACAGGAGAAAGTGATGCAAGTGTTAAAATGATTAAATATAGAGTTGTTCTGCTAAATAGCTATAATATAAAAATTGTGGTTAATAACTTACAGTGGCCTGCAGATCACCTGTTTTATCAATGAGGTCGTCTAGCCTCTCTCCCCTCTCCAACACTTTGTTTATGTTGTCTGTGAGGATAACTTTGACATCATTGACCTGCTCCTGCACTTGACTGACTTTACTGGAGCTTTGGGGTTCTGCGTTAAGCTCAGCCTATACAGGATATCCAAAGAATATAAAGGCAGTAATTGGTAATCTGAGTGGGAAGTACAACATTGTAATGGGAGCAGTAACTCAGTAGACAATATACACATTCATTTTAGCATTTAACATTCATTTGTATAGGCAAAACTTAAGCAGTGGTTACAAGAATCAGTAATATGCCTCAGGACTCTCAGCAAAATTGCTGTTTTTGGCAATCTGTGAGATTCCTTGTTACCGACATTTTGCTGACATTTGCTTTTACTTCCCTCCTGAACTTCCTCTATTGTTCAATGAGTGATGAAACACTTTAGTGTACTAGTACACTGCTATTTAGATTCTCTGTGCAGCTTCATTTAGT
Organism: Silurus aristotelis; assembly: GCF_946808225.1. Classification (NCBI taxonomy): domain Eukaryota; kingdom Metazoa; phylum Chordata; class Actinopteri; order Siluriformes; family Siluridae; genus Silurus; species Silurus aristotelis. The sequence continues at coordinate 2,450,425 of NC_139591.1, forward strand.
AAACCTTTTATTTTTCTTGGGGTTTTTTGCTGTTGTAATTTAAAAACTTGTTCCATCCACTGAGCTAACAGCTTGGTTTTAACCTTAAACAAATAAGTACACAATCACAAGGCAAACAAAATGAAGAAAACAGTTTCACTTACCATATTCGTCCTTCTCAGATGCCAATTCAAATGTTCTCGAAAGGTCTCAACACCATCAACTGTCTTATAACAGACTTTCTACCATTGCTTAACAAATTCAGGATATGGGGTTTCTTTTTATTCCAGGCTGCTACGAGCGACAACACAAGTCTGAGCAAACAGGCAGGAAGGCTTCAGAACTCATTTGCACACAAGGCCACCCCTCCCAGCCTGCGAGTACATTGACTGCCGGGTAACTCTGGACTGCCTTCTTTCCTCTGAGTCAGTGAGCTATTAGGTTTAGACACACCATATGTTGGTTAAGCACCTGATGAATATGTACTACACTCATATGACTGAGCAAAGGCCACGGTCCATTATCAGAGGACTATAAACAATGGTGATAAAGGAGTGAAAAGCAATAAAAGTCTTCCAATGTGCCAGCTGACAATGTTACTTTGAAGAACATGCTGCAACATTGCAACACAACTAATGCAAAATACCCTTTTAGCAAAAAGAAATAAGCTCTTATTGGCCTGCGATGTCACAAATGTGAATAGTAAAAGAATGGTTAATGACAAGACTAGGAAATTGTTGTCGTTAATACGGTTATAAATGTTTCATTTTTCATTTAAAAAACGTTTACTATGAGCATTTTCTTAAATAAGACTCCTGGACTACAGTCTCTATGGCTGGACAATATGGTGGTACCAGGAGACATCGTTATCTCACTGCCCTCTTGTTATAGTTTGTGTAGAGTTTCATCTTCGTGTAGGTTCCTTCATGTTCCATGTTTTTTTTTTCCCCCAGGCCTGAAAATATCCCAGTAGGTGTGCTGGCTGTACTTAAAAGCTACTACGTATAATTGTGTGTATTTGTGTGCATGTTATATGCCAATAATTGGGCTTTTTATGATTACTGCAGCTTTTATAATTGCTGCAGAATCTTTATTGTCCAAAGGAGATTATTCATTTGGCAACATTAAACCATCTCTGACGAAACATTGGGTTGTAAACTAAAATATTTACTCAAGAAAAGTATTCTTACTAAAAGGATGAAAAAGTCACCATACATGGACAGTTTGCCTCAAATTCCTAACACTTACTCATAGTTTATTTAAGTCTGTTTACTCATAATCCATGCAGATGCTCAAAGTAGGAATTTGGTGACAATGTGAACATCTTGATTTTATTTTTCATGTCTGAAAAATGTGGTCAGAGTGCATTGTCCTGCTGAATGAGGGAATACCATGTTGCCATTAAGTGGTTTCTGCAACAATGTTTAGGTCAGTGGTGCATGCTAATTGACCTAAGCTTGATTGACCTCCTGATACCATCTTTTCTCCAGATAAGTGATTCACATACACCTGGCTATCCACATGATATGGTTTACATGGATAGGAAGATCTTAAGTGGCCTGCTACTGAACACCTTTGGAATGAATTGGAATGCTGACTGCACCCCAGTCCTCCAAACCCTGCATCAGTATCTAACTTTACTAAAACCCTTGTGACTGTTAAACACAAATCTCCACGAGCACACTCCAAAATCTAGAGGAACATCTTCCCAGAAGAGTGAAGGGAATAATTAGAGCACATACCATACTTGTGACCAGATGATCACAAACCTTTGGCAATATAGTGTATGGATCAATTCAAGTGTAATATACAATATAAAGTGTAAGTAGGTTCTCATCAAATAAGTTAATGCAAAACATTATACAATATCATGCAATTCTGATGTTTTGTGTAAAACACAGTTGCTTTTAAGCAGACTTTAGGCTTAATCTTTTTGTTGTTTGTAGCACCTTTTTGTTTAGAAGGAAAAACCGAAAGCCTACAGTGTAAATGATTACTGGAGCTGCTGACTCTGTGACTGGATTCTGGAGACTTGGAGAAGGTTATTGGGGTCAGAATAAACCACTCCCACAACACATAGTTGAGCTTCATCCACGGGTGCAGTTCTGCTGTTTGTTTTCCTGCAGCCAGGACACACTGGAAACAGATTTGCTATGAATAATACCGTGTACAGCAAACCAGGAAAAACTTTCCTTTTTACATCGGAATCTGTCGGTGAAGGTCATGCTGGTGAGACTTGATTTTTTTTTTTTTTAAAGATCTGCTCTACAGACTATTGTGCAGGAAGTCTGTTTCTTTTTTTTTAATTCATTTTCAGATTTATCCTTTCATGCCTAATAATATAATAATTAATACTGATCCGTTTATGAACCGCAGTTCATGTTTACATTACAGTAGTCTTGATCAAGCACCTTGCATGTCCTGACATGCCACATTATTCATCAACTAATGACCTTTGCTATATTCATTACGGCTTGAGTTCGTCTACAGATTAATAGTTAGCTATTGATTATATAACACTAAAAAGTATCCTCTGATTTATCCCCAGATAAAATGTGTGATCAGATAAGTGATGCTGTTTTGGACGCATATCTTTCCCAAGACCCTGACTCCAGAGTGGCATGTGGTATAAACTTCCAATAAATAGTTCAATGTTCTTTCATTAGGTCATCAGTATTTTGGTATTAAGAGTCTTCTGGATATACATATACAGTGCCTGTTTAAAGTGTGGAAACACCAAGTCTTTTATGGTTTTTGAGACATGTATTTTCCTGTTATTTCTATGCAACAAACTAGGAAAAGTTCTGTAAGCATTATTTATAGAGCAAACAGTGGTCTGGAGTGATATCTATCATTGAATGGCCTGCCCAGTCACCACACCTGAATCCTATTGAACTGCTCTGGTATGAACTGGATCAATAAGTCAGAAAGAAATCTTCAACTAGTGAAGGACATCTATGGCAAGTTTTACAATAGGCATGGCAAAGTATTTCAAGTATGCCAATGATTTCAGCTGAATATTTGGAGAAACAAAATGCCAAGAGTGTGTAAGGCTGTAATGCATGCTATGCAAAGATTTTTCATCTAGACATTTATATGTTTAATTAGTCAAAGTAAATTTTTACACTTTCAGCCAAGTTTGTTGCATAGAAGCAATAGGAACATACATGTGTCTCTTTAAAATCATGGTGTGTAGGTGTGTATATATAAAATCCACATTTAATAATCAACAAGCAATTTGGAATTCTATACCAATACTATGCAGGGAATCCCTTCCATCTTAAATCAGTTTAATTCTTTATGCCATGGATTCCACAAGATGTTTGAAAATTTTCTTTGAGATCCTGGTCCATGTTGCTTTACTGCATTACATTTTCTGCAGATCACTAAAAATATTTCAGGACTGGTTTTAGGAACATGACAAAAAGTGCAAAATGTTCATTCAGCCACTGAATTTTACAAAACTCAAACCATTTAAGCTTCTATGGGAACACGTTCTATCTATGGAGATACCACCTTTGCAATACTAATGTCTTAGTTCCAGATAGCAGATCACTAGAGCCCATGTTTGGAAGGGTCAGTGCTGTTTTGGTGGCAACAGTATGGACCTACAGTATGACTAATCTGTTTAATTGACTACAGTTAATGATTTTTATTTTTGAGTCCTTCAACGGCTATTATTCAGAAGTGCTTTATTTACTGGGTCAAACGTTTTCTTTTTTTAAAAACAGAATGTGTAGCTAAGACTGGTATGATCCTACTTTGTGGAGAAGTGACATCAAAGGCAGTAGTCGATCTTCAGAAAGTGGTCAGAAACACTGTGAAGAGTATTGGATATGACGACTCATCCAAAGGTAAGATCATTTTTTATAGAATAGAGGCAACCTCACAGTGAACAGTGTCCCGGTTTAAACTTTTCACATTCTCCCTTTGTATGCATGGATTTCCTCTGGGTTCTTCAGTTTTCTCAGACCTCCAAAGAACATGGCAGTAAATGAAATAAACTACAATGTGAATTGTAGGTGTGAATGAAGGTGTGAATGTGTGTTCATGGTGCACACTTTGGGTGTTTTCCCACCTCAAGTCGAGTATTCCCAAGATTTACTGTGACCCTGACCAGTTACTGAAAATGTACAAACTGACATGAAATAATTGGTGGCACATAAATATGCATGATAATTATTCTCTCAACAGGTTTTGACTACAAGACCTGCAATGTGCTTGTGGCCTTGGAACCACAGTGTGCTGAGATTAGTGACTGTGTGTTCGAAGGCCGTGATGAGGAGGAAATTGGTGCTGGTGATCAGGTTAGAATTATTTTATTCAAATGTATAATGTAAATAAAAGCAGAAGGCAATGATTTGCACATCTCATAAACCCATAATTTATTCGCAATATAGCATAGAATCAAATAAAATTTTGAAACTGAGGAAGCGTACAATTCTAACAAAAAATAAGGTATTTTTGAATTTAATGGCTGAAACACATCTCAAAAAAGTTGGGACAGGGCCATGTTTATTCCTGAGAAGACCAGTGTTTTCCATTTGTATCTAAAACATTCTTACTGCTTATCAGTCCTTTACTGCTCATCAGTCCTGGGTCTTCTTTCTCATATTTTTCATTTTACTCAAAACAGCAATTTTTTTGGGTCATGTATTTGTGGGTGACATGGTGAACTGCGTTCACAGACAATAAATCCTGGAGGTGTCTTTGAGCTCGTGCAGTGATTTTGATTACAGAATCATGTCTGGTATAAATGCACTGCTGCCTGAGGGCCCAAAGATCACAGGCATCTAATATTTTGCCCTTGTCCCTTGCACACAGATGTTTTACCAGATTCTAAAAAACCATGTCATAATACAATGTGCTGAATGATGAGATATTTAGTCTTTTCAATTTTATATTAAGGAACATTATTCTGAAATTGTTCCACAGATTGGTGAACCTCTGCCTCTATAAAATGCTCTTTTTATGCCCAGTCAAGTTGTTAATCTGTTGCCAATTAACCTAATTAGTTAAAAATTGTTCCTCCAGCTGTTTCTTTTTGGTAACACTTACTTTTCCACCCTTTTGTTGCCCCGTCCTAATTTTCTGAAGTCTGATTAAAATCAAAATGACTTTTCCCCCCACTTAAAACAGTACATTTTCTCAGGTTTAACATTTGATGTTTTTGGTTATGAGATTTGCAAATGTATTCTGTTTTATTTACAATTAATACAACATCCCAACTTGGGGTTGTCTTCTTCTTCTTCTTCTTCTTCTTCTTCTTCTTCTTCTTCTTATTATTATTATTATTATTATTATTATTATTATTATTATTATTATTATTACAGGGATTAATGTTTGGCTATGCAACAGATGAGACAGAGGAATGCATGCCGTTGACCGTCCTCCTGGCTCATAAACTTAATTGTAGAATGAAAGAGCTGTCAAGGAATGGAGAATGTCCCTGGATTCTACCTGACTGTAAATCACAGGTAAAATAAAAAGAAGTGCACTTCACATTACAATAGCAGCAAAGGAATTTCTAATAAATTGTGATAATCCGACAGGTTACAGTGGAATACTGTGATAACAAGGGAGCGATGGAGCCAATTCGAATTCATACAGTGGTCATCTCAGTCCAACATAAACCCCACATTACTTTAGGAGAGATTCGAGAAAATTTGATGGAAAAAGTGATTAAAGCAGTTATTCCAACCAAATACCTTGATGACAAAACTATATATCACCTGCTTCCAAGTGGAAAATTCCTAATGGGTGGCCCCCAGGTGAGTAATTGTTTCATTGCTGGAACATCAGTTTTAAGCTTTAAATGAAAACCTCTGGAGATATTATGAGTTTTGAGCAAGAATCTCAACCGAGTCATATGAGATGTTTGATATGCAAAGTTCTTATTTGACCTGATTTTTTTGTGTATGATAATTTGATTATCAGGGAGATGCAGGTCTTACAGGCAGAAAGATCATTGTTGACACATATGGTGGTTGGGGTAGTCATGGAGGTGGTGCTTTTTCTGGGAAGGATTGTAGCAAAGTGGATCGTTCTGGAGCTTATGCTGCACGCTGGGTTGCCAAATCACTTGTAAAAGCCAAGCTATGCAGAAGAGTACTGGTACAGGTAAGGAAAGACATTATCTACTTATTTCTCTGACCTTTTCAGCAATTCAGCAATTTTATTTTATTTTTTTTAAACAAAAAAACAGTTACTGACAGATGATACCATCTGCCAGCCAAAGTTGAAATGAACATCCATATTTATTTATTTTTAATTACTAATTGTTTTGGTTTATAGATCTCGTATGCCATTGGCATAAGCCATCCTTTATCAATCTCAATATTCCATTATGGGTCATCCTCCAGAGATGAAGATGAGCTTCTGGAAATTGTTCAGAAGAATTTTGACTTAAGACCAGGTGTAATTGTCAAGTAAGTGGAATTACGTGTAGATTTTACAACAGTAAATTGTGACATGCTAATAAGGATACATTTATGTTGTGATGTTTGTGATGATGTTATTATGATACTCTCATCATCCCTTATTTTTTTTACAGAGAGCTTGGTCTGAAAAAACCCATTTTTCAGAAGACTGCTAGCTTTGGACATTTTGGACGAGAGGAATTTCCCTGGGAGAAAGCAAAGAAACTGGTGCTTTAGCCACAAGGAAAACCTTTCTCTACATATCATAAGCATTCTAATGATGTTTCTTAATTCTATTGGCGGATGAAATACACAAATCATGTATTTGAGTTAAAGTAGAGCTACACCTGGTAAAATATTACCCCAAAATCTATTTTGACCATATCAGATCCATTTATACTTCCACTTGAATAAAAGTAGAAAAGTATTTGCCTTTACATGTACTTAAGTGTCCAAAGTACTATGATTAATTATGGCTATAGTCCATTGATTGCAACATAAAAAACTGATTTTTTTTAAGACCAAATATTTAATGAAATCCATTTTGTTTAAAAAGAAATAAAATAAAAAAATATAATTGAATTACAGTTTTTTGTGTAATTACCCACTGCACAATGGTTACACAGTTCACCTTGTCCCCCGTAGTTTAACTCAGGTTTTATATTACCTTTACGAGTTTTAGTGTTTTAATAAATTTTCTGTCACCCAATCACTGGAGTGTTGGAAAGCCATGATTGGAAAATAAGAGCTGATTACACCATAGTTCCTAAGAGAATTAATTGTTTGTATTTAAAATTAACAACATACAAACGATGTAAAGAAGAAAATGTAAATTTGATATTTAATCTGTATTTGTTGGGACCAAATAACTTTATTTTTCTTATTGGCCCAATAACATAAACACATAAAGTAGGCTTGACCAACAGAGGATGGAATTGTTTCATTGACCCCTGGGTTTAGAAGCCCAAGCACACTTCTGCTGCACCACTCTGCTGAAAGATCACACCTGATGGGACATTCATGTTTTACATTGAATGAAGGCTCATTTTAATTATATTCTACAACAAATAAAGTATTGGAAATTGTAAAGTTTAAAGCAACAAGAAGGGAAGGTACAGGCTACTCTTTTACACTCATTCTCATTTCAAACTGACCAACATGAATATACAATTTACATCATTGTAGTAAACGCTAGTTTTTAGTTTTTTTTTAGGTTTTGCTCCATCAACATCTGGGCTATGAGCCCAGCACACATCCGCAGCACCACTCTGTTACCTAGCAAGGTTCCTGTAATGTCAAACACCTTTATACACATCCTTACACTCATTCTTATTTCAAACAGATCATTAAATTTGAGACATAAAGAGGGCTGGACTTCAGCAAAGGTTGATTTCCATCCATTGACCCCTTGGTTATGGGCCCAGAACGCTTCCGCTGCACCACTCTGCCCAAAGATGACCCTAAAAGGAGCAAAAAAGCACAATCAACTGGATTAGGAGACCAGTGCCTTATTCATTAGACCAGTGGAGTGGAAGTTATTGGCAGTCTGCTGTTAGTCCTCCAAAGTCTTTTTACACATCTTTACACTCATTTGTCAAACTGACTAACAAGTATGTGCACTTTTTTATCCTTGACGTAATGCTATTAATTGGTTTGTGACTTAAAAAAAAGCTCAGCCATAGCAGAGGATGGTTTCGATCCATCGACCTCTGGGTTATGGGCCCAGCACGCTTCCGCTGCGCCACTCTGCTTGAAGGCCACCCCAGATGGGATTCGAACCCACAATCCCTGGCTTAGGAGGCCAGTGCCTTATCCATTAGGCCACTGGGGCAGACAGATGCCCACCCTGTCTACGTCACTAGCAGTCACACAGTTAGCAGAGGGTCGCTTAAGCATGTTATAAGGTCGAAAGCCTTTATATACAGCCTTCCACTAGTTTTTGTGACATTACTCTACGATTTTATTGACGGAACGCAGCAGCTCAATGAAAAAACTCAAAGATCTGCCATTGTGTGATGAAACGCAGCCTCGCAAGTGCTCCAATACAACAGGTGGCGCTGCTGCTCTAAAAAGCTAAACAAGTCAAATACTTTTCAACGCAGAGGAAGCGATTTGGACTGGAAACATGGGGACACGCTTGAAGGTTAAGAGCATTAAAAATAATGCATGTTTTTATGTTTTTATAATATTTTAGTAATTGGTAAATTACTGATCATGATGCACGTGAACACTGTTCATTTCTTTTCGGCGTTTAAATCGAAACATTTAAAATCGTTTGTAATGTTTATAATAAAACATACTGTATGTGATATATACAAAATGAGGGCTGTCGAACGATTAAAATATTTAATCGTGATTAATCGCATGATTAAACACGACTCTCTAATCAACATAGGCCTGGACAAACATAACCAATAACGACTCTAATCAACATGGGCTTGGACAAATATGGATGCTCTATGCAAATTTATGTTTATTATTAGTGAAACCAAACTCAGCATAGAGCATGAAGACATGTTCTTGTAAATGTTTTACAGTAATTGAGGTGTTTTGAATTATGCCAATCATCAGGACACCAAACTGACCTTTTACTATGTTTCCACACGGACGGTTTTGATTGCCGGATGTGTTCATCATGGCGGATTTTGGTGCTTGATTTGAGACTTAGCACATCAGTAAAACAAATGTTTAATGATTAAAACTTATTTATAGTTTAATATATTTTTTATCTACAGAAATGACGTATGGAAATGTGCATTGAAGGTTTTAATTTCGGCACTTTTAAATTCATTCATTTATATTTTTAACAAAAATGGTTACAAAAATGCGCACTGCATTCATCGCGTTAATCAAAACCCTATTTGCAAAATAGCATTTGATACGCAGTACTCCGCTTCATAGAGAGCAACATATTTAATGTTTTTAACTATATATATTTTTTTCTCCAGGTGCTTAGAATGTTCAAAGCTCTGCACCGAACCCGGATGACTGTGTTTAAAGATGATGACCAGGCATTAAAAGGTGTGAACAAAGTAAATAGTGCAGTAGTTTGTCTTTTTCTGAAAATAGATTCTTGTCAACAACTATGTATTGTTGCATGAAATCTAAAGGGTTCAGGGATATTGAAAAGCAAGCATTTCAGAATGCGGGCTGATGTCATATGTCAGGTTCAGATCATTAAATTGATGTCGAAGTTCATGATTTGGCAACAAAGGTGGAGGAAATACAACATTTTTCACTTTTTTATTGTATATTGTTTATATATAATTGCTTCAGCTGATACCTTTTATAATATTTTTCTTTTTACCAGAGTATTATGTCAAAACATAATTGATTATTTCATTAGGTGGGTGTGTTGGAAACAATTAGTAATTGCTTGTATAGGATGAATAGAATAAATGCATTAATATGATGCCTATATTAAGAAAAGCTAATTATCTAGAAAAATGGGGTTACCTTTTCTTTAATTATTTTTCTTCTTCAAACCACAGCTGCCAGATTAAAGATCAATGAAGAATTTAAGAAAAACCAAAATGAAACATCGGAAGAAAATATACAGCAGGTATAAATAAACATTATTAAAATTAGAATTTGTCGCTGATTGTTTTTTTTTTCCCTGATGGTTATTATATTAAATTAGATGTTTGTTCTACATCTGGTTTCACCTCAACAATCAGAACATGTTTGTAAGACTTTGTCCTAGTTATGACTTTCTGCTTATGTGTTTCTGCAGATGATTAAAATGAGCAGAGCTGTTGAGACAATTCTGCGGGAGAATGTCTTACAGGCGGAGCATGTTGGTGAAAATAAGCTTGGTAATGTCTGAACGCTGAATACTGTGATGATGCACTGGTGATATTTTTTATAATTGCTAACAAGACCTGTTATAAGCAAACTGTTTTGGTTCTTTTTTTTTTTTCTTTTTTTTTTTCAGTTCTGCGCCCCCGGGACAGTCTTTTGTTAGAAAATGTACCTTACTGTGACACTCCTCAATCAAAAGCATAACGAGCATGGATTCATGCTGGACATGATCTAAGGACATGCCGAATAAAACTGTCTCTCCAAACCCTGAGGACAAATTCCATCCCAGAAACTGAAGTGCATAAAGCTGTACATTAATTTTTTTATATATATATTAATATTGTAAAATAAGCCAGATTTTTCTGACTTAATCCTGCTTTGAAATTGCTCTCAGACAAATGCTTTCACTTGTGCGCTGTTGTTCAGACGTCTTTGTGTTATTTAGTTTTAAGTAATGTGAAAACCACTTCAATGTTTTGTAAATGTATGAAAACATTTGTGAAATTCACTGTATTCAATATGCAATCTGTGAAAGGCTTTAGGCTTCTGTGTGTCCCGCACTGACGTTCTCTACGGTGTTTGATAGACGGAATTAAGACGACTTGTTTCATCATTTAGCAATATGAATACATATACAATGACTTGTTTAATATTAAATATTAATACTAATATTACAGTTTAATCATGCATGAATTAAGTCAAGTTTATTTCTATTGCGCTTTTCACAACAGACATTGTCTCAAAGCAGCTTTACAGAAATCAACAGTTAAGGTGAATGGTGTGTATTTATCCCTGATGAGCAGCCTGTGGCAATTAAAACTCCCTTAGATGTTATGAGGAAGAAACCTTGAGAGGAACCAGACTCAAAAGGGGAACCCATCCTCATTTGGGTGTCATCAAGACTGTGATTATAGTCTTTAAACAATACAGAACACTGTAGAGTGAGCATGAAAACTGTTTGTTAGCAAACATCTGAGGAAAAAAGCAGTTTTTTAAGCTATAATCAAGCTCTAGCTCCCAGCCTGGCTTCTTAGGGTATATTTGTAAATATATTTTGTTTTCTGTTCTTGTAATAAATGTTATATTTGCAATGTGAAATTTTAAATATGGGTAATTGAAATATATGTAAAATTTTGCCCTGCTATTAAGGAGATTTAACAAAACTGGCAAGACTCATGTGTGGAATGATGGCATTCATTTGTATGCTGAATAAAACTGAAATGCAGAAATCCACCTGGAGTTTTCTTCTTCAGATATACTGATCCACACAAAGAGAACAGTTTATTGTTGCTTTGGAGCATTTCTCAGATCAGAAATAAAATTGTCAAAACTACTTGTTCAACCTCCACATCATGGAGTCACTTTTTCACATCATAAAAGCAATTTCTCGTTGCTTGGAACTAATTGTGAACGCTTTGGTACAATCATTTCCTTGATTGTGTATAATTTTCTGCTTTTGATTGTTTTGTGCTGTTTGTACAAATTGTTTTGAGAAATTCACATTCTGGTTTGCAAATATTAAGAATGATTCAAGGAAATGCTCCAAAGCAATTGAGTCAATGATGATTGAGTGAATCAATGCAAAGCATCGCAATTTGTTCAACTAAAAATTGCATTTATGATGTGCACAGGTGATTAAAAGATATGGGGGTTGAATAAGTAGGTTTGGGAATTGCGCTTTTGTCGCACTCGCACCGTTCCCGATGCGCCTGTAGATGACGCTGGTTTCACATTTGCTTCCAATGCCACGGCACATCCCCATAGCCCAGATGGGAGTGTTCAGCCAGAGCAACTCCTTTCTCATTTGCCCGGCTGCAGTCATTTATTGCTGAGCTTGGTCCTGACCAGACGCGCTTTTGTCTCTGGTTTGTGCGCGCTCCCGACCGCCGCGTCTCCGCGTCCTCGTGCTGCCGGTATTTGGGCTTGTCTCCGGCAGGGTGTGTAGTGCAGGTGAAATCCTAGCGCCTGTGTGTAAAGGACAGAGGACAACAAGGAGACAGCTTTGTGCGAATCGGTAAGGCTCTGGTTTTATTTAAATATATCTTTAAGTATGTATATATGAATGTAGGATGGCATGCTTTGATTTGCATCTATCTATCTATCTATCTATCTATCTATCTATCTATCTATCTATCTATCTATCTATCTATCTATCTATCTATCTCTCTCTCTCTCTCTCTCTCTCTCTCTCTCTCTTTCTCTCTCTCTCTCTCTCTCTCTTTCTCTCTCTCATATATATCTATATATATATATATATATATATATATATATATATATATATATATATATATATATATATATATGCTGTTAGTCTTGTCTTTCAAGAGCACAATATTTTGTATACATTTTGGTGATTTAAAGACCGATTATTTATTTTTTATTCCTTCACCCTTCTTTCACCTTACATTTCCATCATGCACATGAATTTTATGTAACATACATCTAGGCCATCTGCTTTGTAGTTCATGCTTTGTGCCATTCCAATTCATAGCGTTATTTATATATAACATTCATATAACATTCATATAGCATTCATATATAACAATTCATTAAATTTTTTATTATTATTATTATTTTTCTTTTTACACATAATAACCACATCTGTCTAAATATCATGTTGGCTTCAGGTTTAAATAGAGAACCTGTCAGGCATCTTTGGGGCTGGTGAATGAAGTCACCTGTTTTTTTTTTTAGACATGTATTTATACGTAACGGATATACAAGTGTCATAATGTAAAAAAAATCCAATCCACATGAAAAGAAATAAAGTGTGTTTTCTATGAAATCAGACCAAAGCACACCAGTAAGCCTTAAAGGCATTGTCTGGAATTGAGTGGAAATGATGTAAGAGGATTAATCTAATTTGAACATGTGCATCACCAGTAGGATAGGTAATAGAAGGGTAGGAGAACCCTGTCTCATGGTTGTGTATTTTATTCTAAAGCATATGCATATGTTTTAAGGCATGGCACATTTTCTACTTCTATGATCAAGCCGTTATGTGATCACAGTGATGAATTATTATCAAAGACTTCTGCTTACATGTTGTTTATATTACATTTATATTTGTCATTTTTCCAAAATGACTTGCAATTATCTCAATTTATACACCTGAACTGTTTCAGGGTTCAGGGCCTTGCTCACTACACTACAGTGCTGGGATTTGAACTCGTGACCTTCCAACGTCAAACATCTTGACCACTGTCCACCAAGCTAAAACATCTTAGTGGTATTATTGGACATGATGAATGATATTCCTTGACACATCACTCATTTGCCCTCTGTAACCACTTTATACTGGTCAGGGATGCAATCAATTCATAGAGACACTGGGCATAATGCGGGAATACATCTTTGGTGGACGCCAGTCCAACGCTGGACACCAAACACTCAGGATGACTATTTTTTCCCTTCTGTTCCACCTGAATGGTTTATTCATACAACACATTCAGCCCTGTTATTAATTCTAAGTCTCAATAGCCCACGATGAATAGAGATCCGACTTGTTTTCTGTAGGTCCATTGAGTAATTTTTGACTCGGATGGAAAGTCCGACGTCTAGGAGTCTCGGAGCCATAAATCGAAATTTTTAATTGAACTGAGAACTTGTGTTTTCAGTGCCTTTCAAATGCATGTATTTAATACATTACAGTACGATATCTGATACAGCCAATTTGACCAATGTTTTTCAAACAACCGTTTTTACAGTATGTAAAACTTATAATACAATAAAAAATATGGCATGGAAATATATGTAAGCCAAGTAGCAGGTACTCATGATATATAGGGGATAACGATCTTTTCAAGTTTTTTCTCGTAGAAGTATGAATTCATTTCCTGCTTCCGAAAGAAAGGTTTTCTACAACATCTTCACGAGCTGACCCATTTACACTCGTCAATAAATACACACTCCAAATTTGAAGAGTAGTAGGTGCCGGCATAAACACCTTCAGTGGTTGACAGGAGCGATTTGGTTTGTCTAGATGCATCAGACCATTGCAGATGTAACCAATTTAGTGCCATTTAGAAACATAAGCTAACAAAATGCCTTGTATGCATAACTGATAATAGTTATCACCATGTTAGCTTAACTGAATCAGATCAAATCTGGATCACAATTCTCAGACGTGGTGTCTCAGGGTGATATAGAACCGAACAGTTCTTCACGATCAAGATCAACGTTTAGGAAGTAAATCACCATCTCATATCATGGTATTATCTTGTTACTGGAATATTTGAAAAGAGAAACAGGTTCAAAATGTGTTGCTGAGCTTCTTCTCAGCCTATTATGTAAGTGTAAAGGAATTTTTCATGTTTTTATTTTAGCATGACCATAGTGATGGAGGTAACCACATTCACATGCCACAATGCACATGACTTGTGTTATTTTATTAAGCACTGGGCTTTACTTTAACCTGCAGGGCTTTTTGGAACCCTCTAATCTAATTTAGACCTCATATGTTTCCCTTTAAGATCTTCTCATGTTTGAGACACCTCAGACTCTGTACCAGTCAGAGATTCCGTCTGTAAATGCGTCCTGGAACCTGCGGAACTGCTGTTGTAATATATTTTCGCAGCTCGTTTCCATGTAAAACGCAAGTTTACAATTTTAGCCTCATCAGAAACCAGGTGACATTTCTAAAGGGATAAAAAATTCACAACTGAATAACTGGAGGGAGACCCGCATAATCTACATACTCCAACATGCGTTTTACGCTTCGCTTGATTTTCTTTCAGTCACTTATATAAAATGCTTTACTTTTCCCAAGACTATTCATTAAAAATTTAATGCGATGTGTGTTTTATATCACTGCCTCGAGAGTGACTGAGAACAGGCTTATGAGGAAGTGGTTTGAAACTATAATGCCTCACATCTGGAAACACACACTTCATATTGGCGTGGAAAAACACCCAGAATTATGTTTTCACACTCTGTCTACCTAATGAATCAAATCCCTGACCTCAGGGATCAAGTGCCATGTAGTCTATAATCAGTGGCACAGTCTATGAGGGTTCATCTTCCATTTTCCGTTTTAAGTACAGGTTTAGGGTGACATGGAGCACAGTTGATGAAATGGAGATGCTTAATCCAGTTAAAGAAACTGAAAGTCGTTGTTCCAGGTTTACGAATAAATTCTTAATAGAATAGATTATCTGTCATGGTGACAGAGAGATATCATCATGGCATCTGTTAATAGGTGGGCAACATATATTAGGCAGCAAATCAACATTTTGTCCTCAAAGTTGACATGTTTAAAGCAGGAAAAATTGGCAAGGGTAAGGATTTGAGTTAATTTGGCAAGGGCCAAATTGTGACGTCTAGACGACTGGGTCAGAGCGTCTCCAAGAGCAGCTCTTGTAGGATGTTCCTGGTCTGCAGTGGTCAGTATCTATTAAAAGTGCTCCAAGGAAGAAACAGTGGTGAACCAGCGACAGGGTCATTGATGCATGTTGGGGAGCGAAGGCTGGTCCTTGTGGTCCGATCCAACAGATGAGCTCCTGTAGCTCAAACTGCTGAAGAAATTTATGCTGTTAATGCTCGATGGATCAGGATTGTTTTGGCAGCAAAAGGGGGACCAACACAATATTAGGCAGGTGGTCACGATGTTATGCCTGATTGGTGTATATATAATTCTGTATTTTATTATGGTTCATAATTAGGAATTGAGTGACACTTTGTTTGAATTTCAGTTTTCATATGAAGCTGCTGGCCCAAGGTTACGCAGGTGCTACATACGTCATTCATTGTCATATTGTATATTTAAAAAAAAAAACATTTGTTGTGTGTCTTTATTACATCAAACTTGTGTACTTAGGTGTCTGTATATATAATTGTAATTCATTCAATTCGATTCAAGTTTATTTCTGTAGCGCTTTTAACAATGGACATTGTCTCAAAGCAGCTTTACAAAATGTAAGAATTCTAGATAGAAATTGAAATATTAGTGAACTATGTGTATTTATCCCCAATGCGCAAGCCTGGGGCCACTGTGGCAAGGAAAAACTCCCGTAGATGGCATGAGGAATAAACCTTCCAGGAACCAGACTCAAAGGGGAACCCATTCTCGTTTGGGTGAGAGCAAGAGTGTGATCATAAATCATAGAAGAATTATAAAAACACCGGAATGTGTGATTATTAGTCATGTCTTTCTGCAATCTTTTACAGTCCGTTGATGTTAATCTCTAAATAATAATTGTCTTACTACATAAATAAGAATAATTTAAACATATCCAGTTTATTTTGCACTCCAGGGAGCACCTCCATGCTCTCCACAGTTCTTGAACAATACTACAGTTGTTTTGAAATAATTATTTTGTTATTACTAGTTATAAAGGATGTACAATAGATGACGCAATATTACATTGAATATTGTCACTTGGAATAACTTATAATGTATTATAAGATGAGTATAAGTTATTAAGGAATATTTATAAGTATAAAGTATAGAATAATAGACGCTTTGTCCAGCTATTCTCATTGTTTCTTTGTCACAATGAGACTTTGAGCAAAAATGGGAAGCGAAGACACAAACAACTACTTACCTTGTCAGAAAGACGCAGTAGTTACTTCCCATTGCTCAACACCATGTAACCATGTAACTTAACTGCCAACACGCCTGGTTTCCCTCTTAATGCATTCTTCACCTAATGAAGATTTGCTTGTCAGGTCAAGCGAAGCTGAATCTGCAGATAGTTGGAATACCTTTGTTTAATGAAATTGCATTGAGACATGCTTTGTTAGAGTAGAGTGTTGGGCCAGTCTCTTAGTACTCTGTTATGATGCCTAGGGCATTGTTCTGACTTTATAGAAATGACTTCATTGGTGGTGGTGCACAGTTTTGATAAATAGATGATGGTGTAATCTGCTTAGTACAGGAGTGCCCAGTTCTCAACTTGAATTTATGATTTTATTGCTTAAACATGCCTGATCCTGGTCATTGAGTAAAATGGATTTGATGTGTTTGAACATGAACCTCAATAAAGGATAAATCCACAACCCTGGTATGTGAAGGTTCTTATTAGAATTTATAAAAAAAAAAAAGTAGTCCACTGGCAAGAAGTTTGGGGCACGAGGATAAATCTTTGTATAGTTCCAAACGCAAACTAATAAACTAATTAGCCATTAGAAAGATCGTTATATCTCAGTTAGCTAGGTATCAAATTTCAGGTTATATTGTGTTAACTACTTGCTATATCAAATTAAATTTGTCACAATTTGTCACACGTATAATCTTCTTCTTCTTCTTCTTTGGGCTGCTTCCATTAGGGGTCGCCACAGCGGATCATCCATCTCCATACCCCCTGTCCTCTACATCTGCCTCTTTCAAACCAACTACCTGCATGTCTTCCCTCACCACATCCATAAACCATCTATTTTTCTCCTTCCTGGTGGCTCCATTCTCAGAATTTTCCTACCGATATACCCCATGTCCTCTACACATGTCCAAACCATCTCAATCAGGCCTCTCTCACTTTGTCCCCAAAACGTCCTACATGCGCTGTCTCGCTAATAAACTCATTTCTAATCCTGTCCATCGTCGTCACTCCCAACAAAAACCTCAACATTCTCAGCTCTGCTACCTCCAGCTCCACTTCCTGTCTTTTACTCAATGCCACTGTCTCTAAACCATACAACATCTTAGGTCTCACCACAGTCCTATAAACTTTCCCTTTCACTCTCACAGATACTCTTCTATCACAAATCACTCCTGCTATCACTCTTCTCCACCCACTCCACCCTGCCTGCACTCTTTTCTTCACTTCTCTAACACACTCTTCATTACTTTTGCACTGTTGATGCCACTTACCTAAACTCCTCCACCTTCTCCACCTCTTCTCCCAGCAACCGCACCCCTCCACTGCCCTCCCTCTCGTTCACACACATGTACTCTGTCTCACTCCTACTGACAATATATGAATATATGAAGTATAAGTTCTATTGTAATTAATTTGTCATGTGTTCATGTGCTGTATGAGCCAGAACTTTTCTTTAAGTCCATGTTATTGTTTAGGACAATTGTTTCTTCTCATGGCTGATGATCTGTTGAATATTTTAGTTTTTAGATTTTGCACATTACCTTACATCTTATACCCTTATATGTTTTTTTCATGTCACAGCTGATGTTATTTGGTAAGGGAAACTCCCCACAAACACTATTGCATGTTGCACAATGCAAATATTTGTCTTTGGTGGCATTTGTGGCAAACACAGCACATCATGCATTCTCCCTGGGTGGAAAAAAAAACATGAAACTGTTCATGCTTTTTTTTTTTTTTTTTTTTGAGGTGCAAGGGTTGACATATCTTCTCTAGTGTTTTAAGAACCTCTCAGAGCCAGGCACCGTTTCATCATTTATCATAGTACTACACGCAGCAAAACTCGATAATGTGTAAAACTGGCATGCGGTTGCATTTCTTAGTATTTGAACAGAGAATAGGATTATGATCTTAGTAAACATAAAAAAATAAATAAATTTATAGCCAAGTATAAGCCATTATTGAGGAACACCTTTTGTCTCCTTACATGTGGCAGAGAATTTGATTACACTGAGAGTAAACACTGAGAGTGCGGCAGGTTCAGGGCATTATTTGTTCTTTCAGCTGTTGTGCATGGGGTTTTAAATGCCTTCATAGACCGTGTTCACTTTCGTCTTTCAGAGCCACTGAAGTCACACAATGACAAGCGATTAACGCTGGCTATTCTTGTTTCATGAGTACACCACATTTTATGTAATATCACAAGTTTGGCTTTGTGTACGCATTTTTACACCCTTCTGTTCTTCTTGAAGCTGCATGCATCTTGACTCTTCTTCTTTATTGCTTCATTGCCTTTCTTTATGATAATGAATTTCGCTTAGAAAACTTTTCCATTGTACTTTACAGCTATGTGGCTATGTGCACATCAAACGTGAAACCTGAAATCAGAAAAACGATTAAGGTCTTAACTGAACATTTTAAAACAAAATTGGCTTATTTGCGTAGTCTGTAAAACAGGGACAATCAAAAGCCATGTTCAGGTATTTATTTATATTTGCACTAAAAAGGCCTGTTTGTGAAAGGGCCATGTGTTAGATGTCAGAAATTTATGTCGCTTAATTAAATGTATGATTTGTCGTCTGTCTGAACCACAGAAATAAAAGTGAGCTATCTGTACCATATTGATTTGCACAGCATCATATCTTTTCTTTCCTCTGCATCATTTTGCATTGAATAGCATCGTGTTAAATCGAATCGAAATCGGATTGCAATGCATCGTAATAAGGGGTGAATCATATCACATCGGTAGCTGCTTCACATGTGTCTTTAATCTCCATTCCAGTTTTTTATTCACAATTACTGACTATGTACTGACCCTGGAGGTGTCAAAGTTCCCAGCAAGGCTTTAGTTTTAGAAGAAATGAGCCATCGGTCTTGGAAGTTTACACACTTCTTTTTTTTTTTTTACATTGTGTTAAGTCTTATCTGGTTAACGACTAGCTAGCTAAAACCTTAGTGTGTTTATTATGTCCAAATATATTGTGTTCATTATGTCCAAATAACTACCTATAGTGGTTTTTATGGCCAAAAAACATATTAATTTGGATTTAATTTGAAGAATATGGCTATAGTTTGACTTTATTTATGCACTGACAGACTTGTTGAGACATGCCACATCACTTAGGCTGTATTCATCAGCATGTAGTCATATACACTGTGTGACTCCCATCGTCTTGTGATTGTGCTCCCACCATGAGCAGCTTGTCTGGAGTGCTATTGCTGACCCAAAGAAGTATGACATCATTAAAGTGGCCCCTGGCATGATAAGTGGAGAGATTTTGGATTTGTCCCAGCTGCTTTCCTGTTCTAAGACATGCAGATGAAGCAGCTCTAGCGTGACTTCTGGAATAGCTCAGCTGTGATGTGATGTGAGTTCCGTAATAATAAGCAAAACTAGGCGAGATACAAAATGACCTGATAAGCGTTAGACTTCGTCTTGTAAGCGTGTGGTCTTGGCAAAATGTGCCTTCATGCTCTATTCAATTTTTTTCATGTCTCACTTCCCTGTCTGGCTCTGACCGATTGCTACACTCAGCAGCTGACTATCTTGAGGAAGCTGAGGGTAAGTTACATAGGGACTTTGGAGGATTTTGTGCTGGATGTGCGTATTAAACTTTTTTCTGTGTGCGGGAATGACCTTGTCAAAGCATCTTCTTGATGTTAATCTCAGCGCTTAAAATGGTAAATGACAAACAGGTTTAATGTACGCTTCATCCTTGCTAGCCTTTCTTCATCCAATTTAGAACAATATGGTTTGCTGAAATTGTTAAAGACCTTACATAAGCACACAGTTATGCTTTACGTAATCAAAACCCACGCCTGAAACTAAAATGGGGATCGTCCAAGGCGTATTTAGTGCCGTTGTATACCGTGTAATGAAATCACCTTATTTATTTTGGTCTGTCATCATAAACATTATTTACTCGGAGTTTTGCCGTCTCGCTATATGCCTTCTGCTCTGTCCTTCTTTCTGCAATTCTTTTGTTCTTATTTTATTAGTTTTACTGTGCACTTTTTGACGATTGCAAGAGGAATGTAATCTTACCTTTTCATTAGGACCTACAGTATTTGTGGATTAGTTTAGTGATTAGCTTTGGAGATAGATATTTGCTGTGGATTTAATGACGTGTTGGTGAAAGTGATCTGAGGTGAAAACGGGGCGTGGCAGAGGGTTACAAGATGCAGGGTAATTAAAAACAGAGTGCACACAGTTCATCGCAAGTATGATAAATAGCTTTAAAGACATCACAGATGGTCATGCTTCTTTTGGGTAATGAGTTCAGTACTGGTACACAGCCCCTTCCAGTGGACCTCATTGTGCCAAGTCGGCATATTTGCCACATGCACTGGGGTACATTGAGAGACTCATGAATGTATAAGACTAGATTTGTTAAAGATGTATGGCAGTAAAACATTTTAGTTTGCCTTCATGTTGTGCTGTTGCATGGACACTAAAGCTTACTTAAGATGCATTCACTCAAAATTTTAACATGCAAAGTTTCACAGGTCAGAGTACATCAAACTTGAACTGCGAAATATGCAACTTAATCGCACTGCGCTTACCTTTCCATTCTCTACTGTTTGCATGCATTGAATGGGAGTTGAAGGAATGAAAAGTGTAGCATGACTGCAGCTCAAAGCAGACATTCAGCAGAAAATTGTTGACCACCATCTGAAAGAGGATCACAAAAGCAGACAGGACACTAACGCTTACTAAAGCAGAACGTCAGCAGAAAATTGTCTAAATCAGTTTGAACTGCACATTTTTTGTCCAAAAACAAGAACATATTCAGTGTTTCCATGCTTTCATTTTTAGGTTTTATGGTGTTTAATTGTTTCTCTGTAATACAAGATTCTGGTACACTATTAACTACTGACTATATGCTTCTTAACTCCTAAAATCCACGGTTATTATCTGTTACTTAACCGCAAGATACAAGAAGTTAATCTCATGAAAGATTAGAGATGTTACACCGGTGCCATATGGTCATTCTAAGCTCCCAGCAGTGCAGCCTGTGCGAAGTGCTGCATCTGCAATAAAGCTGCTACCAAGCTGTAAAGGCCATAATCGACTCTCTTATGAACAACAATAAACCCGATTTCAAACTTTTTCAAGAAACGACACGAGCAGTGAACTTTTAAATGAACTAAAATGACCTTAATTTAATTGCCACTAGTGATGGGAAGATCGGGTCATTTTAATGACTTGGTTCTTTGAATCTCATTAATCAAAATGAACAAATCTTTTTTGAGTCATTTAGTTTATTTTGTTGCTTTGCTCAGAATGAAAATAAAATGTTACATTTTCAGTAAACGGTTAGCCCCAAACATGCCTACATACACAAACTATGACTATAGTTCTAATAATTATATATTTATATATGTATACATAACTGTGTAGCATCTATGGGAGTCACGTGATAGAAGAACGAACGACTCGGACTAGAAGAGTCGAGGGATAAACTGCTCAATTATGTTTCCTTTTTATAACCTACGGAGATTTTGCAATGCTTTGCTCATGCGCGTCCAGAAGAAAACGAACAAATCACTCGTTCTTCTGAATTACAGAACGACCAATCACTAATTTCCACATTAAAGTGAAAATTAATTCCAAATTTCTTTACTTCCAAGTCCTGAAAAACTGCTTAGTCATGCCAGAATCAGGAAGGTTATGAGCTTAAAATCCACTCTGGAATGTAAGCTTTTGTCGGAATCTTCTTCTCGGTGCTTGCAGGCTGCTTTTTAAGTATTTTTCTTCCCAGTATTACTAATCCTTTACATCCTCAAGAATTAACGCTTTCATTGTGGGCCTTGATAAGATGAATAAAGAAGGTTTCTACGCGTCTACAATGAAGCGAATGTTCATTCAGCATCTCGGACACATTTGTCGCCTGGTTTTTATTCTTTATTCAACGCGGTCTTGTTCTTTATCTATAGTGACTGCAGAAACGTTTGCAAAGTTTAGGATCTCCTTCTTCAAAACTTGCAACAGTCTTATTGTGTTTGTGTCCTTTGTATGGACATTGTGAGTCGAATCCGCTGTTAAACTCATTTTAAGAGAGAGAGAGAGAGAGAGAGAGAGAGAGAGACAGAAGGAGGGGGAATTGGGAATGGGGGGGTCTATTGTGATTTCTCACAATCAGACACACCCCCTGCCTCAGTGGTTAGTGGCTGCTGTGGCAACAAGACTTTAGATGGAAGAATTGAGGGCTGTCTGCTAACATCAACTCTTTCAGCAAAGGAGGCAAAATGAGAATCTGGGATTGTTTCCTGAGAACAGAAACTATTTGTGACTGTGTATGATCAGGTGTGGCTTTTTCTCCACAATATTAAGAATTCTGTGCATAGCTTGAATGCAGCAAGAGGTGGATATTCTGTATATATACATTAAATATGACTTTATTTACTGTAAAAAAAAAAAATGTGGAATGTGCTTGTGAGCTTTAATATAAAGAATCAAATTTTGTTGTCATTTGTGTGCTGCCGGATTTTAAGCTGGATCTGAAGCAGAGTAATTCTTTTATGCATATTTGTAATGCAGTGGTTATATTATATGCAGTTTGCTGGTGAATAATGAGTGGGAAAGGGGCAGGGCCAGAGGCAGGGCTCAGTTCAGGAGCGTGCAGCAGCTTCGTGTGGAAAGGGTTAGTGATGGAGTAAGTGAATGCCACTTGGCCACTGATCCGTAACTGAGTGAGGGACAAAGGCCTCCCGCAGAGTGAAGTGCACTCGGAGCCCAGTGCTTCATCGTCCTCTTGCTGAGCTACACTCGTCTTTTAGCTCCGGATGGTGAGTAATGAATGCATAGTTTTGCGTCTGTTATGTTTTGGTGCATTTTGTTGGGTTTGTTTTAGTTAGTTCTGCTTTGTTTGAGGAGTATCATTCATTTTTAATGATGTTTTACCATGCTTGTGGAGATCCTCAGGTACTCAGAGATTGTACAGGATTAGTTTTGGATTGTTATGTTATAAATCCTCACACAACGTTGTGGTTCAGGATTAGAGGGGGTTCCTTTGAGGCATCTTTTCTCACATCCAGGCCAGGAAAAACGTCCTTACTCCTCCTCCATCAGGGTCAATTAAGTGCCAGTCCTAACAGTTGTGTGTCATGGGACGGTCGGCCATTTATAGTCAGCGTGATGAGCCAGACCTCTTCTCTTCTACTCCAACATGGATAACCAATTCCTTCTTGGGGGTCTTTTGTGAGCTGATCGATAGTGATTCTATATGCAATGCTTGGAGTAATAACTTTTTTGTCGATTGGGCTTTTTGTTTATTTCTGAGCATCTGCTAGTGGAAAGTTATCCAATCCTATGATAAAAATCTTTACTTAGTTCCTAAGATCATGTGGTTTTGCTTGACTAGGAGTATTATACAGATTAAAGTACTATTAGGATGGGATAGGCTTTTAGGGTATAATTTTGCTAGAGGACTTCTGTCATTTTGGTGGATTTACACAGGAAAATTACAGAGATTTGTCTCAGAAATCCTCACATTACTGTATATGCATGGTTTTCTATCTAAAGATTACAGGCATACAATGTAGACCTCATTTTTATAAAATCGGATTGTATAGACCTTTTAAAAAGAATGTTCCTGTAGGGTGCACGCTGTAGCTGTGCAGTTGGCACTTGATGATTAGTAGGTTGTATCACTGTAGCATATAAAGTACATCTTTACACATATAATCTACATCTGTACAAATAAATATAATGTTATAATATGCTCATCGGAAATGTAGACAGAAGAGAGATAAAAAGACCATGTACATATAGGGAGTGATCTTTCTTTACATCATAAATTTGGTTTAAGCATAAAATCAGGTCTATTAGATGTTGCATATTTGGTTTATTTTTCCAAGTACAGAGTAAGTTGTTCCAGTTTCTGATTGACAAATTCAGTTTTTTTGCTCCATTCTATAAATGTCCATTGTGATTTCCATCAATGCATTCATATATATATGTGTGTGTATGTGTATCTATTTGTAACTTTTTCTGGGGTATTTTTTTTAAGTAAGATGTTAAATGTTATTGTTCTGCTTTTTAAACATGACTAATACCTGGATTTGTATTGTTCTGCCAGGAAATGGTAGATAATAGTGCTTCCTGTGTGTCATTTTTCCATAGACCTTAACAAAGTCTTGATTACCTGGTAGTATAGATGGATTATACATTACAGCCCATTTATAAAGGGTTAAGTACGGCTTAATCTTTTCGGTGCATTAGTTATTGTTTAGATACTAATTATAAAAAACTAGTCTATTACAAACATGACTCAAGATGTTACGTTTGCTATGTTCTTTGATTCAACTGTTAATTTTATTGTTCAAGTGTCTATTTACTGGGGCTTTTGAGGACAGGTTTCTGTTGGCTCCTACAAGCTAAAACTTCATCAGCTGCTCGTGTTGGTTTAGGGTTATGCAAAGCATTCTGGGAGCCTTTTATACTCGTCCAAATGATTCATTTTTTTTAACTGCAGGGATACCTTTTGTAGATTAAGCCAAGATGAAGTTTAGAAAACATAGAGGGATATCAGACCCAGGCACATCGACGAAGGAATCAAAAGAGCCGGAAATGGACAGATAATTTTAGCAGAAAAGGATGGTCTTCAGGCAGCTTCAGAACTCATTTACATACATATTTGGCCCACATGTCTGAGGCTGAGCTCTGTCCACAAAGCCTCTCTTCTAAGGCCAGGATATGAGACTTGACTGCGCAGGGTGGCCTTTAGTTGGATGAATGGCCCATTTGATGCCTTGCATTAGTAGATAGGAAAGGAAGGGGTTGATTTCATTTAACATGAATATATCATCTTTAAGTGTAGCATGCGAATCGATGAGATGATTGGGTTGTGTTTATTTAACAGTAATTTACTGGGAATTATTGTCTGTTATTTTATTTACCGCACTATAACAAAGTGGAGTAATGACATGACATTCTGTTTTCGTTAAGTATTCATCGTTTTTTCGTTTTAATACTTGCTGTGTTTTCTCCTTAGACTAACATAATTGTGGTAAATGTTAAAGCTTGTATGCTCTGCTATGACTCATTCTACTTTCCTCTCTCTTCAGTCATAATTCCCACGTGGAAGCTTGCCATGTGAGAACTCCTCATAAGTTCAGTCGAAACTTTACCAAGTCCATGATTTACGCAGCATTTTGGTTCAATTGCATAATTCAGAAATGCTTATAATATCTTGTACGAGTTCCACCCTGAAACACGCCAGCGGGATGTCTCACATTAAGTGATTACAGTTGGGAGTTCCTCAGTGGGAAAAGCCTTTAGACCCCCTCACAAATATACAGAGACAAATGACACCTTTATTTTTAAGGAAAAAAACATTCATTCACTCATTTTCAGTATTTATCCCAGGCTAATCTAAGGAACACTGGATGAACGGTGGAAATGCACTTGTATGTACTCATATTCTCGTATATCATATACTCATTTACGCCCAGTCTACCTAATGATTATTTTGGAAAACCTGAGGGAAACCCATCTAGAAAATGAGCAAAATTTAAATACAAGCTCAGTATTAAATCAGGGATCCTGAAGAATTAGCCGCCATGCCTCAATGGGGCAGGTGTGTGACCCACCTGACTGGGGTTTGAAAAGGCTTTGTGTAAGGACATTTTAATGAGGGTGAATGAAAGTTTTCAGCTTTTGACCAGTCTGCATATGGATGTGTTTTGCAGTAATAAAACCTCACCTGTATATAACATGCAGGGTTTAATAGCTGGAACCTAACACTTTACGTAGTAATGACTTTCACATACCACAATGACTTTTCTAAAGGGGAGAGCATGGCTCTGATTTGTATCTAGTGTGGGAGTGCAGGAGTAAAAAAAAAAAAAGCCTGCTAGGGGTAGGTTTGACCATTCTTATCTCTGGCCTGCACACGTCAAAGAAAGGCAGCCTGTCAGCTCATATGACGGCTTGGCTTTATTTTTTACAGTGCAAAAAAGTACAGACTTTTTTTTTACGTAAGAGAAAATGGAGCACCCTGAAAGAAGAACTGTGTAGCGTGCCATATTCCCTGGGGTCAGTAAATCCTTTTGTTATGTGGTTAATACCTTTATCTAGAGTACTCTCGAATTCTTGAATCGGAAGGTGTGAATGAACTTTCTACAACAGCACAGCTCGAAACAGCATTGTGTAACATGAATGACAGGTTTATATGAATGCCGTACATACACATTTCCCCGTTCAGCGTCTCCCAGCTTCTAATTGGATACAGGTATACGCAATTTCGCTCTCATATACACACATGCGTACACACACACACACACACACACACACACACACACACACACACACACACACACACATGGACACACTATAAAAAGGGACTTCCTTGCACCAACACTTTGCGAAGAATTGTTCTCTGTAACCTGTTTCGGAGACTTACCGAGCCGCTCAGATTTACGTGTGGGATTCCCCATCAACGTTCTGTGTCTCTGGTTTTGGATTTCACGTTTTCTCCTTAAGACTCTTTGTTCATCACCTGAACTTAACGTGTTTCTGATCACAATTCCTGCCTGACAATGTGGAGTTTTCTTTTCGCTTGCGTCCGTATGCATACATTTCGATTTACATCACTAAATGGCTTCAAAAAAGCACATTAATATTATTCAGAAAATAATATAATCATTACAAGTGATGGAATTTTGGGATATAATGAACATTTATAAAGGAAGTCTCCAGTGAAAGCACTTTGTTAACATGTTGTGTTTCTGGTTTCTCAGTAACAAGTTTCAGACAAACTAACTTATTTTTTGGGATATTTCTAAACATGAAATACAACTATAAATTATTTGAGAATGTGATGTTCCAAAGCTGTAATCATTGGTAAATAGTTGTGGTATAAGTGGTGTATTCTGGCTCAGTCACAGGGCTGTACACACTGCTCCCAACATGGGTTATGTTCCTATAACCTCATAGTCAATCATGTATTATTATGAATAGCATTGTGGAAGAAAGCATTAAGATAAGCTATATCTGTACTCTCTGGTATACTGATGAAGATTACATGGTATTATATGAATTTGTTTGACTGAAACAGGCTATGGGACTACCCTACAGCAGCTTGCTTGTGCTAAGATTGGAACTAATGATTATTTACCCCTCAGTTAGAAGTGGCTAGGTCGATGCTAAAGTTCCATGCCAATTTATTAATGGAAAGGAAACATTAGTGATCACAAATCATTTTTTCTTGACATTGACGTATTGGGGGAGCAGTGGTAGACGAAGTTCACAAACCATGTACTTGAGTTATATAGTGTAATATAATGTATATAATATACAAGTACAGTAACAAATTACATTTACTTCGTAAGTGTCCACTGGTGGTAACTGGGAAGTATGTGCGATCTTTGTTTGAGGCAGAGGCTACAGTCCTATTACTCAGGTTTTAACCACATCAGTATCTCTGGTTGTTTGAAAGTTAACTTCCCTCCATGAATTGATGAAGAACCAAATTCAGGTCACTAATTAACAGATGCATGTTTTTACAATAATATCATTTTTATTTTATCCTAATTTTTCTAGAATCATTGCCTTTTGTTTATCACCGCCTTTACTGAGTGTGGAACTGAAACATGACAATAATCCAGTGTCTTTTTTTTTTTTTATGCCAGGCCAGTAGTCTCAATGCAGACACTGTGTTTAGTGCATGTGTCATTTATGGCCCAAATCCAAAGAGTTTTAAATGGCCTGCTGTTGACTCTGAATAGGCTTATGTATTCCAGCGGACCAGCCTCTTTCAGTTTCATGTGAACATGCATATTAATATAATTGCGCACTAAAAGACAACACTAGTTAATATCCCTTTAAAGCAGTAGAACTAGCTCCAAATTAGACCTTGTGATGATGAAATGGAGCCAAAATTCTGTTCATATTCAAGTGTTTTAACATTCTGCGCTTTTTTTTTTTTTTTTTGGGAATCTATATATAGTATACACATGTGTGCACATCTGTGTGTCAGTCTGTAACACTGTAAACTATTCATATTTCCCTCTTTTGTGTTGCAGGCCTGAGGGATTGCGAATTGAAGAACACCAAAGAGATCCTCTCCCTGTGGGTGTGTGTATTTGTTTCTTTCAAGATTTGTATGGTCAGACAGAAACCATCTACCTCCAGCACCTCCAACAAAGAAACATCATCAGTATCTACTGTGCCAGGCCTGCTGAGTCCGGTGTTCCTTTTTTCCCCCGACGCTTCCCTCGGACCTCTTGACACCCTCTGCAAACGCTGGCACGAGAGCACTTTAGGACTGCTAATCATGAGTGAATTCTGGTTGTGCTTCAACTGCTGTATTGCTGAGCAGCCACAGCCGGTAAGCCACTCGTGCTTCGTCTCCAGAGAGGCATTCAAACCACAGGAAGCAGGAAGTGCTCGCTAGTTATTGAGCAGCACCTGTGCAGAACTAGTACAAGGTTCCTATTCACGCAAACTATACATAAGAATAAGCCGTGTGTGTGTGCGTGTGTGTGTGCGTGTGTGTGTGTGTGTGTATACTGCTGCTTTACTGCTGAAGGAAATATGTGTGGGTGTCAGTGTCTCTTTTATCTTTTTTGCATCAATATAGTAATTTCCCTGGCTGAGGAATTATGAGCTTGAGACTTCATTTCCCAATTGGTCTCCACTTGTATCCCAATATTCATATAAATAGCCTTATATGGTTCGGATATTCTTAGTCGTTATTTCTACATTTTGTGATAAATAGGTTTGATTTAGATTCGTCTGAAGCTCTGTTTCTGTTTCAAGATGTCTGGCACCTGGACCGCCTTGTCTATAAGACTGCGACTGTGGTTTTGCATTTATCATGAGACAAACAGTATCTAACACTAGAACGTTTACGTCTCTGTATGACAGTCATCTTTTGCTGTATTCTACAGCTGTATACTAGTGTGTGCATGTACTAGGTGCTATAACTGCACAAATATTTTCATATAACTGTGAATGTAATTTCACATTACTGTTTAGCACTCATTTCATTTATATCCTCCTAATTGCCCATGCTTTTTTTTAATAGTTTAAATGATATAATATGTGAAATATTTGATCATATAGATGGATGAGATGAGATTGGTTGATGTAAATTGGTTTGAAGTGATGCAGGTCTAGAAATTGTGCGTCTTCATGTTACTTCTCCTGTCTGGGGTTCCATATTTAGTGGTTGCTCGTAGGAGATGAGTTATGTCCCTAAGACCTTGTATGGCAAAAACATTTGAGGAATCTGAAGTGTTCACGAGCCTCTCTTATTATAATCAACACTGATGAGCAAAAAAACTTGGCAGCCTTACACTGAAATACGCTGTTCAACTGACTTTTCACCTCCTATTGGTTTATTTTATAGCAAGAACAATTTGCATTTGACTTCCTTTTACGTGGGAAATTTGTGGAGTAAAAATGTAGATTACCAAGTAACCAAGCAAAATGTATTCCAGTATTGGTTCAATCTTCAACAAGTTTTATTTCCTTATATTGTTTCCTTTCTTGATATTTTTATAGCATATATCTTGCAATATAATACCAGAAATCATACAGGCAAGTCTAAAACACTTTTTCATTAACACACGTATACCATGATTTTAGCATGACTCATGGTCATAAGACAGAATTACGCATTTCACCTATTTGAGGTTTTTCTGACCTAGATGTCACAGCATGCCACAGCGAATCATCATTTATAGATCTTTTCAAAGAATATTAGCAAGCCAGACTGATCTTAATAGAGTTTCTAGTACAGCCTGTGAACTTCCAAATAACTAACAGGCTTAAAAAACAGCCCTGCCTCATACCTGCTTTATTTAGGCAATCATTATTGGCAGTGAAAGTTGGGTGTGGAATTCCCCTATTGACTTTGCCTAGTAGTTTTCCAGTGGCCTATTGTCACCGTTGAACAAGAAAGCAGCAGTACAGAGGACAATGTGCTCCAGGAAGTCAAGATATTAAAAACACAGCGCCTAAATTATTAATGCAAATCAGTGCATCTGCAGCTGCGAGTCCCGTTATACCCCCCACCACCACCACTACCACCACCGCCATCTTAATTTTCAGTCTTATTTCGGAATATGACGTTCATTAAATTAGACCGCTTTTTGCCTCAAGATAACCCTGTGTGTGTCCTAGTTTAGACCTGTCATCTGATGTTGGATTAGAGCCGATTTTGAGACCTAAATGATGGCTGCCGAAATCTCGCATGAGATGTTCTGAGAGAAATTGCATGCTTTCTTGTATTTCTGAGGTTTTTTTTTTTCTCCAGGGAAAAAAGCATATACATTAAGCTAGTTTCTTTTCCGTTGTGGTTAGACGTCTACAATAGGAGACTTTTAAGACGGTGAAGAGACTGAAAGCCTCATAAATCATAATTCAGTTGATATGCCTGGACCTTGAATATGTCTGCTTAAGAGCAAAACAAAATCAATATCTACATCACCCTTGCATGTACTGACTGGGCACTTTAATGCTAATAGCATAACACTGTAAAATCTACAAGTAAAGCAATGATTTTTATAAACATATTTAACAGTAGCTCGACTCCAAATCTAGTTAAAGCTCATTTGTTCAGGATAAAATAAAAACACATGAAAAAAATTGTAAGGAGTCTCTAGTTTTAGCCCTTCTAGCACATACTGCATGTTGAAAAATATATATAACATGCTGTAAAACCAGTGTGATGTATTTCACTTTTATCTCCTTCCGCTAATGCTTGCTCTAATTTATGTATACAAATAATACAAAAGTAACATGTTTTTCTCTATAGCATTGTCTTTCATCGTTAAATGCTCCATGCTTTTATTTTGCTAAATCTTTTAACTTGGTGTATAAAAATGAAGCAAAAAAGTGGGGCAGAAAGATTGACCTCATTGACAATCGGACGCTGGAGTTGATATTAATGTTCCTTAGCTTGCAAATGTAAACTGACATCGACATGGATTTGTTCCCCACAAATTGGGTTACATCACAATAACCCAAATACGACCTTGTGACTGTTCTGTGTGGTGACATTTAGGCAGATGGAACATTATAGTAGCCTAATTTATGAGCTTTATGACATCATAACAATATGCCATTTAAGATATGAAATACTTAATTTATGATCACTCCTCAAACTGTTCTATAGAAACACTTTTTTTTAGGTTGTTGTTTTTGCTAAATTGAATTGAAACTCATTGCTCTGTGTGTACTGTGTTGCACCTACAGCCAGACATATGAACACACCAGAAGGTAGAAAGACTGTGACACACTTATGTCTGGATCATTTCCTCTGGAATGGTTGACCACAGACATGTAGATGATCAGGCATTAATACGAGTTGTTTTCTGCTTTGCTGTAAGTCGCCCCCCTTCAATACTGCAGTAAAAAGGCCTTTTGATATTCAGGGCACATAAAGTGCAGTTGTTCAGTACATAAGATTTACTCAGAGAGGACAGATTTCAGATTCGCATTCATCCATTTATTCAGCCTTTTAAAACATGCTTTTGAACATAACATAGTGTTTAAAATTAATGTTTTGTGTTGAGCTTTAATATTTTTAAGTGTCCCTTACCATTCAATACTAATCAGTCCATTAACTATGGACAAATGTTTTTTTGGGGGGATGATTACAGTGTAATTGCATGCAATGAGGCAGCAGAGTCTGGATACATTCTGTTGAATAAGTCATAAGACACTGGTTTGTTCTCTGGACAGGCCTGTAGACCTCTGTCCTAGGATCGGACATGTTGCTTTAAAGATATGACTAAAGATTCTTCAGGTTGAAACTTCAGGAAGTGTTCACGACATATAAAATCTCAAGGGACAGGGAACTAAAGTCAGCAACTTTGTGCTCGGATGCAGCTACAGCTGTGGGCTGTTTCCATAGGTGCATAACAACCTAAATTTTCACCACAAATCTATTGCAGCGAACCACGAAGCTTGATGTCAGCCACCACCAGAAGCCTAAAGGTCTTGGGACATTTTGTTTTACAACCTAAACTGTAAGAGAATTATAAAAATGCATAAAAAGATAGATATGAAAAATTATTTCTGGCGTTAGGCTTATAAATGAGCTCAGCTCAGTGGGAGTTTTTTACACTGGAGATGTTAAAGGGTTGCCGCAAATGTCTGATGCATTGTGCAATTGTGCTGCGAGATTTAATAGGATACAATTCAGCTTGACAAGGATTGGATTGTCTGGGGATGTAACAAGCTCACAATGGCTGTGCTGGTTTAGACTTGTTTCCTCTAAAGTTCCCGTTTTAGAGATGTTTGCATTCCTGCCATTGTATAAGTGAATCAGCTTCCTCACAGATGAAGTAGCCATGTGAGAGTCACATTACAGCATTGGCTTTCATCTTGTATGTTGTGCTCTGTCCTTCTAAGTAGAGGTTGAGTAATTGTTAAATATTGAGGTCTTGTTGATGTAAAATGTGATTGTGAAGGTGAGTGGGTGTGTCATGTGCTCTCACATGCTCAAACGTCATCTATGGTTTTGGGTCATCCTTTTTTCCTTTTTTTCTTTGATTGTGTGGTCTTGAGTAAATCAGCAAATACTCATTGTGCAGCAGAAACAATTTCCCAGTTGGCGTTTTTGCTCCTCTGCTCATCCCATGGTGGAAGGTTTAATCCTGTCTGTCTAACAGGACTTTTTTTGAGCATAGGATGTTGTTCGTTTGACCTGCACTTCATCCCGGCACAAAGCCAGATTGGCACATTGCTAGTCGGGTCTTTTTGGCTCAGTTCATGCTATATTGGAGACGTGCACATGAGTTAAACATGGTTTTGGCACCGTGTATTCGTATATCTGTTTTTTATTAAGGTGGGATCTGTAGTTAGTGAGGGAGCAAGGCCAGCTTTGGAGAATATTCTTGAGGTGCTTTAAGTTTTCTTGTTTGACTCCAGGATGAAAAGAAATAGAGTTATTTTTTAGGTTTGAGTTTGGCATTGGTGTATAGTGTGGCTTATTCAGGTCTGAGTGCTTAAAAAAAGCAATAACTAAAAATTCCCAGCTTAATGATGTGGCATAGAGTAAATATCTCATTAAAATATTGATGATTGATGGTATGTATCACATGTATCATCACTAATGTTGGATTTACAAAGGATAATAATGCCGTTTTCATTGATGAAAAGTACAATATTTAACTATGCAAAAATCCAAAATTAAAAAATATTGTGGCATAAATTATCTTTATATTAATGGTATATTGTTGTATTGACTATCCGTAACTGGCTACAGTTTTTGAATACCAAACCGTATTAAAAAGAAAGCACTCAGAAAGCTTACCTTGCTTGTTGGAAGATGCTGTTGCACGTTTTGCCGTTTCAGGTCTAGTGAGGTGTAAAATGCCACCGCCTCACCCTCTGTGAGGTCGTCATAGCAACTGCTGCATGGGTTGGTGGGCAGCAGCTGACTGGTGATGGAGTAGCAGAAGGAAGAACGCTTGATGCTGCTGAGACCAATTCTCAGTTACATCAAACCACTAGTGTTGACTTTGAATCTTATAAGGTCCGGGAGGCAAAGCACACGCCGTGCATTAGCCATGAAGAGCCGTGATATTTTAACTCGTAGCCGTGAGTGTCATTCCACTGGGTTCGAGTATAAAGGTCCATTTTTATTTGGAAAAGGCAGTCAGAATAAAGCTTTAGCATGAGCCCGAAAGGAAACATCGCATACTCACTTGTTTTGATTTGGGAACAATAGTTTGTGTCCAATAGGGAAAGCTGTAAAGCCTAATAATATTAAAAAAGATTTGTTCTGTGTTTAGATTTAGATCAATTATCTAACTGTGTTCTCCAGCAGGTTGTGCCAAGGAGCGATTGCATATCTGTGGCTATTTTTAACGCTGTTCTCGTTCCTTTGCAGAAGCGACGGAGGCGCATTGACAGGAGTATGATCGGCGAGCCTACAAACTTTGTCCACACAGCCCACGTGGGATCTGGAGATCTGTTCAGCGGCATGGACTCTGTAAGATCATTTGCCGTCCTCTGATTGAGCAGGTTTCATCAATAATCTGCAAAACAGTTACTTAGATTGCAAATTTTTTTTGATACCCAGAATCCAGTGAAATAATTTTTTTAAATGACTATTGTTCGCACCAAAACTCAAATCAATATTAGTGATTTTTAGCATTAAAGATTAATCAGGTAATGTTTAAAAGGAAACTCAAACCATCAAAATGACAACTAAACATGGAAAAAGTGCCTCTAAAAGTGGTGTGTGCAAAATCTGTATTTAATGCAGCTAGCACATTTATTCACGGATTGGGAGTTGGTGGTTGTCACATGCATAACTTAACACAATACCGTGCATATTATATTACTATTATACGGGTTCTGGAGAAACGCCGTACAATTATAAGGGTTCTGGATAAAACGTCTCATTTCACTGCGTACAGCAATATATGGTTAAAATGACAATAAAAGCTTCTTGACGCAATGTTTTTAAAAGCATTGAATATTACATATATCATGAAAATCCTATTTGATTTAATTCATTTATCTTTTATAAAAATGTGTGGCCTGGCACCAGATGATCCATGGCTCGGTGCAGGTGTGCGGTGATTGGGGACCCCTGCATTAAACCACTGCAGTGCTTCGGTGACTGTAGACACCAAGTTATGATTTATGGATTTATTTTGTATTTAATTCATACATTAATAGTTCATCAGTAGTAATTTGAGAAAAAATGAGCTAAAATCTTAAATTGATAGTGTAACCCTTACGTAAAACTGCAAAATTCAAACAATCGAGGCTTTTTTAAGTGTCTCCTTGCATGTAAATGTCCAAACTAAATAAATAACAACGCTACACATTTAGCTTATAGACAAGACTATACACGGCAATACTGACTATATGAGACCATACAGACACTGCAGATTAAATAAGACCACAATATACAAAGTACATGACGGATCAGTAGCGTTCATGTATGAAATATACACCATCACATACTTATATAACTTTTCAGTAGTTAATGTATGTATGTAATACATTTACATGCTCATTGCTGTTTTTATAGGTGAACTCAATTCAGAACCAAATGCAGTCAAAGGGGGGATACGGGGGTGAGACGATGCCCATCAATGTGCAAATGCAACTGGTAGACACAAAGGCAGGATAATCTCTTACTTGAGGAGGTGTGTAATTTTTGAATGCTGCTTTCTGATACAATAATGCAAACTACCTTCATTTGCATTAGTGAGTGTAACAGATTCACATGATTGTTTAACTACACTTTGACCACCTTTTATAGTCAGTTGTTTTTTATCTCTCTTCCACTAGGCTTCCACTGCATCAGTGAAACCCATTCCGACACTTTCCATAGCCTCTTAGAAACCCTCTGTTCTCTCCAAGCAAACTCACGGACCATCATGCACTTCATGGGAATGAGGACGCCCTGTTCATGGCTGTCAGTATCCTCACCACCCTCATAATGGACGCTTGCATGCCTTGTCATCGACCGTCTAGCAGTGCATGGTGTAACCTGGCCTATTTGTTTGTGGTTTGAACAGCCCATTTTCTCAGCACTCATACATGAAGGTCTGGAACCTCCAAGTACAAACTTTTTGTAGTTTTTTTTATTTTATTTCTTCGTTTCCTTCACGGACTTCATTCAGTATAAAAATCTGGCGTGCAACACGCCAACAACGCTCACGTAAATTGTTGCTAGCTCTGGCCGTGAAATGCCAAAATGCTCGTTTCGATGGGATAATGACTCACTTCTGAACAGAAGTACCTTTTTTTTTTTTTGACTGAGACTCAAATGAATGCTGTTTTTGTAAGAAGTAATTGTTCTTTTGCTGTTTACGTTGCTGTCTCGGATCACGTTTCTTGTATATATAATTTTCGTTGTGGTAAAATATTATTAGAGCGACAATAACTGATGCTGAAATGCAAAACTGACAATTCTCTCACCACACTGATGTAAAAGTTTGTGTCATCCAGTTTATATGAAGATGCTCAAGCTGTAGTTGTTTAATGTACAGTCAATGTGGAAGAGCGACAGTGTCGTCAGTGTCCTAATGCTTTAAACTGGTATGGCAATGTGTATATATATATGTATATATATATATATGCATACACAAGGTGGTATCAAAAACCTTCAAAACGAGCTCTGTTTACAAGTAAGTACTTTATCTACATTTACACACTCACCCTCAAAACAGTCCCCTTACACAGCAATACAGAGCTCCCAGAGTTCCTCCCACTTCTGGAATGTATCCTGGAAGTCATTCAATCGTCTCAAGCACCTTCTGCGATTCGTGCTGGATCTTCGCACTGGTGTCGAACTTTGAGATAGGAAGAGGGCGAGGTCTGCAGGAGCCAAATCTGGTGAACAGGGTGGAGTGAGATCATGTTGTTTTTCCGGCGAGAAACTCACGTGTGAGGAGGAGATCGGTGACATGGGTGTGATGTGGTCGGAACTGCAGACGTGTTAATGCAGTTGGTCAGAATAGCACCAGTCACACAGCTCCTGATGTACACAGGACGATGTCTTTTGACACACTGACTTCAGTGCTCCCTGTGATTGTGCGTGCAGGCCATCTGTTAGAGTGTTGCAAAACTTGTCTTTAAACTTGAACTTTTTGATACCACCGTATATATATGAGATTGTGGAAGATTTTGAAATGAAAGCGAATTTGCTCTCTCTGTTTTATTTGCAGTCTAATGGGAAATATAATATCTGCTCAGAAAATGGTGTTAATACTTTCAACCATTCTTTTCAATTGGGTTGAGAGACTAATGTTTGGAAATGTCTATAAAAGTACATACGTTGTTTTAAATTGCACTAATTTTTTCCAAATGCATAAAGAACAACCAAAATTCAGAGAAATGATAAAAATGGGAAAATGCAGCTTATCGTAATACAGTCAATGACTTCTAGCAGTCATATTCCTCAGGATCCTCATATTAACCCGTATATTGAAATTGATCAAATAAAAAAAAAAAAAAAATAACACAATATTTATGAATTTGTAAATCAGAATCTCAGTCTGGAGTGATGTACTGGATTTCAGCACCAGGCCCATGATAGATCAATAATGGCTATGGTAAATGATAAGGTGGTCATGCAGAATAAGGTGTGAACTCACATATGGAATGTCCAGTTGTTGTTTTCTCAAAGTGCTTTCCTGTTTGTGTGTATATACTGTGTCTTTTGTGTGTCACTACCTAAACTATGCTAATTTATTTTTTCCTAATTCCTAAAAATTTTTGTGTGAACAAATCAACCATCATCACCAAAACCCCACCTAGCATTTTAACGTCATGCCTTATAAATATATTTTATTATTGTGTTGTCAAAATTATGA
This sequence comes from Silurus aristotelis, assembly GCF_946808225.1. Classification (NCBI taxonomy): domain Eukaryota; kingdom Metazoa; phylum Chordata; class Actinopteri; order Siluriformes; family Siluridae; genus Silurus; species Silurus aristotelis. The sequence goes on from NC_139591.1 coordinate 2,488,457, forward strand.
ATTTTTTGCCAGAATTTGTTTAAAGTTTGACAGAGTGTAAAAGTTTCCCCGGTGCAGAAAAAAAGGTTACAGAATCAACGGACACATGAGATTGATCTGAATCAGGAGAAAATGTTGCTGGATGTGAACGATGATGAGATAAGATCTTGTGTGAATTCATGAACCAGTAGAAAAACATGGCGCTTTGGTCTCTGGTTGGCAAAAACCCACAAAGTTTGACTTTTTACTAAAAGTTTCTTGTTGTAACTATTGGCTACAGTGGTGTTCCTGGCATGCATTAGAACTGCATTGTCCCTCAGCTTTTATTCAACACAGATGGATTTCATCATCAGGGATTTCTAAAAGCTATTCAGATGCCAGAGCACATTTTTATACATTTAACGCTTGTTATGTCACATTCAATGTCGGCTTGTACATTACCGAATGTGTTCACTTGAAATAAATTTTTTTTTTCCATGTTACATGAAGTAACCTGTTATTGCACTTTTTTCAAACATATTGAAGAAGAAATATCTACTATTCAATATCACTGATATTGTTAGATTCTCCAAAAAACATTGATTTGTGCCATTTTGTTGCAACATAAAAACGAAGGAAAAATCAGTTCCATCCAGCACTGCATCACCAGGGTCACACCCACGGTAGTAACATTAATAAGGAAGGAATGCGCAGCTCGCTCACAAGCAGATCTATTTGGATGTTCTGAATAGGCCCTGGAGCTCCACGCAAGGCATCTCGCCTCCGCGAAAGGCCTTCATCATTTACATTTTGCAAAGCCGTCGGCTGGTGTTCCATGCTGTTGCTAGGCGACCGATCAGGTAGCAAATGAAGAGGTTTCCTCGATGACGTCAATCTTCATGACTCTCACATCCAGCTGGAAAAAAAGTGCGCAGGGTTCAGTCGGTGGTTACACGTAACACATGAATGCACACTGATGAATGTGCTTTACTTTATCGAATGATCACATATCAATAATAGCAACCTAGAAAATCAGGGTTACATATAAAATATCCAGTTTTTCCGTGTGGTTTGGTACACCCACACCCTGTCACTTGTCATTTCACAAATGCTTGTGCAAATATGTTAGACAACTCAACACAAGGTTAAAGAACAGAACGAGGATCATGTAAATATTTTAAATACGTATGCTGACCACTTGTAGCTTAGCAACACTTCAAATTGCTTTTTATTTCTGTATATCATCAGGGTAAAATGATAAAGTATAAAAGATTAGGTTTTAATTAGGTTAATACCCAATGTGTATTTACAAAGGTGAATTATATTATAATATATTTGTATAAATTTGATATGTATATAACGTGTTAGCGGTGTTACCGGTCTTCTTATAGCAGAGGCCTTTTTTGTGGAGAGCAACAAATCTGCTTCTTAAATCCTCAGAGATTCTTTGCCATGAGGTTCCATGTAGAACATCCAGTGGTCAGTACGAGAGAATTGGACTGAAAGCACCAAATTTATAATGCTTTAATAAAAGATACACTAATTTGTATGGTCCTGTCAAGCAGACAACTACATGCTAAATAGGACACGTGTAAGGGGTGTATTAACTTTGATACTGTGATACTATATACTGTATATGTGCATATATATATATATATATAAAATCAAAGAAAGTCATATTTTTTTCATATCAGCTGAGACATTGTGTATTTTAAAACCTGTTGAACACTTTATTTGATACTCTTTATTTATCTACCCTGAAGATATTCACATGAACAAGCATCTTTAAGTGTTTCTGAGCTACAAGTATTACGTAAGCTTAGGTATTAACAACATTTACATAATCCTTTTACATAAGAAATCTGCCTTATTATTTCTGCAGATTGAAGACTTTACTTCATAGCTTGATTTCCTGCATTCCTGCCCTCCTTTTTCTGGCAGTCATGCTTTGCAAAATGACTTCATATGTGATATTTTTGTCCTTCAAACCAGGAAGTAAGAATGTGAAAGAATATACTGTGGGTCATATTGTATTTGGTGGTATTTTCCTGTTTAATGTAACTTGGTACTTTTGCTACATAGCAACCCTTCAGCCTTATCTTCATCTAATCACATGTCTGCTGAAAGCCACCAACGCACTTTTTAAAACTTTATTCATATTAGACAAAGCTGCCAGAAAACATTGTTTTCATCACCTTTCTGTTTAGATGTTTAATGCAGTCTTGCGATAAGAACATCATGAAATTTATGAGATCATAACTGTAGATTTGATGTGTTTTTTGTTTATGTAATTATTATTTCCCAGTGTGAAACCTCAGACATTAACACTGTTCAGTGTGTGTGTGTGTGTGTGTGTGTGTGTGTGTGTGTGTGTGTGTGTGTGTGTTATCAAAGCAGACAGCTGATTAGGCAATGTTGATATTGGCATACTTGATGAAGACTAATTATTCAACACAGGCAGGGGCATGCCAGCACAATATGCTTTAAAATCTGCCTGAAAGGTAAGAAAGGACACACCTTTGGAACAAGCAGAATTTTTTTTTTTGGTAAATTATGAATAAATTGTTGCGTTAACTTGCTTGTAAACATTGATTTCCTTCAATTGATCAATCAACCAACCAATCAATCAATTATATTTTATCATTCATATAATTACCCAATAGTATGCTGTAAATATCTAAATCTAATTTAAATATAAACTTATCTACTGTACTGCACTCAGTCCTTAATGTCTTTCTCATGACGTGATGAAGTGTCTAACAGCACCCTCTTGTGGCCAAAAAACATGAAACATTTACATTCCAAAAATTTATATGTTGTTTATTAAAAAATACAGATTTTTTTTTTTTTACCATCAATTAAACATCACAAAAGAAGTGCTGTATTACATTTTATCTATCTCTTCCTGTGATATAAAACAATATAATTACCTTTCTATAATTTATTTTGTTAAACATCATACAATGTATCATTATTCAACTTTTAACTTTTATTACTAATATTTGAACAAAATGTCTGCAATTTTGTCTAATTAATCATAGATAGATACTATAATCATTCCTATTATTAAATTATCATAATAATTAGCTAATATAATTAGAATTTAATATCAAATAATAGTATTACGCTACGTATATCATCATTCTACAGATTTTTTTAAAACTAAACCAGGAAATGTCTCTTGGTCAAAATATCTGGTCTTGTACAGTAGTATCTTGTCGACAGTAATGACACCTGGGATCTACGTGATGGATGTGATAACACATTAGAAGAGTAGTAAAACATCATGATTGCACCATGAGACTTACACGATTTGATTTAAACCATTTTGTATATTATGGGATGACATGATTATTCACTAGATAAAGGATAAAGATTAAGGGATATTAAAATCAAATATTACATTACACTACAGTCTGGTCTAAGTGACTGCCAAGTTTCCTCACCAGTTTTCTTCACCGCCACTTCTTCTCTTACATCCCAAACACACACACACACACACACACACACACACACACACACACACACACACACACACACACACATATATATATATACATATATATATATATATATATATATATATATATATATATATATATATATATATATATATATATATATATATATATATATATATATATATATATATAATAAAGTCTAGAATGTTAAAAAAAGGATAATTACAATTTCTTTTTCTCTTATTTTAATAATTTTCCTTGCAGCACGGTGATTAGAGAGGATTAAATAAATGTCAGATAATAGAGAAATGAGAAAAGAAAATACCATTGGTAACATAGGATGAAAACTGACATTTTGAGTGGCATTAAAACATATTACAGTATATAAATATATATATATATATATATATATATATATATATATATATATATATATATATATATATACACACACACACACACACACACACACACACACACACACACACACACACACACACACATCAATTAGGAACATGGAATGAAGAATATGAGTTTTTTACATTGCAAAATGCTTTCTAGCTTTTTTTTAATTATTATTTTGATTAACATTTCAGGTCTTTTGTTCAAAATGTAAATTAATTAAAAATAAATAGTAGTTAATTAAAACAATCCACAAGAGGGCGCAAGTCCATTGCAGACAAAATGACGTATTCGGCAAGGCCATGTGACGCGGACATCCAAGATGGCGGTTGGGCAACAGTGGGTGTTAGTTGAGATGGTGCAAGCTTTTTACGAGGTAAGTAGAAAATTGAGTCCGATATAATTATGTAAACAGTTTTACGTTTTGTGTGCTGGATTTGCTGAAACCTGACGGATCGATGTGTCTCTCCTGAATAAATAAATATAATCTAGTTTGTTCTCTGGCTAATACAGGAAGTAAAACAGGTTGCCAAATAGAAAGTGGTCGCGTTTCAAATGACAGTGTATTGTACATTTAGTGTCCTAGATAGGGTGTATCATTAATTCTATCTTCGGGGAATGAAGTGCACTAATGTAGGGAATGAGCTGCCATTTGTATTTAAGCCTTTAATCTCGTTTATTAGCTCCAAGACTACGTTTATTTAATCACCAGCGGCAGCAGAGGCAAAATGTAAATAAACTAAAAATGAGATGAAATCAAATTATATATGTAAAAATTTTATTATATTAAAGATAAAAAGGTTTTTTTTTTGTTAAAAAAAAAAAGTGCTGGGTTCAAACATCGAGATTTACTGTGTTTCGGATTGCATTTATATTCAGAAAAGAAAATTCAAGAAATACGAGAAATGTAAAATAAAAAAAAAATCAAGAAAAATTACCTTGTTTGTATTTTTTATAGTTATCAATGTGACCTAATTTATCTTTTAATATATTAATTATATCGACTTAATAGATAGGGTCTTATAATGATAGATACTATTGTTATTTCTATTATTAAATAATTATAATTAGTTAATAGAATTGTAATCGAATTCAAATGAACCTGATCACGTTTATAATCATTTCATACAAATTCTATAGATTTATTTCTCTTATCTTAAATCCTGTAAATGTCTGCTGGTTGTTTTAAAGTTTATAATAATTTATTTTACTCTGTACATGCCTCCGTATGACATACACTGTATATTCTGTTCATATGGTGTTCAGTATTTTAAACAACATACATATTTAACCTGTTGAAGTTATAAAATCTTTGTACACGTGTTTCTCTGCTCCTAGGCACCAGCGTATCATTTGATTTTAGAAGGAATCTTGATATTATGGATCATCAGACTGTTGTTCTCAAAAACGTATAAGCTGCAAGAGAGGTCTGATCTGACCGATAAGGTAACGGGATTCCTCCAAGTTCTATTATATATCGGTTCAAAATCATTTTACTGTGTGTTTGTTGTTTTCTTGGTCTTATGTATAGTTTATTGTTATGTCACATATACACAGAGTAGGACAGAGGTAAACTCTCATACTGAAAAAATAGAATATAAAGTATAAAAGTATAAGCATCTATCTATCTATCTATCTATCTATCTATCTATCTATCTATCTATCTATCTATCTATCTATCTATCTATCTATCTATCTACTAATAAAAAAAATGATGCTGTAAAATATACATACAGAATGAATTTATTTAATCTGTTAAATTATCGTTATAATTAACTTTCGTCTAATACACAATTTTAAATCCCACCACCACCAAGCTGCCACTGCTGGGCCCTTGAGCAAGGCCCTTAACCCTCCCCTGCTCAGTTATAAGCTCTTTATAAGGGCGTCTGCCGAATGCCGTAATGTAAACGTATCTAATATAATCATATTCTTTTAATTAAACTTCACACTTTTATCATATTTTTTTACTAATTCTATATATTTAAGTCCAGGAAATGTTTGTTGGTTGTTATTTTAATTGTAATTTGTTAATGACATACATTTTTTTAGATGTTATAAAGATAGAGGTCGGGTCTTATGGTAAAACGAGAAAAAAACTGTCGGGTCTTTAGAATGATGAGTTGTGCAACTATTTATATTTGTGATTTTATTCATTCAGGTTTATGAATCGATCCCTTTTTTCAGAAATAATGCGCTCGTCCTGCAAAAAATCTATCAGTGAAATGAGAGATGAACAGACTAAAAGAAATGCTGGTCAAGGTGTAATTTGATAAATATGTTTTTATGCTGAGCTCAATTTATTTATTTTTTTAACAAAGTGGGAGGTGGAACCTTCATACCAGTCCAGATATAAACATTTGCTCTCTGTGCTTGTTCTTTCCATCCGAATGTGTCATGGCAGTAAATTTTACAGATTAAGTAATAACCTGTGGGAAAACTATTATGCTTTTTTATTCGATTACAGTTTTGTATTTGTAGTTTTGCCCCAACAACATTTTAGCCAATTTCTAAATAACAGTCCAAAGGTTTGTGCACATCCGATGAGTCACACACACGTAGGAACACATGTACACCTACTCATTCATGCAATTATCAAATCCTCCGATCATGTGACTGTAGTGCATTTAATGAAACTCAAGAGGCTGGTAATCTGCCTGTATAATGTTCACATCAACCATCAGATTGGGGATTGAGATTGCAGTAGAAAAGACATACCCTGGTCTGATAAATCTGAATTTCTCCTGAAGCAAACAGGGTAGGACAAGAATTTGGTGCCATCAGCATGAATCCGTGGCCTCAAACTGCTTAGTGTCTACAGGCTTGGGGAGATGTGTAATGGTTTGATGGTGTAATGGTTTGGGAAGCGATTTATTGGGATACTTTGAGTCTGTTAATTCCAATCAATCATCTCTTGAATGCCACAGCCTATCAGAGTATTGCTGGCAAATAAATGCTACTAGAAAACCAGAGGCTGACCGATTTTACTGATACTAATGGCTAGATTGGGTCAAACTTGCTGATAACTAATTAACCAATTAAAATGTTATTAAAATGGATACTGGATATAAAATACAAATATAATACTTAATGTAAAATAGTACTGAACTTTATTACAAAAACAAAAAAATAGTACTGAATCATGAAAATGTGCTGAAGAAAATATAGATATATTAATTATTATTAATAAGAATTTAGGAAAATACGACGTGCATTCAAACCGAAGACAAAGGTAATTCTAAAAAATAAATATATCCCCAAAAAAAGACAGTTTAAATAAACAGCCTGTGGCATAAGTGATTTGCCTCTAGAGGCCGCTGTTGTACTGTATAACGCAAACCGGAAAAACTGTATGGGTTTTTGCCAATAGTTCCAGCAATCAACTATCCACACCGATGAATCTTTCAACCTCTAAAGAAATCCCATCACAAACTGGTTTCCTAAACATGACTGTTCTGAGTCTTCACCTTTCCAACATTGTGATCATTTCTGAATGACCCACAAAAAAACCTTTTAATGCTTAAACACTTGCTGCTTGTCTAATGCTCTAAAACTGAAACCTGTGTATTGGTAAATATTTTAGGAGAAAGAGGAGTTAATTGAAGAATGGCAACCAGAGCCTCTGGTTCCTCCTGCATCGAAAGATCAGCCGTATCTGAATTATGACGTTGTGACTGGGTAAGTTGGCCTGGAACACCTTCCATTAGGGTTCATCGGTACTACATTATTAACTCTGACATGACTGATTACCGCAGTTCTATCGACTCCGAGCCGAAAGAATAAATACGTGCTGCGCTCCTACTTGCTGCTAATAGCAGTATTTTTCTTTTACAGCTCTCCAAGCCACAAAATGATTGTTAATGGCAAAGAGTGCATTAACTTCGCCTCGTTTAACTTCTTGGGCCTGCTGGATAACGCACGTGTCAAGGTTTGTACCATCGCGAATGCAGGCGCTCACCTAATTGCTTTTCCATGCGTCTTAGTTTGTGTCCAGCTCTGATTGCAGAGCAGTGGTCAGACGCAGCTGCTTCAGCGCTCACTGAGTTTTAACTGCATTAATGAATTTCCTTGTGGAAGAACAAAATCGTTTTGCATAAATGGTTTTTATTACTAAAGGATAAAAAAAATGGTGTATTGCAAAAAGATGTCACTGTTTTCGAATATGTTTATTTATTACCTTTTCCCGTTTCAGAAAAAGGCGCTCGCATCTCTTAGGAAGTATGGCGTGGGCACATGTGGCCCGAGAGGCTTCTATGGAACGTTTGGTGTGTAAAGATTTCTTTCCACAAGCTTGTTTGGGTCTTGAACTCATTTGCATTGCTAAGCGTTCCTTATGTACTGTGAACATCCCTTCTTTTAGATGTTCACCTGGAGTTAGAGGAGCGCTTGGCTAAGTTTATGAGAACAGAGGAGGCCATCATCTACTCTTACGGCTTTGCAACCATAGCTAGCGCTATTCCTGCCTACTCCAAGCGAGGCGACATCGTATTTGTGTAAGCGCTGGTGTATTCTACGCTTCCTTCTTCTCAGCCTTCCTGCTCTGTTCTGCAAACTTCTATTGTTTCCCGCTTGTGTTTTTCAGAAGTTTGTTGAACTTATCGTTCTGTTATTCTCCAGATGCACCGAACTTTGGTTACACAAGTAAAAAGCTTGTTATTGTGCGCTGTTTGTGACCCTGTTCCCACAGTGACGAGGCAGCGTGTTTCGCAATCCAGAAAGGTTTACAGGCTTCACGGAGCTTCATTAAGTACTTCAAGCATAACGACATGGAGGACCTGGAGCGGCTACTCAAGGAGCAGGAGCTGGAAGACCAGAAGGTGGAGACACAAGAGTCACGCATATGCCGTGAATACGTACTGTGGGAGGAAATCTTGTGCTTTCAGTGTAAGAACTGCAGTAACTGTAGAACAAGAGCCACAAATAATCCCACAGGTCTGTCATCTTTAGGCAGATGGAATTGACCTCTGTTTGCTAAACTGTCTCCATAACCAGTGTGATCTTTGTAGGAAAAATAGTCAAAGCAGGATTCAAATTACATAAACACTAAATATTCTTGTGAAATGGGTTAACGTGTCCAAATATGAAGTCAGAAACCAAGAATTCATCTATTCTTTAGATGTGATATCCACAGTGGTGGAAAGAGTACTAAAAAAAATCATACTGGAGTGAAAGTACTATGAATCCGGTTACTTTACACCACCGGATATCCAATCCAGAGTTTCTACACAAATACGCGAAAGAACGCAATGACGTGCCCTAATCCTCTCACTGATGTGCACTTTTTTTTTTTTTTTTCCAGAATCCACGCAAAGCCAGAGTCACCAGAAAATTCATTGTAGTGGAAGGACTGTATATGAACACCGCAGACATCTGTCCACTTCCACAGCTGGTGAGAAAACAATTACATTCAACTTCATGGCATTTGGCAGACACCTTTATCCCCCTATCCTTCATTGCTCAGGGGGTCCAGGAGTGGCAGTTTGGTGTGGCTGGGATTTGAACTCATGACCTTCGAATCCAAAGTCCAATGCCTCAACCACTAAGCTCTACCACCCCTTCTTAAAAAACACACTGTCCACATAAATCGTTGTTGGAAAACTGTGCGTCTGGAGAAATGACCAGGCATGTCTGCTTTTCCAGGTGAAGCTGAAGTACAAGTATAAAGTTCGCATCTTTTTGGAGGAAAGCATGTCTTTTGGTGTGCTGGGAGAGCATGGACGCGGTGTCACGGAACACTTCGGAGCGAATGTAAGTAAAAATATCTGCATATTGAACAGTACAGTGGAACTTTGACACTCGCGGCCTCCATTTTTGGCGACTTTTCAAACATTTCAAAACAGGGTTTGTACTAATGAATTACATAATGTTTGAAAAACAATTTTATTGTTGTATTATTAATTTAAAGTAGTAAATAAAACATTTATGACGAGTAATTCTCACTTCTTGTTGAGTTTACAGTACAGCAAATGTACAATTCCCCCTTTTGAAAATGTAACCATCAAAAGGAAAGAGTCAAAACGAAAAAAAAATTTGGGCCATAGAAGGTAAGAGTATCGAGGTTGCACTGTACTTGAGTTTTTGAATGTATAAACGATCGTGAGCTCAAATATGCACTAATCCTTAAAACCAAGACGCATGTTATTGAAAAGCCAGAAACAGTTGATTTGAGTTTTTAATATCCTAAAATATAAATCGACTTCTACACCTCAACAACCAAGATCAACCCAACAGCAACAAAAAAAAGATTAAAGCAATATTTAAAAAAAAATCTTCAATGGACAAATAAAATGAAAGTAAATATCGGCTCTTTTGCAGAACCTTTAGGCCGATGTGCTAAAGGTAACGCTCGTTGTCGATTTAAATATAGTGGAGTCAAATATGTGCATCTATTAAATCATAAATGTAGTAAACAAAAAGTAGGCAAAAAATAGCGTCAGTACATTTTACTCGTACTTTACACCACTGTAAATAAAAAGCGATTAATACAATCGTGATACGATTCTTTTTTACAATCTTCTTCTTCTTTCGGCTGCTCCCATTAGGGGTCGCCACAGCGGATCATCCGTCTCCATACCACCCTGTCCTCTACATCTGCCTCTTTTACACCAACTACCTGCATGTCTTCCCTCACCACATCCATGAACCTCCTCCTTGGCCTTCCTCTTTTCCTCCTACCTGGTGGCTCCATCTTCAGCATTTTTCTACCAATATAATTCATGTCCCTTCTCTGCACATGTCCAAACCATCTCAATCTCGCCTCCCTCACCTTGTCACCACAACATCCTACATGTGCTGTCCCTCTAATAAACTCATTTCTAATCTTGTCCATCCTCGTCACTCCCAACGAAAACCTCAACATCTTCAGCTCTGCTACCTCCAGCTCCACCTCCTGTCTTTTACTCAATGCCACTGTCTCTAATCCATACAACATCGCAGGTCTCACCACAGTCCTATAAACTTTCCCTTTCATTCTTGCAGATACTCTTCTATCACAAATCACTCCTGTCACTCTTCTCCACCCACTCCACCCTGCCTGCACTCTTTTCTTTACTTCCCTAACACACTCTCCATTACTTTGCACTGTTGACCCCAGGTACCTGAACTCCTCCACCTTCTTCACCTCTTCACCCTGCAACCGCATCACTCCACTGCCCTCCCTCTCATTCACACACATGTACTCTGTCTTACTCCTACTGACTTTCATTCCCCTTCTCTCCAGCGCATATCTCCACCTCTCCAGGCTCTTCTCAACCTGCTCTCTACTCTCACCACAAATCACAATATCATCTGCAAACATCATAGTCCAGGGAGACTCCTGTCTGACCTCGTCCGTCAACCTGTCCATCACCACTGCAAACAGGAAAGGGCTCAGGGCCGATCCCTGATGTAGTCCAACCTTCACCCTGAACCAGTCTGTCGTACCTACTGCACACTTTACTGCCGTCACACTGTCCTCATACATGTCCTGCACCACCCTCAAATACTTCTCTGACACACCTGACTTCCTCATACAATACCACAACTCCTCTCTCGGCACCCTGTCGTACGCTTTCTCTAAATCCACAAATACACAATGCAGCTCCTTCTGTCCTTCTCTATACTTCTCCATCAACATCCTCAAAGCAAATAAGGCATCTGTGGTGCTCTTCCTCGGCATGAAACCATACTGTTGCTCACAGATGGTCACCTCTTCTCTCAGCCTGGCTTCCACTACTCTTTCCCATAACTTCATGGTGTGACTGATCAACTTAATTCCCCTGTAGTTACTGCAGGTTTGCACATCTCCCTTATGCTTAAAGATCGGTACCAGCACACTCCTTCTCCATTCCTCAGGCATCCTCTCCCCTTCCAGAATCCTGTTAAACAATCTGGTTAAAAACTCCACTGCCATCTCTCCTAAACATCTCCACGCTTCTACCGGTATGTCATCTGGTCCAACCGACTTTCCATTCTTCATCCTCTTAATCGCTGCTCTCACTTCCTCCTTACTAATCCTATCTACATCCTGCTTCACCAACTCCACATCCTCCAACCTTCTCTCTCTCTGATTTTCCTCATTCATCAGCTGCTCAAAATACTCCCTCCATCTTCTCAACACACTCTCCTCACTAGTCAACACATTTCCCTCTCCATCCTTTATTGCTCTAACTTGCAGTACATCCTTCCCAGCTCGGTCCCTCTGCTTGGCCAATCGGTATAAATCCTTTTCTCCTTCCTTAGTGTCCAACCTCTTATACAGTTCCTCATATGCCTTTTCCTTGGCTTTTGCCACATCCCTTTTAACCTGCTGCCGCATCTCCTTGTACTCCTGCCTACTTTTCTCATCACTCTGTCGATCCCACTTCTGTTTTGCCAATCTCTTTCCCCTAATGCTCTCCTGCACTTCCTCATTCCACCACCACGTCTCCTTGTCTTGCTTTCTATTTCCAGATGTCACACCAAGTACTTTTCTAGCTGCCTCCCTCATCACTCCTGCAGTAGTTGCCCAATCATCCGGCACCTCTTCACCACCACCAAGCCCCTGTCTGACCTCTTCCCTGAACCTCACACTACACTCTTCCTCCTTCAGTTTCCACCATCTTATTCTTCTTTCAAACCTTACTTTCCTCCTCTTCTTCTTCGCCTCCAAAACCATCCTACAGACCACCATTCGATGCTGTCTAGCTACACTGTCCCCCGCCAACACCTTACAGTCTCCAATCTCCTTCAGGTTGCATCTCCTACACAGAAGATAATCCACCTGTGTGCACCTTCCTCCACTCTTATACGTCACCCTATGATCCTCCTTCTTCTTAAAATACGTGTTCACCACTGCCATTTCCATCCTTTTAGCAAAATCTACCACCATCTGCCCTTCCACATTCCTCTCCTTAAAACCATACCTACCCATCACCTCCTCATCACCTCTGTTCCCTTCACCTACATGCCCATTAAAGTCTGCCCCAATCACCAATCGTTCTTTCCTAGGTACACCATCTACCACTTCATCTAATTCACTCCAGAATCTTTCCTTCTCCTCCATCTCACAGCCAACTTGTGGAGCATAGGCACTGATGACATTTATCATCATCCCTTCAACTTCCACCTTCACGATCATCACCCTATCAGAAACTCTCTTCACCTCCACTACACTCTTACTGTACTCTTCCTTCAGAATCACCCCTACACCATTTCTCTTCCCATCCACACCATGATAAAACAGTTTAAACCCACCTCCAATGTTCCTGGCCTTACTCCCTTTCCACTTGGTCTCCTGAACACACAACACATCTACCTTTCTCCTCTCCATCATATCAGCTATCTCTCTCCCTTTACCCGTCATAGTACCAACATTTAAAGTACCAACCCGAACCTCTACTCTCCTACACTGCTCCTTTTCCTGCCGTCTCTGTAGACGCCTTCCTCCTCTCCTTCTCCTCCTTCGGCCAACAGTAGCCCAATTTCCACCGGTACCCTGTCGGCTAACGATACCTGTGGCGGTCGTTGTTAACCCGGGCCTCGACCGATCCGGTATGAAATTCTCATTTGTGATCCGCATATTTGATTTGGCACATGTTTTACGCTGGATGCCCTTCCTAACGCAACCCTCCCCATTTACCCGGGCTTGGGACCGGCACTAAGAGTACACTGTGCCCCCCTAATGGCTGGGTTGATTCTTTTTTACAATATTTGTACTTTATTGGATTTAATGCGAGTTAATATGGAAAAACCTTTGACACAATTTGACACAAAAAAAAAAGCCAATTTCTTTAAATTTTTTATATCTGCCATTGCCACAGGTTTTGAGTTTTAATAGCAGATTAAATCCAAACTTTAAAACGTCAAACTTTTTTCAATTTATTTTAGTTAGTGGAAAGTTCAGAAATAAAAAAATCTCTATGATTTTAAATAAATAACCAATATATTATTGTACATATTTCGATTCATATTTAAAACTCATTCACATTATTTATTTAGATTATTATCTTAATAATGTTACGACTTAAACTGTATGCAGATCGATGACATCGACCTCATAAGCGCCAACATGGAGAACGCAGTGGCCTCCATCGGCGGATTCTGCTGCGGACGATCGTTTGTAATTGATCATCAGGTACCTGAGATTTATGTCTCTTTCAGCACTGGATATTCTTCTCTCTGCAAACCATCAAAGTTTTCATTGTAGTTCATTTCGATTTCGGATGTGCACGGGATTGGAGAAGGCTTTTGTATCATCATCATCATCATTTATATGATCAAAAGCAGTGGATATAACTGGATACATGTGTGCTTTGAAATGTAAACCCGGCTAAATGCAAGATCTATGACCCATCTATGAACATCTGTTATATGCAGACCAGATTTCTGGCTGAAAGAACTTTATGATCAGAGTGACTGCAGGACACACTCATTGAGCAACATTTCCTGGCAGTGAATTGAAATTAATTCCTGGACGCTTTTAGGCAGAATTCCTTATTTAGACATTGCGAAGTCACAGGAAATTTCTCACTGATCGATCATGCTTTTGTGTGTGTGTGTGTGTGTGTGTGTGTGTGTGTGTGTGTGTGTGTGTGTGTGTGTGTGTGTGTTAGCGTCTGTCTGGACAGGGCTACTGTTTCTCAGCCTCCCTTCCACCCATGTTGGCTTCTGCTGCTATTGAGGCTCTCAACATCATGGAGGAGAACCCAGGTAACAAAACACACACACACACACAACTCTGGCATTCAATTTTCCATCCAATATACAGTATAATTCATCTTTCTTTATATAACAAAGCACACAAAAGCTGTTAAAATGCACAATAATATCTAAAGGGAGGAGCAGTTAGTAGATTCATGCGTTTTTGTTACCCATCAGATTACTGGGTTTATTCCATTTCACAATTTTGACCTGGAAATGCTTCAAACAGAAAACAAAGCCTGATATCTTCCTGATTTGGACCATATGTTGAGGCCCATATGAATGCTACAAAAATTATTTTTAAACTTTGAGGACTAAAAAAGGGACTCCTAACTGGCTGCAGATCTAACTCTGGATTTTATAGAACCAGACACGAGACCTCTCTTGATTTATATTAAGCTCTCTATTATGAAAGATGCCGCAATAGTAAATAAATCATTGTTTAATATTCCGATCAAACGGCTCGTCTGCAAGCTCCTGAGCGAAAACCTGTTCTGTTTCACATGCGAGTTGGATTACAGGATACTATTAAAGCAAAAATCTCAAAAATGCATAATTAACAGGCATACTTGTATTACAAGCCCAATTCCAAAAAAAAAAAAAAAAAGTTGGCACACTGCGTAAAATGTAAAAAAAACAAACAACAACAACCTGAAAACCAATAAGGTTCATTGACCACAGGTTGGTTTTAATTGGGTATAAAGACTCTCAGAAGTAAAGATGGGCGGAGCTTCATCAATCAAATTGTGGAACAATATCCGAATGATGTTTCTTCAACATTAAAATAGCCAACCATTTTTTTTTTTTACTTCTATTATGTGCTGTAAATGATGATATTCAACAGTTTTGTAATTTTGTTTTGAGGAACATAGTTCTGATCGTACGAAATTTTTCTGTTTAAGACAACTTGAAGGATTGAAGGACGATAGCAGGTAATTGCAGGAGGATTCCGCAAAATCCACTGCGTCTTAGCAGTCATGTCTCAGCAGTAGGACCTCTGCGTTCACGGCTCCACTCTTATGTCTGCAGAACTTATTTCACTAATTGGGAACCGGCGTTCTGACGACCAAGCTAAACAAATCACTATGAGTTAGATCACTATTAATTACTAGGTGTGACTTGGTTCTTCCTGCACGTTAAAAACTTATTAACTAAAGTGTCTTTTTTTTTTTTTTTTCTTTTCTTTTTTTGCCCAGAGATTTTTACCATCCTGAGAGAGAAGTGTAAATATGTCCACAAAGCACTGCAAGGGTAAGGCATTCTAACTCTTAATATTTTTCCCCATGAAAACAAATGACCATTTTATATGTATATATAAATACATTTATTTAGGTCTAGAGAACTGTTTATAAAATATATATAATAAATAAATAAGAATTATATATATAATTTATAATTTATTTATTATATTATATATAGCCAATAATTTACACAGACACTTCTAATATGATTTTCTGCCATATACACTGATCAGGTATAACATTATAACATTGAGTGGTTATTTATTTTATTAATTATAATATTCAGTGAATATATTTATTGGGCAGCAAGTGAACGTTTTGTCCTTAAAGTTGCTGTTAGAAGCAGGAAAAATGTGTATGGATTTGAGCGAATTTGACAAATTGCGATGTCTAGACATTGCTGGAGAAGTGAATGCTGTTGACGCTCGACAGGTCAGGGCTGTTTTGGCAGCAAAAGGGGGACCAACACATTATTATGCAGGTGGTCATAATGTTATGCCTAATCAGTCTAATAATGCATGTATAGCAATACAATATAAAATTCAGCCCATGTAAAGGAGCTTCCCAGTCACATATATCACATACGCATATCCCTCTACTTGTAACACTTTATTGTAGTTATTGTATTGTTTAGTGCTAAAACTGTCATCATTACAGCTGGCATGTGTGTTACAGAATTCCAGGCTTGAAGGTTGTTGGGGAGACGTTTGCTCCAGCATTCCATCTCCAGCTGGTGAACAGCAGCGGATGCAGGGAAAGTGATGTTAGGAGACTACGCTCCATCATTGACTATGTAAAACACTTCTCTAATAAATCATTTTTTATGTAAAACTTCAGATGGATACAGAATAGCTCTTCACTCTAGCAGTAACAAAACATATAAAAATATTTAACTGGTCTGTGTTAATACTGTAGTTTATTGCTTGCTTGCAGTGTTTGGACAGACAGATCGCTCTCACTCAGGCTCGCTATTTAGATAAAGAAGAGCGTTTCCTTCCACCACCCAGGTGAACACACAACTCTCATCTTGTGTATGATACATATATTTTATATCCTTTTTTTTTTTTTTTTTTTAAGCCTTATAAATAGAGATTTTCACTATCACCAGTCATGATAGATATATAATAGTTCATGCATTTCCTTGCTTTAATATGCCAAAACACATTATAATTGATTGTACTTATGAATGAATGCTTTATATAGTTCTATGTCTGGTTACAAATAAATGGAAGAACACATTCACTACTCTTCCAGAAACCCAATAAGCCAATTATTTTCAAAACAAACAAATTATTTCCAAAACAAACAAAAAGAAAAGAGGGCAAAAAAAGTACATATTTAGAGTTTTGTTTTCTTTCTTTCTTTCTTTCTTTCTTTCTTTCTTTCTTTCTTTCTTTCTTTCTTTCTTTCTTTCTTTCTTTCTTTCTTTCTTTCTTTCTTTCTTTCTTTCTGTTGCAAATGAAGTAGAGATGGAAATAAATTTTTTTAAATAGGTTGTAAGTTGTTTAATGACCCAATGAGCTGTGTAGAAGAAAAGCAGTTTATGGTTTAATTGAGAAGGAAGAAAACCTTTTTTTTTTTTTTTTTTTTTTTTTAATTAATAAATTATTTACATTGAATTATTGATGTTAAGTTATAAAAAGAACTTTGATAAGCTTAGATAATTATTATTTATAGATTTTTTTTTTGTTTTATTTATTTATTTTTTTGAAATATTTAAATAATAAGTAATGTTTTTATAAAAAAGAAAAAGAAAAAAGTACAGTTTAAAAAAAAAAAAAGAAGGTTTTACGTATAAGGACGTAATAAACAACAATGTGTTGTGTGGTTTTCATTTGTGGTTGTATTTACCTAGATGCATTTTATTGAAACACACCTTTTAATTATTTGATGAATTTGCTTTATTTGTGTCTAAATTGAATGTTTTGTGCCTGGATTCCAGCATCAGAGTGGTGGTGACTGTTGAGCAGACTGAGGAGGAAATCGAGAAGGCAGCATCCTGTATTCGAGAGGCAGCTCTTGCTACACTTTAATAAATGCGAACGCTTCCAGCATGATGTCAAACACTGAAATAAACAATAACACATCTGTCCAGCTGCAGACCATCTCTCATTCCATGCCACCCATTCATGGTGCTTTTGCCGTGGCTGTCGGACCTTCAGACATTGGCCTCGGGACACGGTGTCCTGCGTCACGAGAACTGAATTAATGGTTGCAGCTTTTTATTTTGTTATGAATATTAATTCTAAAACACGGTTCTGTTTCGACTTTCGGTTGCACATTGAAATGAATGTAGAATTTCCTTTCACCAAATATATTTATGTTCCATCTGATGCCTTGAATAAAAGCAACGGTTGAACAAACTCCAGTAAATACTAAAAACATGTTTTAAAGCGTTAAACACATGTTCCTTTTATAGACTGTTAGGGATTCTTCCTGAACATTTCCATAAGAAAGACATTTCACCATGTACATTTTGGGATTTTTGTGTTTTTTGTTTTGTTTTTTACAAGAACTTTTTTTTGTCCAGGAAAAAATGTATTACTTTTACAAGATTTATTCTTTTTCCATATATTGCATGAAACTGTCAGCTTGTTTTGACGGCATGACTGCATCTAGGACACGTTAAGAATTATTTATTTTTTTTTATGACAATTTCAGTCTTGGATTAAAAGTAACAGTAAGCAGGATTATTGGTTCTCGGCGTAATCAGATTCTAATAACAGAGGCGACATTTAAATGTTTAATGTAAATCCTTTCTGAAAGTATCTTAAAAAAATAAATATTACTATATTCAGTTTTTCACATGACAGAGCTAAAATAAACGTTTTACCTTGATATACATTTTTTTTGTATCCAATTTCTGTAAAGTGATAGATTTAATTTTGAAGTTGTCAAATCTATCATTAAGATTTTTTGTTTCTTATGCAGTCTGTGATTCATTTTAGAAAAGTCTTTAAAAAAATATGAGAACTTTTACAATCCAAAGAACTCTTGATGTGTCCTTTTTTTTCCTAAGACTGAACAAAGTGCATTTTCTGTGTTGCTGCTAACCGCGTGTGGGATTTTCTTTAATAAAAATCAATTTGTAAAATGGGTGTTGGGTTTTTTTTTTTTTTTCTGCAATTCGGCTTCATGTTGAAAAGTAAAAAGGTTCTTGAAAGATCTTCTAGTCGCACCTTTAGAAATCTGGTTCTTTCAAACTCATATATATATATATATATATATATATATATGTGTATATATATGTATGTGATGTGATTAGAGAATCAGGTGCTAATTTGGATTTAAGTGAGAAATCTGGTTAGTTAGTGAGCTATGAATATGATGACCATGATGATTATTAAGTCTTATAGCACTAGAGAGTAAAGATATGGAGCTGAGGAAGCATGCAAAACAAAAAAAGACTAAAGTGCTGCTGCATCACTCACTTCAGACACAAAATATACGGGAATTAAATCAGAAATTCTTTACAAAGTAACTCTTAGACGCCACTGAACAAAAAGACACGTTTTCCACCATTCCATCATCTATTACCTGTGCGCGCAACAATATAATTTATCACCTGTAGGTGGCGCGTTTCATTTGTACTAGGAACTCGGTTCCATGTTGTCCCGCATTCCCTCCCTCAGGACTGATCCGTGCTCCGTCAAGAAACACCTCCGTTTCTCTTAGTGAACTTTTCCAGCCTTTGAGAAGCTCAAACGCTGTGTTTCAGCTCTCCAGGAATGAAACGCGCAGTTCTTCTGGAAAGCAGCCACAACAAACAAGAAGCTTATTCACAGCGCACCTGTGAGATTTAACCAGAACCTGGACAGATTTCTTGGACATTTTACAAAGATCTAGGAGGAGATCCAGCAGGAGATCCAGACCGAAGAGTTTGTCCCATACCTGTACTGGATGTCGGATGCCCCGTCTATAGATCTCATCTCATTCAACAGATCAGAGTTTATTCCCAGGAAGGATGTGTAACTCAAGGATTACTCGTTTGGCTTTGCGTGATTCTTTGCCCATGTTCCTCCTGGCGTTGTCCGTCTTGGCCACTGCGAGAGACACAGGTAATGGTTTGGTTTTTCGTAATGCGCTCTGGGAGGAGAAAATGGGATATAAGATGTAATAAAAAAAAAAAAAAAAAAGTGTATGTGTATATATATATATATATATATATATATATATATATATATATATATATATATATAATGTGTGTATGTGTATGTGTTTTTCATTTACATTGTTTAAAGTACTGAGAGTCTGAGGATGCAGAGGGATCAAATGCAGTTATCATGCAAGTCTGGGAATCTTGGTGCATTGGCTTGCGTAATTGTTTTTGGAGAATTTTCCATCTCCATGAAAGTGCATGCTGCGTGCATATCTAAAAACCCATACCAACTGAGATCCTGGTCATCAATGCATTCCAGAGATCTCCTTACCAGAAAATCATTAAGATTATTTGAAAGTGATCTTCCTTTGTTGGGAGTCACTAATTCATTTAGTTCCCTGCAGGGGTGTGTGTGTGTGTGTGGGGGGGGGGGGGGGGTGACAGATGTCCATGTTTCCTGTTTTACAGAGCTTGCCCTCTTGGGTCTTGCCATTCCATTTGGTTAAAGGGTTTTGAGGGGGGGAAAGGGGGGTGGGTGTAGATGGGCAGATGTTGAGACCTGCAGGTTGTCTCGGAACACTATCACCCTTTTGCAGCAGGGCTGATTCTTGTCTCTGAGCTGAATGTTTTCTGTTTTAAAGATGGTATGGTGTGGTAAGTCTGAAACATGGGGTCTTTGAAATCTTCAAAAAAAAACCGCAGAATAAATTGGATTTTTATCAGAGAATAGATGTGCGAATAGGCGACAGCCGCATCACTGCGTCGAATTAAAGGTCCACGGGGGGCGTTTGTGCCTAACCACAGGAGGCTGAGCTCTTTTGGCCAACACCACTCGCCCCCCATGAACAAGGTGTGTGGATATTCAACAAGGTCATTGACATGCTAATTGATTTACTTGCTAAGAAGAGTCCTTGAACCCAAAGGCGATTGTCTCAGAGCCAAACAAAAGAGAACTTTTGGCAGAAAAGAAGATTTTTCAAACATTAATTTACATTTCGACCTCCCCTTCTTTGATCGAATGGCTCTGTGGTGAGTGAGTGTGTTTGGACTCTAGATTTCACGATAAGGATTTCCTTGATCAGGGGTTCGAAATTAAAACTGATGTGTGGTGTGTTTTAAAACGTGATAAGGCTCCCAAGCGCCTTGATCAGAGCTTGACATTAAAACATGTTGTCAAATGCTGTTCGAGTCTGTGAGGTTGGTGTTCTGGGCATACAACCATGACATTCCAATTTCCCATCATGCCCAAAACTAATCCAGCAAGGCGAATGGGAACAATAACAGCCAGTCATGATGATTGATGTTGATTTTCCCTGCTGTGCAGCTCACTTAAACCCTGCTTCCAAAGCGGTCCTTGCTAACGCTAAATTAGTTTAGAACTTAAATAACAGATCTACCCAGTTTGGAAGGAGCACATCTGGGCTATATTTACAGTACATATAGACCCCCCCCCCCCCCCCCCCACTGGTGTACAAAAACCGGTTCTGCCAACTAGGACGACCGCTCCGGTCTGATTTATGAAGAGCTAAATTGTTCCAGGACCTGTGAAATGATGAAACAAAGAAGCAAAGTTGCCCTTTTTTTTTTTTTTTTTTTTTTTTTTTTTTACAACACCTTCCTTCCCCCATCCCCTGCCCTGCTTTTGAGCTGTGAAATGAAGCAGAGCAAGTAGAAGTGGACATGCTTGAGAAGGTAGCCAGAGTTCACTGTGTTAATACTGTGCTAACCAGGGCAAGGGTGTAAATCTACAAAGAGCCCAACACACTGTGCCACAACAGAGGATTTGCGAGGGGAAATCCATGAAAGGGATAGCTGATCCTTCGGGAGCCTTGGATACTGTGAATGTCCTCATCAGTAGTTTGACTGCAGGCCTTTAAATCTGATCTGCACGCACACGATTTATGCAGGGATTAGACATTACATTAATGAAAGTATCCAGGTCTGTGAAAAAGGTGGAGATGGGCATTAACGTTATCCTGCACTCGGTCTTCTTGACTTGGAGAGTACAGTATATCATTTGTGCATTTAATGTGCATTTAATCAGGACAGCCTGCATTGCTGAAAAAGTTGATTTCTAGTAAAAAAAAGATTTCTAACCAGCAAATGTCTACAGTTAAGAGGGCTGTGGTCAGCTCCTGGATACAAAATGGAATTTTGATTTGTATTTTTTGTGAATGGTTTTAAGATCTGGATCTACAGTTCCAGAGAAACTCTATTCCAAACAACAAAAATGGCACTTTTCCCCCCTCTTAGTATAGTGACCTGCCAGTGACGGCACATAAGGTGGCTAAATCGCCCTCCGTAAATTTAGAGATGCTCTGAAGTATAGCTGCGGTTTGTAAAATGCAGAAGTCCATAAATATTAGATCACACCAACGTGACATTAGTTATTCTTCAGTGTCGGTTGTTCAGAGAGAAGCATAAGGGACGGAAAAGTTTGGTGATAAACAAAATGGCTTTTTCAGGGAAAAGTCAGTATTCAGTGTGACCTCCTTTTGTCCTTTTGTCATTTTGAAGTCTTTTAAGGGGAAAAGCATCCTGAAGAGTTTGATCTTCTGTTATATATGATGTGATCTGTTTTAGATTTAGGTTGTCTTTTATTTCTTTCTCTGCCCACCTAATCCCATACTGCCTCTAAATGATGTGGAGAGCATTAGATGCTTGCCAGGGTTTTATCAGCTTTTTTTTTCTCTCCAAATATGTTTTTAAAGCGTTAGCAGTGTGCTTGGGATTGTTCTCCTGCTAAAAAATAAAACCATTCTCAATCAGGCATTTTCCAAAAGGAAATGCATGATGAAAGACTTTTACTTACGTGTGTGTGTGTGTGTGTGTGTGTGTGTGTGTGTATATATATATGTATATATGTATGTTTTTGTATCGGGTCACCTGCCCTTTCCTTCTATATGTGGTTCTTTTCCAAACTGTTACCACAAAACTGGAGGCCCTCAATTGTTCAGGACGTCTTTAAATAAAACTTTGCATTCGCTTGAACTGGGAAACCCAAAACCTGCTCCAGCATGGTGATGCTCCTGTGCACAAAGTGAGCTCCTTGAAGATCTGGTTTACATGCTTTGGAGAGGAAGATCTTGCTGCTATAGAGCTCTGATCTCATCCCTACTGAACACCTTTGGGATGAATTGGAACGCTGACTGCACCCCAGATCTCCTCACCTACATCAGTACCTGCCTTGTAGCTGATAAACACAAATATCTATAAGCACACTCCAAAATCTAGTGGATCTAGTGGAACATCTTCCCAGAAGAGTGGAGGGAATTATAAGAGCAAATTGGGACTAAATGTGAAATGCTATGCTCAAAAATCACATACCGTACTTATGATCAGGTGACCCAATACTTTTGGCAATAGTGTATTATACTAATATATATATATATATATATATATATATATATATATATATATATATATATATATATATATATATATATATATATATATATATATATATAGCAGGCTTAACTGAAAACCAGTTCAACCTATTCATTTCTCTTTTTTGTTTCTGTTGGTAGATGATTTAAGTCTGTGGAATTTCTACTGTCTCCAAGTCCTAAGATTTCTTCTGACAGTTTAAGGACCCCAATTCATCCAGACTCCATGTTAAGCCCATAAAGCGACATTTTTTCCAAGGGCCACCCAGCTTTAACTCTCGAATAAACTCGCTAAGCCTACTGGAGCCAGGAATCAGTCTGAATCAACACTAAGTTTATTTTATTATTAATAGAAATATTTCCTCCCCTTATAAACCTCTCTCAAACCTTTACCTCCAGCAAAGGGGTTGTGTTTAAATGGCCTGGAAGGGTTTTATAGGTTGGGGATGTTTAGAGCTATGTTTATATTACTGGTGTAGTGACCTAACCAGAAACAAACTTCAGGGGTAATTAGTAAATATGATTAATTACATCATTGTATATTTCCAATTATTTAGGGTGTATGCCAGATGGTCAGAATAAAACAGTGTTCTGAAAAGTGGTTTTTGAATGGAAATATATTACACCTCCACTTATACTCATAAATGCTTGAAATGATATCGTGCTCCAGGGTTAAGATTCTACCAGATTAGAAAAAAATGATTGGAAGATAAATCAGAATGTTAGCATTATTACTTGACACTGAATGATTGGCAGGAAAATCCTATAACAGGCAACAGCCGAGATATAATGGGATTTGGTTGATTGGTTCCTATGTGTACTGCACCTTCTGGGTCGATCAGAACACCTGGCAGTGAATTCCACACTAAAAAAAATTTCCGAACCCATAATTGATCCGATGACAGCACGTACACACAGTTCTAATCTCCCTCTGATGCGCCAATGATCCTCTGACATAAACCCGATTTTTGTATCTTCTTACCTAAACACTGACACATCATTAGCTGGTCTAATCCATGCTTCCTTGAGGTTGCATGGAAGATGCTTTCATTTGTGCTGAAACTGTACAAACAGTCTGTCATTTCAAACCTCACAGCTGGTTGATTATTTTCCATCTGGGGCGACGGGAGCTTAGTAGAAGATGCAGGGACTGGGATGTCTAGCTGACATGGCAATTTTTGACACAAAGACCCACCAGCAGTGGAGCACGTTGTGCCCCAGTAGAGAAATATTAATGCGGTTGCCTTCTGTTGGAAAATTGGATCGAGTCGCAGTCCATGTTAAAAAACTGATGGGAATTATTTATTTGGTAATTTGCAGGAAGCTCCTTATGTTAAACAGGTTTAAATCCACTTTGAAAGGTCTTTATTTGTTTGTGGTTTGTTTCGAGAGGTTGCCCTGAAGAATGTAATATATCAGTAAGGAAGCAACGAATCTAGACTTTTTTTTTGCTGGAAACTTTATTGATTTAATGTAATTGAATCAGATTTCTTAGATAATGGTTAAAACGGAAACTTTTTTTTTTCATTTTTTTCCTCGTCTTCTCTTTTTTGCTGCTCTCATTAGGGGTCTCTACAGCAGATCGTCCATCTCTATACAATCCTGTCCTCTACAAAATTAAACTCCTTGCTTGGCCTTCCTCTTTTCCTCCTTCCTGCTGGCGCAATCCTCAGCATTCTGTTACCGATATACCCCACATCCCTCCTCTGCACATGTCCAAATCAACTCAATCGCACGTCTCTTAAAACATCCTACCTGCATGGTCTAGACTAATTTCTAATCCTGTGCATCCTCATCACTTTCAGCATCTGCCACCTCCAGCCCCACCTTCTGTCTTTCTGTCAATGACTCCGTCTTATAGCACGTATCACTAGAGTCTTAGAAACTTTCCCTGTTTCACTCCTGTACACACTTTTCTATCGCAGTTCAAAATGGAAACTCAGTTTATTTGAATTCCAATAAAATCAGCAAAAATCTAAATGTTTTTTTACTATAATTTTTGCCTCATTTTCTCGGTTAATGATAGTAAAATATGTTGCAAGATTGCTCACAGGCCTCAGACGTAATCATTCGGGTCTATAACCGTTTTTACTGCTAGGCCTGTTAAACAACATCTTTGGATTTGGAATTTTGCTCACACTGAAAGAAAGAAAAAAATCGGATTAGTTTATTTCTACGTACGTGGCGCAACGAACTAATTACGAAGATGCAAAGTGCATAAAATGTAGCGGCAAACACCCTGCTGAGAAAAAGACCCAAAAATGAGTCCGGCCTGTCAATAAATACCAGGTGTTTGACTGATTGTTTAGCTGGTGTAATTCAGACACTTTAAACAATACCTTGACGCTATTTAAAAGCACAGTTGAAGCAGCGTGATCGAGGTTTGGTTGAACAGCATTTGAGTAGCTGCTAATCTTTTTCAAGGCGATGGATAAAGATTGATATGCCCAGGGGCTGGCGTGCGGGTGAAACTCGCAGAAGTGGATAAAAGGAAGTGTTTAGAATTTGAATGACATTAAAAAAAAAGATTTGACAAGCTACAATTGTCGGATTGTTAAACATTTGGAAAGGCTGCTGGTTAATAATTGTAGCAATATGAAAACAGGTGTTACTGCTCTTGTCATGTGATTTGTGTTTCTCTGCTTCGCTGTTGAAAATCGGACAAAAATTGCATGACAACGGTCGTGTTCCTCCTTCTGTTAACATTTATAAAGCAAATCTATGTATAAGGAGTGAGAACTAGCCGTTCCCGTAATGAGAACTCGTCAGGTTTATTGCGTGTTTCGTTCTTGCCGTAACTGATGCCATAACTCGAGACATTTCATTACCTCACGTTTATTTTGATTTACAAGTCACGTTTTATAGCCCTTCTTTTTTTCTTTTCGCAAAGTTTTGACATCGCTGCACGTTTTCGTGTCAAATAAACAATTTTTACGGCACGCTCTTGAAGATAATCAATAGCTAGGACAGGTATGAAATTTCCTTCTCCTTCAAGTGGCTTCCTTCTTCTTTCCACCTCTCCTGCACTAACACAATGTCGGTTTTGGCCTGTCCAGATAACATCTGTTTCCCCCCCCCCTCCCCCCTTTACATGAACTCATCAAAGATGTGTAGAAGATCATCTGTTGGAGACTTGAAACAGATTATAAAAGTCAGCCAAATGACGCTGGAGCACAGAGAGTCTTTTATGTGCGTCCATCATGTATCTTTCCTCACTGATTTGAGGTCCTCCAGCTGTTTGCATTCCATCAGGTGGCACCATAGCCTGGCAGTGAAGCATGTAGGGGAAGAACAGAAAGCGTTGAGTGAAAATTGGATTGTTGTTTGGAGTCAAACAAACAAACAAAAAAAAAAAGACCTTAAACTGTCCTGACTATGTGCTGCTTTGACAGACAGAAGAGGATGAAATACTTTTTGTTTAACGTTCAAGATCCTGCTGTTAGACGTTGCATTGGATACAGCTTGTTTCTGGTGAACTTGAAATGAACTGCTTAATTGTGTCTCGACAATGGGTGAAACTTTTGTCTAGAAAAGTTCTGGGGACTGGAATGATGACAACAGACGAATAAATCAAGATAAAAACATTCGTGAACAATGACACCACGTCGGTCTGCGCAAACAAGGTTTCTAAAACGCGTCCTTCAATATAAAAATCTGTTTTGGATTTTAGTCTTTAAAGGGGAATATTTTGTGGAGAACTTTCCAGCAATCGTGAATGTTTCGAAAAACGGTTTCGTAAACCACAGCGACTGGCTTTTAAGTCACTTACAGTATCTCACTAAACCTGTTAGTAGAAAAGTAAACTGAAGAGTGTGGTCTCACAAGCTGATGATTATAATTGCCAGTTATGATGACTCCCACATCTGGATTTTAACCTCACGCCTTATATTTGCCGTCGTATAACGATTGCAGCGTTCTACAAATAAATTTCCGAACTGAGTGACCGTATTGCTGTGTCACGCAACCCTCAGAGGAACCTGCTGAAAGCACACCTGTACAAAGATTGTCCGTTCACCAAGATTAGGACGAGACAAACCTTTCGATGCAGACGAGAAACGAACACCTCGTATAGAAATAAACTGAATTTTAGAAACATATGGAGCAGATTCCGTCACAAGCTATTATATAAATAAACACAAAAGGGAAGGAAAATAAAGTTATTGTCGTGACCCTGAAGCTGATTATTTTCCCACAGCGGCATGTGCTGAAGTGTTTTTATTCCTCTTTTACCACAGCACTTATTCCAGCGATAAAAATCTTTACAATTATTTAAGAATTTCATGCCAAATGTCTTTATTTTTCTTTTAACAGTTATGTTTTATGTCACGGAACCTCCATGGTCCTCCAGTACAAAGTTTACCTGATGCTGGATTAGTAGGAAACAGTTCTACACAGTTTTCATTACAATGAGAACGTTAATAAAACTTTATTTACATGAATATAAACCTGTGATCGATTTCTGCGAGTTGCAGAAAATGATTTATTGCCAATCAAAAGCATATTATCTGATATCAAAGATCTTTCAGGAATTGTTGGAGAACCTATCACCTCCAGCATATCGCTTTTGCTTGAATGAATTAGCGCATATTTTTTTTGCTTTGTTTTTTTATGAAGAAGGAGGAAGTATTAATTCTGTGTCTGTAAATTGTTTTGCCTGTATAATCTGATTGTTTGAAATATGTTCGTCCTCAGAAAAGGAAAAAAAAAACACTTTCATTTCATCTTCCTACGAAATTCCAGTTAGCTTGGGGGGAAATTCCTTGGTTAAAGAACCACAAGGAAATTTCTGAAGCAGCTGAGAATGCTGTTCCATAATCTACAATTTTAACCAGCACATGTTTTGAATAAACCACCAGCATGGAGAAAAACTCAACAGACATGGTACACTTGAGTAGAAAAAAAAAAAGAAAGTTCCTCAACGGTTTTTGGGGTGCGTAATGGACCTTTTTGGATCTTGGATTTTTTGAATTGGTTTGTACTTTTGTTTTGTTTTTTTAAACAAGGAAACCTTTCTTTTACAAGGCTCTTCATAGAACCATTAAGACATTCTTTCTTTTAGGTTTTTTTTTTTGTTTGTTTTTTTTTTACCATTCAGTTCCAGTCAGCTTTTTTGGAAATTCCTTGTTTTCAGAATCATGGGGAACTTTCTGAAGCAGCTCAGACTTTGCTGTTTTATAATCCTCAATTTTACCCAGCACATGTTTTGAATGAAACACCAGCATGGAGACAATCGTTTGAACAAATGGCTGCTTAAAGGTTTTTGGATGCTTAGTCGTTCATTGTGGGTTGCATACTTAATCTTTTGCTTGGCTTTCTGTAGAACCATAATAATTTTTCTTTAGTTTCTCAGTTGCTTTGGAGTATTTTTCTTAATTTTTGCAAACCAGTAAGTGCATTTTACCAAACAATTTGTACAAACAGAACCACACCATCAGTCCTTGTAATCTTTAGTTTATCTCTAAAAAAGTAAATATTTGTGTCATCTCATTGCCATCAGAATCACAAGTCCTTTTATCATTGTTCACAAACAAGATGGTCAAAACGTCGCACAGTTTCAGTGTTTTCTGATGTAAACTACGGTTTGGATCACAATGATTGAAAATGCACAAGGCCGAATTTCTTCTGTGTGGCATCTATAAATAGATGCCACACGTTTATTATATATATATATATATATATATATATATATATATATATATATATATATATATATATATATATATATATATATATACATTTCAACGGCACAAATGTACACAATACAGTGTATGTACTGTTTATTGATTTCAAGAGGATTCACACTTTTACACTGTACTCTAGTGTTTGTTCATTTGCTGGTTGTGACATTAACAATTAATAACGTAGGAAACAGCAGACAATGGTACACAATCAATTAAATGAATGTACCAAATCATAGGAAACGAGACATTTCCTTTATTATGTGCCAAAGTGACTCGGTGATGATGGAACCCTAACCCTACCCTCTCTCTCTCTCTCTCTCTCTCTCTCTCTCTCTCTCTCTCTCTCTCTCTCTCTCTCTCTCTCTCTCTCTCTCTCTCTCTCTCTCTCTCTCTCTCTCTTTCTTTTTTTCTTCTTTCTCTCATTCACATATGTGAAAATCTGATGTCATGACATTCAGCCCAAACTGACTCACACATGCAAACATGTACACTCCGAAGCAACTGTAAAAAACTGTAAATAGCTGAACTAAAGAATAGTTTATAGTGCTAGATTGAGCCTTCTTTCCTCAGAGTGCAGCCTGGGAGATCAAACAGGCTTGTGTGCAAAGAGTGTATTATTGGTTAAGAATTCAATCAGGAAATTCTCCAGAAACTATTTCTGTTTTTCAGCATCTGGGCCTCTGTTTTTATGTTTATCGAAGGAATCGGAACCTGATTTTTAAAAAGTGCCACACTTTTCCCTTGGCACCTAAGTTTGTCTTTTAATATGTTACCATTGTTTATTTTTATTCTGTTTCTAGTTGATCGGAATGGACATTTCCATCCACTTTCCATATGTGCTGTGGAGACAGTTGAAGGCTGTATGAAGCAGTTTGGTCTTATAACAAACCATTCTTTTTAGTGTGCTGCTGTCTGGTGTTAATTTAGCCTATTAACACACACACACACACACACACACACACACACACACACACACACACACACACAGGAGACTGTCTTATTGTGGACTGTGCATACTTGTTCAAGTGTGTAACTGTAAGTCAATGGCAGCTTCAGTTTGTCTGGTTGAGAATGTGCAGTTTTCGTGGTTGTGTATATGCATTGTGTGTGGATGTGCACCATGGTTGTGCACATGCAACTTTTGGTGTTGTATATGCAGTTTGTGTGACTGTGTACATGCAATTTGTTTGGTTGTGCAGATTGTATTGTTGTTTTTATGCAGGTTGTGTGGTTGTGCATGGGCAATTTTTGCGGTTGTGTATGTGTAGTTTGTGTGTGTTGTGTATTTGCCGTTTGTTTGGTGATGTACGTGCAGATTGTGTGGTTGTGTATATGCATGTTGGGTTGTAATGTATAGGCAATTTTTGTGGTTGTGTATGTGCAGGTTGGGTGGTTGTGCATGGGCAATTTTTGTGGTTGTGTATGTGTGGTATGTGTAATTTGTGTGGTTGTGTTTACATGTTTGGCTGTGCACATGCAGTTTTTTGATGATGTATGTGTGGTTGTGTATATTTACATTTTACATTTATGGCATTTGGCAGACAACCTTATTCAGAGACTTACAACTGAGCAGTTGAGGGCTAAGGGCCTTGCTTAAGGGCCCAGTGCCTTCACCACTGTGCTTCAACCTCCCCTTATATGTATATGCAGTGTGTGTGTTTGTGTACATGCAGTTTTCTGGTCATGTTTGTGTGGTAATGTCTGTGCAGTTTGATAGAAACTTGAAGAGCCATTTTCATGATGATGATTTTATATTGTGGGTGACTCAGAACACCCCCAACTCGCCCCCTCTTGCTCTTTAGGCAACGTTTACAGAGTAGCCCAAATGTTCTACCAGGAAATGACATATGGGTAACAGAAGTTTAACAAGCAGGTAGACAAAGTCGGCTGATCTTTGCACACAAAGACAACATTAAACTTTTCGGAATACTTTTTTTTTTAGTTAGGTTGTCCCAAGCAAATGTCTTTTCATTTCTCCCCGGTCTCCTGTCCTCAGGTCTGTTTCTCTATCTAGACTCTTTGGTTTTTATTTTCAGCGTCCTGCTCCACCCCCCCCAACCCCTCCAACCTTTCCGACTTTTTTTGCTTTGACGTCAGCAGATGGAGACTGTTGTTTTAACCCAGGCATTGGGATGAAATTACCATCAGTAAGCTACCTTAACGATGAGGGTTATCTCTGCTGCTGGTTGAAGATAACATCTGAGGGTTGGGTTTTTTTTTTTGGGGATTGGTGAAAATACCATTAGCTTGCAGACGGTGATAAAATCTCGCAGCAGATGAAAAAGCTTTGCAGCCGACCTGCTCAGCTATCACCGATACGCCATTAGCGTAACGACAGAAGTGAATCTGCTGATTGCTGTGTTCGATCAACAACACATCCAGATCATGTTGGACCATCATGGAGTCGATGAAACTAAGCTATGCAGCCAGTAAGGACATGGTGTTGATGCGTGTGGTATGCTTTTTCGTGTATCAGCAACAAGCATAGTCTATGCAGGACCACAAGATTAAGACTCGTACTCAGATGATCGGGTTTCTGTATGGCACACGACGTGATTATATAGAGAAAAGGTGCGATTTAAAAATAAAACTAAACAAAAAACAAAATCCTTTTATATTAGCACTTGAAATGCAAAGGATGAACATCTGGCAGGAATCTACAGGTTGACTAATCATGCCTGACCCGTTTTGACAAGTCTGCAGCTTGTTTCGGGATTCGTCTCTCAATGAAACGCCTGCTTTTTTTCTCCAAGGTTTATCATGGAGATAACGGTACTGATTGTAAATGTTAGAAAATATGTAATTTTTTGTTGGTGTGTGTAGAAAGATAAGGTAGTAGAAACTGGGAGGGCATGTGTTTGAAGAAACTAGTGGCATCTGCTTTTAATTACACTGCATCTGCAGTCATTCGTGGCTTATGTTTAGAGCTCCCTCACTCTTTCAGGCTACCCTCTCTCTCTCTCTCTCTCTGTCGCTCTCGCTCTCTCTCTCTCTCTCTCTCTCTCTCTCTCTCTCTCTCTCTCTCTCTCTCTCTCTCTTTCTTTCTTTTTTTCTTCTTTCTCTCATTCACATATGTGAAAATCTGATGTCATGACATTCAGCCCAAACTGACTCACACATGCAAACATGTACATATTTGTGTCCATATTTTCCTGACAGTTTCTCAGGGTGGAATTTCAGCTCAGGAACACGGCTCACTGGTCAGCAGTCAGAAGTGACTTGTTCTGGTTTGCGAGACAACTCGCATATGTCCCCCTCTTGCAACTTGGCTCGCTTAGATTTCACCAAACCCTCACTACACACACACACACACACACACACACACACACACACACACACACACAAACACATTCTTAAGGAATTCCTAAACTTAGACTATTAATAGGAGCCAGATGATGAAGCCTGTGCATGCAGCAAATTGAAGATGATTTCTGACCAAACATTTTCCCCCTCCTGTTTTCCTTATCACATAAGTCCCTATGCTGTGTTCTGTGTGTTCTGCTTGTCTTGTATTAATCTGTATTCCCAAACAGTTTGTTGATGTTTAGTTCCATGTGGATCCGTGTTTATGCCGTGTTTTTTTGTGGTTGTTTGGGTTAGTTTAGAGCTTAAGGCTGTATTCTCGAGCAGCAGGAATAGTTTATTTAGTAGTTCGGGAAAAGAGGATCATGCTCCACTGAGGATTTTTCGTGTTTGCAAATGCATTTCAAGCATAATCCGTCACAAAATTTTGCCGGAATAAAAACACAACATTTTGGAAAGTAATCAGCGGCAAGTTGGTGAGATGTGACTAACAAGCATTTATATTATAACGGTTCATTCCCAAAAGTGTTCAAATGTTTTAACCTAGCTGTTACTCTAGAGAGAAATTATTTATTTTTAGAACAAGCATGTTAATAAATCCCTATGATTTGACTTGCAGCTGTAACTTAAATCGACTCCTTCTAACGTGTTATAATCAAGAATTCCATGCGCTTAGTATGTAAAACGCACAATATTGTAGACCTTCTACAAAATGTCACTCCAGCTATAGTATCCAAATGGATAAAGCTTGGATTCATGATGATCTCAAGTTCATATGCTGCCAGACATCATTTCAGTGGTTAGATCTAAATAGCTAATGCGGCCTAACTCGAGTAATCTAGCTAACTATATTTTTCACTTTGCTTTTGATAAATAGGTAGACCTTATTAAAAAAAAGAATAGTTGTGTGTTTATTAAATCAGGGAGGCTCCTGAGTATTTTGTGGATTGAATAATTCTGTAATAGGCACTGGATTTATTTTACCTACATTTAATGTAATATGACCCATTTGGCAGCATTAGTTAGCTAGCTATGTTTGGCAGCTTGTTCTGTTTGGTGTGGGTGTGGGTGGTGGTGGTGGTGGTGGTGGGGGGGGGGGGGGTTTGATTCAGCCGTAGGCTGTTTAAAAAGCAGGCATTTTAATGTCACATGTACAACTCAGGGGAAATAATTGCAAACCTTGAAAATGAATACCAGGTTTTTGTGTTGTGTACCGTACTGCTAACATTGCAGCATAATTAGCATTGCTGTATGTTTTTAGTTTGACAAATGGCCTTCTCCCATGGTAAGCATGAATGAGTGTATTTTGACATTGTAAACATTCCTTACTTAAGCCAAGTGCAGCTGCCTTTCACTAAAGAACAGTTTTCAAGCCGGGTTGTTCTTATGGCCTGCTATCATTTTGGATTTTTTTTCTTTCTATACTTAAATTGGCCCATAATCACCTCATTCACTAGACAACAATAGCTTTGCCATCAAGCCAGAGTGCGTTGCAGGGGTTCCCTTTGTTGTGAGAGACAGTAACTCAGTTGAACAAATTACAGGTTTGCCTTCGTGCCAGTGTGTATAGTCTGACTTCCTTTCTGCTGTTTAATGAAAACACTCTTGCCAAGTCCATGTTAACGTAATTCCTAGACAGCCAGCTTTATTAATCTGTCTCTTGCTTTGTGCCGTTGTTTGTGCTCTCAACCGAACCTGATTTGTTAATTAGTGCCACCACGCTTCCTTTGTTCCTTATTTACCTGTCCACTGTGCCATAACTGCTCTCATTATTACAGAAAACAAATGTATTGAGTTAATAGCAAATGTGTGCAATTTCATAAGAAGATTGAAATCTACCATAACATGTTCCTCTGGTTTGGGGCTGTAAATGCCAGAAGGAGATGATCCTTTTTCCAGGATCTGTCCAATCCCTTCAATTAAACTGGCCGTGGTGGTGGTGGTGATGGTGGTGGTGGTGATGTTCCTAGTCTGAACAGAATCACTGCTTGGAAAAGCAAACAGGATGCCAGGATTATGACTGCTTTCTTTTTTTTCTGTAAGCTAAGAAAATGGACAATGAGGTTTTTCATACTGTGGGGAGATTACTAATGCTGTCCTGACATCAATTTATTATGATTTTCTCTGAGGACTCCATTTTCCATGGCTATTCTGGCTACTCTGTGAGTAAATTTTCCACAAATAAACCACTTTTATAAGACTTACGGTTGCTAACGCGAGCAGGATAATCCAAATGTGTGACTTTGGAGTAAGTGTAGATAATGGGTTAGATAATTTGGGTTCGACCCAAATTAAATGGGTTAGACTTCTGACCAAAAGGTTGCGAGTTCAAATCCTAGCACCACCAAGCTGCCACTACTGGGCCCTTAAGCAAGGCCTGTGACCCTCAACTGTTTAGTTGTAAGTCGCTCTGGATAAGAGCATCTGTCAAATTACAGTAATGTAATATAAATGTTATGTAATTTACTAGACACAGAATGAACATATAATAACTCTAACTACTCTGTTCTACATTATGAAGCATTTGTCTAAGTAGCTTCATCCACTCAGTAACATGGCACTTAAAGAGACCGTGCCAGAGGGATTCAGATCCTTAAAGAAATCCTTTTGTTCTGTAATCTGGGACAGTGCCATTGACTAAAGAGCCCCATTATCAGCAAGGCCACCTAGATCATTCCTCAGTCACTCTCCTTGCTACCGGAGATACTCAATCCTTCTCTATTGTGCACACCAAGCGGCTCCTCTTGTGTTTTTCTTTGCTTTAATTGGTTCACCCTTTTCCCTCCGAG
Organism: Silurus aristotelis; assembly: GCF_946808225.1. NCBI lineage: Eukaryota > Metazoa > Chordata > Actinopteri > Siluriformes > Siluridae > Silurus > Silurus aristotelis. The sequence goes on from NC_139591.1 coordinate 2,523,436, forward strand.
GGTTTTCTGGGTCTTTTTAGTTTGGTCCGTGTGAGCAGTCGCCATTTTGTTCCGCCTGTATTGTTAGCAAGGCTTTATCATGTGGTTGTTGAACGTGGTGTTTATACTGTAGCTTGAAAGCTGCGGGTAGTTACCTTTTCACTGTGCTTTTCTCTGTGTATAGTTTTTGCAGGAGAGGTTGAAGGACAATTGCATCCTGAATTACTTTTATATTAACTTTTAAAACTAAAAAAAAGGAAAAGTGGTTTATACTTGTAGCATTTACTTTACAGAAAAGTGAAATACTTTCTTCGTATTTTGCAGTGAACCTGGGATCAGAGCACAGGCTCAGCCATGATACCGTGCCCTTGGGGCACACGTACGGTTAAGGGCCTTGTTCAATGGCTCAAGAGCTTGGCAGTACTGGGGCTTGAACCCCTGACCTTCTGATCAGGAACCACTGCGCTACCACCTCCCAAAACAAAATTAATGATATTTATTATACAAGTTTTATCTTTTAATGATGTTCATAAAAATAAATATTAGTCTATTTTCCCTTTGGTTAAGACTTTCCTTCATTCCCCAAAATGCTGATTTACTACCAGCATATAGTTGTACCAGTGGGAATTAATCCTTCCTTGCAGCATGTTTGTTGTGTAGTCTGTCTGCCACTATCCCCTTGCAAAAATTAGTTCCCAAAACGTTCATGCTGAAACCACTACCAACACCTTTGTGCTAGCAATTTCCCAGATTGTGAAGTTTTTTCAATGGTAGTTATACTATTACAACTGTTTAGGTTTTAGTTGTTGCTTGTAGTGATGCTCTGCAAGGCATTCACAATTAACCCTAAAAATAAAAAAAAGACTCGCCACTTCACCAGTCATAAATAGGTATGCATATTCAGATTCTAACAGGAATAGAAAATCTTTTATTGGTTTAGACAAAAATAACCGACAAAGGAGACAATAGAGGGAAAGTTACTAAGTTGTTACAAAATGTTACAAAGGTGCAGGAAAATGCCAGCGGGATTGTGCAAGGATCGTTGAGCTTTAGCCAGGTCTGAAATGACTCCCATATATGCCAGCGCTACTCATTAATATCCAGATGATTCCTATCATTTTCAGCAGCAGAATGTCTAACAGACCTCCACCTCCACCATCTGGTGCAACAACAACGTATGTAATGAGGTGACTATGTTTAGGTAAAGGGAATGTGTCTGTTAATTATATGGGACATAAAGGCCAGTAAAGAGTGGAAATGGAACATGTATCTGCCTGCGATTGATTTAAAACACAACACAGATGAAAACTTGCAGAATTCTTGTTATTTTATGTTGGTACCTTTCACCGAATCTGTGAGCCACAACTTTCTTATATCAAGTGGTTTATTAATTCATCATTCAGGTACATTATAAGATTTTTTTACTGTACCAAGTGTACATGATGGCATCAGTTGCTCTCCTCGTTTAATTCGTAGTCATTATCTTAAAACACTTGAAGCATTCATTCAGTTCTGTTAGTATTTTAATACTATCTGTTTTACCTGCTTAAATGCCAGAAGTGAACAGTGCTGGAGGTTGTAGAGGGGGTCAAATACTTAAAAATAAATAAAGCTTTTCGGCAAATGTAAGGTTTTATGTTCTACTTGGAACACAATTTTTCTATTAAACTGTTGTTAAAGAGACGGCCGTTGCTGTCAACTCTGTTGCTTGTCCAAGTATAGTATCCCCAGGATGTTACTGTTGGAATAGTGTCTGCATGCCGAATGCACATCATAACATCTCACAAATCTAATGAAATAATTGAAACACTTTTTAAGAACCTATCAGATTTTTTGACAGTTTTTTGTGTGACTTTTTTGTGTTTGATCTGATGCTTTTTTTTTTATGTTCCTGCTCAGTTTATGGAAAAGTTTGTAACATTTACGTTGAGATATTTCGAGATACTATGAGGTAATATATTTCTAGAAAGTAGAAGCATTGAGCTATGAATTAAAATGCACTGAGTTTATTTCAATTTACCGTTTTACTGAATAGTTTTCTGGTTTTACTGAAAACAAATTGTTCTTTAACACAAAAAATTACTGTTGAATATCATTAGCTCTAAAACACACTGTGCTGTTGGAAGGCAGTTAAAATCGATCATTTATAGTTTGACCAGCTATTTTGTGGTGGCGATTCACCTTGAAAATTCACTCTTTAAAATGAGAAATCAATACGACGAAATATTTATTCATTCAGCAATAATTTTACCTCAGAATTTTACAGAGTGCTGCAAGGTTTTTTATTATATTTAAAAGATTAAAAGAAAGGAGGTCATAAATTACACTACTATTTTTTATTTGATTGGTCTCTGGCTCAACACTTTTTTTCTTTCTGAAGACATTTGGGCTTTTCTTGACAAAAATCAGTTGCAGGGGTCAATTCATTCCTGGTACCATCACATCCAAAACACCTATTTACAAAAAAACTCGCTTTGGGTTTGCTTTTTATTCCCTGGTTTAACATGTCAGTGATTTGATTTCTATTTTGCATATTTTTTGATTTGTAAATGTCTTTTTTGCACTGGCTGCAAAACGGACATGTGGTTTTGCTTCTTGTTCTTGGAGTGGTTTGTAGGTTTTGGGATCGACTTAACAAGCCTGTAGGAGTTTTGGAGGTCTTCTCAGGACGTAGAGTCCATGTAAACATTTTATTGAATACGTCACATTACGTTTCATTTACATCTAAAAACAACAAACTAACAATTAAAGCCTAATGTGCCAGGCTTCATATTGGTAAAGAGGCTAAAAAGGAGGTATGAGGTGCCGATTTCTCTCACGTAGCTAAAAGCAAACACTATAAGAGAACTGAGAGTCCTTAAATGTAAAAGAGCAATAAACACTAATTCATGGTGTGGTCAGACAAACTTCAGTAAAACAATCAATCATGTTTTCTGAGTGAAATAATGTTTTCATGATGACGATGATGATGCTAATGGTGGTGTTGATGAACAATAATAGCAAGTTAAACATTACAATAGCCAATAGTCTTTAACCATATAAAACTCAAAATGGGTTTATCCCATGTTCTTGTATACTTGTATAAAAGAGACGCATACAGTCAGGGATGGTTTAGCTTTCTTTAATGGCATGTTTATAATTTATGGATAAATTCTGCAATAGCAGCTTTTTGCAACATTTCCTTTTTTTTTGTTCACCAGTGGAGTTTTCAGTGGAGTTGCTTTGCTTTTTGTGGGTTCTTAGTAACAATAATTTGCTTTTTTTTATCCAAAAAAAATCTAAGAATAAAGTTACAGCAGTGACTATTTATATTTACTATAATGTAAAAAAAATTGTGGATCTTCCACAACATTAGCTATAACTAGAAGCATTTATAAAATGTGATCATTGGTGAATTGCACCAGTGAAACATGAAACTGATTACGTATTAGAAAACTATGGGAAAATAATCGACTCCAGGTCGATCTTGTTGTTTGCATCATGGTAGTCACATGTTTTTGTGGAATAATGACTCGATTGTGTTTGGAAGCTGTATTCCTGTGTCCAACCTGTTGATGAATAGCTGTTGTAACTTATTGCCCTACTTTTTTGGTCACAAGTTAACATTTGGATGAAGAATCTTTCACAGAAACAAAGCCAATTTATAATTTTGAAGAATTGATGAGTGTCATATTTATCGAGCAGATGTTTAGGAAACAGATCCACCATAGATTATCTTGTTGGATTCTAGTCTGCTAACATTTTTTTTTTAACTATGGAATGATTGATAATGATTATGGTGATGAGCCTTATGTTAAAGCCCCAGACTGGAGGAGGAAGCATGTCTCACATGCCTGCCAACAGATGTCAGATATTAAAGAAAAGATAAAGCTCTAAGAAATCTGCCAATTCTGGAGGTCTGTTCCAAGTTTTGTCAGGATGTGTTCCAGTTATTTTACTCTCCTTCCCTCCTTGCTAATCTGTTTGAGGAACACCTGGACAGCCTTCTCTTTTGCTATTGGCTGCCTCCGCTGTGATGTAAACTTAAAGCAGCTGTGGTCTTGGCTTGACCTACTGGCTTGTGGATGATTGCATAAATATGACCTTCGAGACCCCTCATATTGGAAATGAAGCATGTCATTTTTGAAAAGCTTTGCCAACACTGGACCTAATTGTACCGATGATTGGTTTAACCCAAGAGAAAGCACAAGCTCAAGGAACGGAGCAAGAATATAGGCAAGTGTTCTTTCTTCAATCAGCAAGCAGGACATATCTTGAATGTGTCCATTCAGTCTGGATTGGCTTAGACATTTATAGTTTACCCTACTAATAAGCGGAAACCTGTTATGGCTGAATTCAAAATCCGTAATCTTTTAATCAGTGCGTCGCTGAAGACCCAAATTGCACCAGATTCACCTGCCAGTTATTATGTAGTCTTTGAGCAAGTGCCTGGATTGCTCCACTGGTGCTCTGATTCCAACTTACTTCCAAATATAAAAGACCATTTTCTAAGTTGTACTTAATAAAGTAATAAAAAAGGAAGGTGAAAAGCTGAGGTGGAAGGTAAAAAGCGTACTGTTAACTGCTTTGTTACCCCGAGGTAGTAAATTGTTAATTGGAGCAGATTTAACCATCATACCTTCTTTGGTCCTACCTGCGAGCAAGAGCCTAAGAACATCACAGCAAGCAATATTTTTACGGTGTCTGCTGAAGCACTTAGCGAAGTGGACCAAGAGTTTCCGGTATTTTAAAGGTATGGCTAGCAGACAGAGTGGAGGTCAAACTTGGCGGTTTTAAACACTTACAGGCCCATGTAGATCTCCTCACCGGTAGCCATAAACCAGGCCACACTAAATCAGTCGACCCGCTTCCATACCTGCACTCAGGTCTCCATGGGGAACTACTTTTAGCTCACGGACTGTGTAGCTGTGCAGGCTGAGTCCTCTAATTATTTGGAGTTTCCTGCCTCTTTCTTTGAACACATGATTGATTTGGAACCCTGCTGTTGCCCCAGTGGAAAGCATAGTCCCAGTGACTTGAGCAACCTTGAAAATAACAGGGACAGGACTTGTGTCTCTGTGATTGAAAGTTGCCTTGGGCTTTCAGCGCTGACTTGAAATGTGCCCCAATGGAGACAGCTGACATTAGTTATGAATTCGATACATCCCATGAGGAATTACTATTTATTGTTTAATGTTTCATTAATGGAGAGAATACAACATCAGGAAATTTACCTCAGCAACTCAATGAATTAACATTAAATAGATTGCTACTATACACTATATTGCCAAATGTTTGCAGACATGTTCATAAGTATGGTATGTGCTTTTTAAACATCGCATTCCACATATAGTCCCAATTTTCTATTATAATGCCCTCCACTCTACTGGGAAGATGTTCCACTAGATTTTAGAGTTTGCTTGTGGAATTTAGTGTTCATCGAACAATAAAGGTACTGATGCAGGTAATGTGAGGAGGCCTGGGGTGCAGTCAGTGTTCACATTCACCCCAAAAGTGTCCAGTATGGATGAGATCAGAGCTCTATAGCAGGCCACTCAAGATCTTCCTCTCCAAACTGTAAACCATATCTTCATGAAGTTTGATTTGTGCACAGGGGCATTGACATGCTGGAACCATTTAGGGTTTCCAAGTTCAAGTGAATGCAAAATTTTATTATATTGCATCCAAAGACATTTGTAAACATCCCTTTCATATATTAAAGGGTCTGGGTTGATGTTTGAGCCAAAGGAAAAAATTGACAGTATTAATTGTATAAATTGACAGGATTGAAGTCTTGTTCAGTTCACCCCTTTTTTGAGCACCCATGAAGAAAGCGAGTATTTAACAAAAGATTCCCAGTGAAAAAAACCTGGAAACATTCACTGCCCTAATAAATTTCCTAGGATCCAGTTGTTACAGTGTCTCCTTTATGAAGCCAGTGCTCTCCATCAAAAACTTGCTGCTTTTCTCGAGTATGATGAACACTTTAATCTTTCATTGTGGTGTCAAGAGAAGAACAAATGAAATATTACTAGATCGCAAAAGCTCACACCAGCTGTAAAACATCGAGAACGCATTGTTGTATACTTAGAGCTGACTCAGTACCTCAGCAGCTTGTAACCATTGAGAAATCTGGAAATTTCCGCAGCAGAATAGGATGGCGTCGGTCTGTGATCTAAAGCTCAACCGAGGGTCAGGAATTCAACACGACTGATCCAAAACACAGAGATTAATCCTCAACAGAGGTTCAGGAATTCAACTTAACAGTTGTGGAAAGCACAGGGGATTAATCACTTGAGTTTAGCCCGAAGAAATGCATCTATCTGTAGTAAATGCCTTATGCTTGCCAGGTGAATGTCAATCCTGGAAACATTGTTTGCTGAGGTGGGAATACACCTTACTTTGGATGCCAATCTATCTATTGTTTATTTGCCAATTTGTCTACATTTTTACTTCACCTTATCCCAATTTGGTCATTTTTTCACGTTCCCACATTGATGAATGCTAATGTTCATTCTCTGAGACACAAATGCTGGATCCCAGTTTTCCTGTTTATACTTCACTAAAAGCGTGTACCTTTTTTGGGTGAAGAAAAGTTCAGTTTTCAATTTTTCTATCTTACGTTGACATTAGCAATACGACACAAATTTTAATACAATTTGTAAAATACATCCTTCACTCAAGTAGAAAATGAAGTTCTGACTCCACTTTTTCACTCAAGATAAAGTACAGAAGTTCGGGCTCTTACATGTACTTCAGTAAAAAGTAGTCCTTACTACTACCTGTTTTAGTGTCATGCTGGAAACTGAACCATACATCATATTAATATATTAATACAAAAGAATTTCAAATGTTACCTCATGAATGTATCCAGGCTGAACATCCACCGTATAGAGCACAAGCAGAGAAAAGATGATGGTGATCAGGAATGTCTCTGTTCTCAGTCATGTTTACATCACTGACTCCCTCCGTCTCATCCACGTTAACCCCAGACTACTTACTGCCTTCTGTTTTGCTTGTTGTTAGCTTCATAGGCTAGCCTACGTCTGTGGTGCATGATAGCAACGAAAAAGATACACCAGTGGTAGATTAAAAAAAGGCATGCAATACTAATAACTTTGTGTGCTGAAAACAGAGCGTAATAAGAAGAAAATGTATCATCATGTCACCAAATAGATAACATAATCGATTTTTGCCATCTCTGAAAACCCCAAAAAGTTTTTTTAAGCCTTTTATGAACATTTTTGTATTCCTATGAAAGAACTTTTCAAAAATACTTAATAAAAAAAACATCTTTTTAAACCTTTTCCCCATATTTAGAACTGAATAAATCGTCTTTCTGAGTAGGAAGTCATTACTGTCTAGTTTAGCATCTATACATAAGGAGGATATTTTAACCTTCCTCTCCTTTCGAGGGCGTATAATTGCTTAATAAGCCCTGATCTCGGATTAGTGAGTTGTTCGTGCTCAGACCAAAACACCTCAGAAGTGTTATGACAAGCGCCCATCAAATAAACACCTACTTTTATGAGATGACCTTTGTAAATTCGTGGTGGACATTTGATTAATGTTGCAATTAAAAAGCAGTTTGCACAGGGTAGCAATGTCATCCAGATGTCGTGCTGAGAAAAAGCAGAACTGACTTTGGGTTGAAACTGTGTCTCATATTCCAGTCTATTTGGCTGCTATTTGTTTCCGATGGTATACAGTTTTCATGGTAGTGATTTATTTAATAAAATTAAATTCTTTGTAAAGGATTCTTTGTCTCTTTTAGGGCACTGTTTTCAATTAGTGATGATTAACGGATATTACTTTGATTTTATGAAGCGTTTTGGAAAAAAGAAAAATATACCAAATGCAGTGTGCAGTCTTGTTACAATGTGTCTAAAAGTCTAATCAAATAAAAGTAAAAACTTTTTTAACAGCGAAAAAACTCCAAAAAAAACTCTATTGTCAATGACTTGCATTATTTTTATTACTTTATTTTTAACAGATATTATTTAATATTTAGTTAAGTTCAACACTTCAAGCAAAACATACTCAAGTAAAAGTAAAATTACATATTTTAAAAACTACTTTTAAAGTACAAGTACACAAAAAAGTACTCAGTTACACTATCAGGAGTAAATGTAATTCTTTACTTTCCACCTCTGCTTACCTTGTGCCCTTAATTCCAGCTCATAGAATTTGGAACCTTCCTTTTATCACCTACACAGTTTGGTTTCATGATATCCAATGACCCATTTGGGTTCTCACAACCTCGTAGTCCTGATCTCGATTCTCGCCTGCTGGTTTCGGTTGGAATCGGATGATCTGTGAGAGAAGTCCTCCAACTGCAATCCAATGTTTTGCAGTTTACAGGTAGTTGAGATTTTCTAAATCCCTGGCATGTTGACCCAATCCTGTCATGTTCACATGAACGTGGTGCCCTTCAGAGATTTTTTTAAAGACTGTAAACTTTGTGTAAGGTGCTAAAAGATACACAAATGGAGTATCTCGAAGCTTGGAGAAGCACACAAACCCAGGAGGTTGTTAAACTGTTCTCATGAGAGGCCTGCCAAAAAAGGTGAGTGGCAGTTAGCAGTGATACATTTTTTACACTGGTGTGTGGTCTGTTTGGAGGTTGAATATAAAAACTGCGTACAGCTCTGCCTAATGGTCGCCATTTTTTTTAAATAATGCTGTGCAGAAATGTGTAATCAACCAAAAGAAATGTAGGGGTCTTGATCTAAAATAGATTTTTAGTACTGTCTTGTTGACTCTGATATCATTCCTGCTGTTGGAGGACCATCACTCAATTAGAAAGCCAGTTTGGCTGGAACAAAAGGGTCTTGCTTTAGGGTCAAACGTGAAATGGTGGGCTGAGACAGGACCATTAACAGGGTTTCAATGTGACCAGAGTTGGAAATTAACAAAGAACAAAGAGTCCTAGAGGGAGGGAGTGTAAGTGTGTGTGGGTGGGGGGTGGGGGGGTGTTTAGTGGGGCAAAGAGAAAAACACCTATTGAAAAGGAGTTTTAACTAAAAGAGGTAGAGGAGAGGGATGAGGCTTACCAGACGGCCCTTTCTTGTGCCCCCATTGATGGAGTGGTCTGGCTCCCCTTTCCTCAATGGACGTATTCATGGTCTGGCCAGTTAGATGGAGGAAGGTAGCTAGAGCAGATATTTCTTTGCACTGGACTGATGGCAATATAATAATCTTTAAACACAGGGAATTAATGTCAAACTAATATGAGCAGATTATTATTGACGTAATATAAAGCCGAATATTTTGCGCTGCCCCAGTTTGAAACACAGCTGAAATATGAAGAGGGGTTTGAATTCTTTAAGAAACGACATCCACGTTTTAGGCATTTTTTTCTAAGCGTTTTGTAGCCCTTCAGTTATGTTTTGCCTTATTTCTTATGTTTATTGAAATGTGGGTGGGAGAAGAGATGGGCTGCTGTTTGTGGGCTCAGACCCTTTCAAGTTTAATTGCAGTTGTTCACAGACAGTAAAGACTTCCTCTGGTGACTTCTAGACCGTAAATGATTTCCTTCAACTTTGGCTTTGTGATTTTCTCTTTTTTTTTTTTTTACTTTTTACTTTTTTTTGCAATTCAGTAACTACATGTTCAAATGTGGTCAGCTCACTTGGGAGCAAATTGAAGGAAATAGGCCTTATCTGAGTTAGCAAGGTTATTTAATGTAGAAAGAGGGGTTTGGGCAGGGGGGCACAAGTAAAACCCTTGTGTACAATCATTTATTTCTGTTTAGTCGGGGGTATTATATCTTTAATGTTATTTTAATCAGCACTTCAAACTTTTTTTGATGTAATGGATATTATAAGCTCAGCAATGGATTGAGGGGAAATTGGATTGTGATTCAAACATGCTTAGTTGTGGTTAGACCTACAACATAGTTGTTTACTGAAGGAGTCTTCAGTGCTGACTTTATCCATATCTGAATAATACCGTTTTTATGTAGCAGATGCCATACGAGAAAGATTTGTGTGACTATTTAAAGTAGGATTGATTGGAACTTATAAATAAATTTATAACAAACTGCTGAAAACGAGGACCTTTTTGTACTTCTATACATTTCAATTCAGTTTACAGCTGAAAAGAACAATAATTTACTGGGACAGTTTATATACGCTATGTATAGGTTTTTCAAATTCTTTGCAATGCGTGTAATGAGTTTCTTGGTATAACCCCTTACACCCCTGTCCAAAATGGGAAACGGGTGAAAGAGTATCATTTCCAGTGACAGGTCGTAGTTTGTATTGGTCCGCATATACTCGTCATCACGAGCTTGTTTGTTTAGTATTCCTCTTCCTCTAAGAGTTTCAGTCAAATGTTTGTGAAAAGTCGCCGCTTCATTCGTCACGGTGCTTAAGCATATTAAGTGGATTAAGTTATCGTGTCTGGTGGATTCGATGCCACAGCATGGCCTCAAATTCTCTCGAGGTAACAAACCCGCAATTTTGGCAGTGGCGAACTTTTACATGGGCTCGAGTCTTAATAAAAACCAGGCAGCCATTTCACTGCTCTGTAAATTGGCATCACTGTTTTAATGAATAAGTCTTCGGATCGTAGTTCAGGTATTGTCAGGCAAAACCACTGCACAATCCGGGGTGGGGGCTATTGGGTTTAAACAGGAAAGCACAAGGCTTTGTTTCCTCACACATCTGCTGAGCACATGGCACTGCCATGGAAGAGCCAGTGGGAGGTTGGAGTGCAGTCGCTGCATATTCCTGGGACTGATTACAGCTCATGAGGAGGCAGAGATTAAATCATTCACGTGGCCTCTGTCCTGAACAAGCACATATAGGTTCTGGGTTTTTTTTAATGCCAGATTTAGGATTAGACTGTGAAAAAGAATTTGAATGCAAGATGATAATCGAGCACTTAAAAATTAAGTGCATGTCTAATTGCATTACCAATTGTACACTTTGTATTTTTGATACATAATACAAGTTTATACACAAGTCTATACTAAGGCTTACAAGATTCTGGTCCTGTGTGTGAATTCCAAGCTTTATTTAGGCAATGTAAGGTTTTAGGATGCTAAACATGCTAGCTTGTTTTGATTTTACCCGTGATTATCCCCCCTGGCTTCTTTCTCGCCACACATTTGTGGCTGGGGTTAGTTTGCCCGAGTCCACTCACTTTGCCCTGGCCAAGGCTTTATTTAAACTTAAACAGACAGTCCCACACACAGAAGCCCTGAGCATAGCGACTTTGATCATTTCTTTCTCCTCTAAGGCCTTTGGATCCTGTTTGATGTTGCCCTCACTGATATGTTTCCCATCAGTGAGCAGGGGTTTGTAGTACAGCACATGTGCATCATTTGAGGGACGGGGTGGGAGGGGTGAGAGAACTCCGCGCTGAAGTTGTTAAAAGAAGAAAAACACTTGTTGTTCTGAAACTGCTCATGGAATAGTCTGCACAATTAGCCTTTATTTTCTCAAATTGGCGCTGAGCAGTAAAGCTTCTCTTTTGAGTTCACCTAGAGCGAGAGCCTAAATCATCATCTGTGGTAGGCTTGGATTGGATTCTGCTTTTGTTGCTCAGGCTCTGTAAATGCAGATATCAGCCAAAACTATATACAAGCAACATTCTGATGGAATTGAATAAGAAAAATTATATATGGTTAGAAATTATTGTTTTTTTTTATGATGCAACATTCATTTTTAGCCTGATATAATGTGGGCTATGGTTCGACACAGTTTTTAATTTGGGATGTTTTCAGAATCCATTCATAGCTTAACAGCAGTCTAAAAATAGTAGTCAATAATGTATATTTGCATTTACATTAATGGCATCTAGCAGATACTCTTATCCAGAAAAGCTTACTGAGCAGTTGAGGGTTAAGGGCCTTGCCCAAGGACCCATCAGTGATAGATTAGTGGTGCTGGGATTTGAACTTGTGACCTTTCATTCCAGAGTGCAATGTCTTAAACATTGAGCAACCACCTAATATAGTCTCTAACAGTAGAGTGGTACAGAGGGAAGCATTGCTGGGAGACCATTCATATAGCCAATCTCTATGTTTTATCCGGGTCCTCTGGTTTCCTTCCTCCTCTTGAAAAAACACCAGTGGATTGGTGAATTGAAAATGCCCGTAGGTAATAGAATAAGTATATTTATGGGTCCTAGCTGGGTTTTTTTGCCTTGTTTCTGGGATAAACTCAGAAAAAACACTCAGGAAAAAAACAATCACAAGGTTCCATGGTTTTACAACCTGAAATCATTTTCTTAATGGTGCATTCATACTACATTTTCAGTTTGTTTGTTTCTTAGTAAAGAATTTAGCTTTTAAAACATATAGAAAGAACAGAAAATCCTGTATTTTTGCATCTTGTCTATGTGGTTGGAAGAGATTAAGAAGGATAACCAGGATCACAAGTTGGGGATTTGTCAGGCTAACAAAAGGATGTTCTTTGGATGTTCCAGCCTCGCCATCTTTTTCCTGGCTCGTCACGAGTTCTATTGAGATTCCTCTGTATTTCTACCCGTGGGTGACAACAAGGTTATGGTTAACTTAGAATAAAACCTTAATAGGAGAACCTGACAGCCAATACCCCAGACTTCCCAATTTATTTTTCTTGTATACCACTGTAAAGTCCCGATATCTTCTAGAGTTACTGTAAATGGTGGATTTTTGCTACCCTGTGGTCACAGTGATCTTGTTTTTGCTATGCCTCAGTGTGCTTGCATATGTGGTGCTTGAGGTCTATTTACAGATGGTTTTATTCATGTTGATTTTGGTTTACACCATTTTACAGTTATTTGAACATTTGCAGAGGTTGCATTGTTCAAGGTGAAACCACCCCATATGGCGCTGAGACAGACAAGAAGGATAGGTAGATGTTTTTACATTTTATTCTACACTAATCATTAAGTAAAATGCTCTACTGATGGTGAAATGGTTAAGTACTGAATACGTATTGTGTTTGATTGAGGTCCCGAAAGTGAATGTTTTCCTTCAATTTCGAAATTTGCCTCTGAAAGGATTCTGGCACCAGAACCCAAGAGCTTTTTAAACACCAATGCCTCCAAGGACTTTTCTGGCCTCTGCACTGACCAGCATTAAATTGGTTGCTTGGAAATAACTTGTAACCAATAGAAAGAATAAAAAAATGATCAAACAATACATAAGTACTACTTTGCTAACATCTGAGACTTTCTTTAAGAACATAAAGAAGCTGTTGTTTTCAGTCACATTATTGACATTTTTTAAACCACTTTATGGTAAAAACAAGTACCATGTGTACTTGTTTTAGACCTCCCTCCCCACTGGGAAACATAAAGAGAAAAGTGCTGTGGTAAATAATCAGTAGGAACTGCATTAAAATAAATTTATACCTGCAAAATTTTGAAGGCATAAGAACACTATAAATGAACCATTTCCTGTCAAGAAAATAAACAGTGAACCACTACTTACCTTTGCTAAAGTTTTATACCTTTAAGCATGATGTAGATTTTGGTTATATGAATAATGTGTTTTAAATAGAGGCATGGCCTCACTTTCTGTCTGACATCTGAGCTCATAAAAGTCTCTCTTAAACGTTTTTTATATAGTTATAAGCGCAATTCTGAATCACCTGAACTTTCGAAGGCCTTGTGTAGTTTGCTGTCATGATCTAAACTCGCAATCATAATGGATCGGGTGCTTGATGAATAATATCTTAGGCTATTCCTGTGTAATATAGGCGTAGAGAGGCCTAAACTTCACTTAAGTTGCTCACTGGTAGACCCATGTCTGGAGACCATGAAGCATTTTTCATTTAACACCAACCACACGATCTTCAGAGAATGCCTATTTTCACAGGTACTGTTATGCGAAAGGAAAAAAAAGAAAGCAGGTACAGATTGTTCTAACTTTGCAATCATACTGTGCTATACTCCATCATCCAATGGAGAAGAAGCGTTAGTGTGTCAGTTGGGGTGTAAAGTGTTAAAGCTCATATAAATAAAGAGGACACGACCATGAAGTTCTTGGCAGCAACATAACTGATGGAGAACAAATGTAATGTGAGCTGACCACAGAAATAATTTGAGGTTTATGAAGGATTTTTTATACCAGTGAAAAGGGAATTGCAACAATGTTTTGCCATCTTTTGGACCAAGAGAGGCAGCTGGGCAGCGATCACAGAACTGAAATAAAGCCGTTCCAATACATGACCTAATATTGGTTTCAGACGGGATAGGGTGGAACAAAAATGCAAACACTAAACGTTGAAAGGTATAAAAAAGAGCCAGCGTTCTTTAAATCCCAGAAAATCGCTTACTCCAAATGCTGGTCGCATAACTTCAAACGTTAAGACGCTTCAATTTCTAGAGAATATCGCATTTTTACCTCAAAGAACTGTCAGTGTTGGTAAAGCAGGATTTCCTTAAGATGGAATTTGGAATAAATATTGTATCGCTAAAAATATTTTTTCTCAACGAGGGGGAAAAATAAACAAACACACCAAGAACACCATTCTGAGACACCGTTTACTGTAAATTCATAGCGCTTAAGGACAGAGATAAAAGAACAAAAATGGTGTCTAATTACTTCCTGAACTCTCGATTTGCCCTTCTTTTTCATGCACATGCAGACTTTCCTGAAGTAGAATTATGAAATCTCTGAGTAGAACTTGCTTAATCTATTAGCAATGAATGTAATCACTTGTATACATTTATAATGTATTTAATTAGTACATGCTTGTTGATACTCTCACGATTTTAAACATTTTATTGTGAGAAATAACAAACCCAGTCCTTCTAGGGCCCTAAATACGGTTACACAAGGACAGGCATAAGCCTACACCAGTACATCATTGTGACTCGTTTGTTTGAAATGAATTCCCAGTGAATTTGTTTGATAGCTTCTTTTCAAGTCAGTAGAGAATGGGAATGCATTGTGGGTGCTTTCACCCTGCTTTCATGCTGTATTCTGCTAACCCTTTAGTGCCTTTTGGTATTTTGACCTATAACTATACTCGCATACTTAAAATTTTCACATAAAAGACAAGGCATGGGGGAAAAGAGACAAATATTTACAATACACAATCAACAGACCATCTAAACTGCCTTACCATTTGTCTATACACTCCTGTCTAATGCATGAACCACACGGGCTCTTCATTTATCTCCAGAGTCACAGACTGAGGTGAATAATGCAATGCTACACATCACTGACCCCAGGCCTTCCTCTCTGTTTAGTTTTCAAGCCTCTCTCATGTCCATGAGCAAAGGCCTTTAACCCTAATCTGCTCAGTTGTACAAATGAGATGATTGTAAGTCGCTCTGGATACGGGCATCTGCCAAACGCTGTACATGTAAATGCTTAAGGCTCATGTTTCAGGAAGTCCTCGGATTTAAAGTGGCATCTTTCTGGTTACTAAAACAGACTGATTTGGCCTCATTTTCCACTAATATTAATCTTTTTTTCATTTTCTGAGTAACAAAAGTTTACAGACACCTGGTCCTAAGTATGATATGTGCTTTTTAAGCATCAGTTTTCACATTTAGTCCCAATTTGCTGTTATAATTTGCTCCACTCTCCTGGGAAGATGTTCCTCCAGATTTTAAGGTGTACTTGTGGAGATAATGTGCACTGGTGTTCGTGAAATTAGGTACTGATTTAGGTGAGGAGGTGAGGAGGCCTGTGAGTCATCATTTTAATTCAATACAGTTGAGGTCAGAGCCCTATAGCAGGAGATCTTCCACTCCAAACCATGCAAAGCATATATTCATGGCGTTTGCTTTGTGCCCAGGGGCATTGTCATGCTGGAACAGGTTTAGGTCCCATAGTTCGAGGAAAGGGAAAAGTTTATGCTACTGCATCGAAAGACACCATGTTCAGTTGTGTTTCTTCAGCTTTTCGATAATCGTTTGGGGGAAAAAACACAAATGGCTGGGGAAAGTCAGGTGTCCCAATACTTTTGTTCGTATAGTGTAACTTTTACAATTGTTGCATTCAGCATGTGAGAGTTGTGTTGTGATGAATTTTCAGCATTGGTTTCATTTTGGGGGTTTTCTAATTTAGCTGTTAAAAATAGCCTTCTGTAATATTCAGAATAAGTTTTCTGCTGCATCAGTAGTTATGAACAGGTGTCAGTCCTCTTTCTACAAGCCAAAATGTCATTTCGATCCCTACAAGGCAAACAGAATCACATATTTACACAATGTCGTCGCAGCTCTTAGCTCTGTCAGATTGTTTTCAGAGACCGAGTATAACTTTAAGGATGGCACACAGACTTGTATGACCTGGCTGAGTTTCTTTTGTGTAAACAAAATTTGTCTTATGCACTGTTTGTAACAGCGCAGTTTGTAAAATAAACTTGCTCGCTGGCAAAAAAAAAAAAAAAAGTCCCAACGCAGAGCTGTCTGTATATCCTCATAGACGAACTGCTCTGCCAGCCAGCCGTCCCTGCCCTTTTTTTTTCATCCACAAACCTCTGCCTGACTGCCTTCCTCCAAACATCGCATCAGTCACAGAGAACCAAAGTGGTTCTTGGTTGGAGGTTTAAGTTCAGCCTTTGCCATGGGGAATAACATGAGCCAAAGAGATATGCTGGAGCTCAGTGTTTGGTTAATGTGTGCTTTGTCTGCTTTCCAGTCAGAGAACAAAATTCTGGAGGAGCCACAGTGTGTACCTTCCAAGACTAGCTGGTAGTGTGCTTAAGGAGAGAAAAAAAAAACGTTGTTTCTGCAGACACTGCTTTTTATGCCCATGCTCAGCAGGCCTACTTCCTAAAAGAGGAAATTTTGGAGGACATTTTTTAACACTATGAATAAAAGTGTAATTCGAAACAATCAGATGTAATTATTCCTAAATCGCTACTGTAAAAGTGATATTAATGCCATTTGTGTTCGTGAAAATTCGAGGGATACGACTGGAAGTTTAGGTTTATGTGATATTTTTTTTTTTTTTGCTTTTGGGGTTATGTTTTTTTCAGCATTTCATAAAATCCTCGAAGTTGCCTGGAAATTATGTAGATGAAGCTAAAGCTTTTGGATGATGAATGATGTAATTGCTTCTCCATGTCATGTCCTGTAGTATGTCTCAGCTGAAAAAAGGAAATGGATTTGGGTTTTTCAAGAGCTGCCAAGAGCTAAAAAAAAAAAAAAAAAAAAAAAAAATGAATGGAAAATAAAATAGACATGGCTCGTGATAAAATGCTAAACCATAAATTACAGAGAACCTTTGTACCTCACTGAGATTGATATCTCTAAGTAAAACTTTGTGTTATTGTTAAAGGAAAAATAACCCGCCTGCTCTGCATAGTAAGTTAGTATTGAACTATGAGTGGTCATTTTGGGGGGAGGGGGGGATTCATGGGTAAAGTGGGTTCTAATGATCGAGTGGGAGGTGGAGGGGACTTATAAATCTGCTTAGAAAAAGAAAAGAAAAAAACCCTCATATGAACTATCACACCCTTCTCAAATCGAGCTCAGCTGGGAAAAGTATTCAAAAAACGAACTCTCCTGAAAGTTGGCTTTTCTGTCATCATAGTCTTTGACTGTCAGTATTCCATAATGCACTGTGAATGTGGTTGGATGGAAGGTCCATATGGGATTAATGTAGATCACAGGTTTTGCTGGAAGACTTTTAGTAAGTTGATTTAAACATAATTTACTGAAGTATGTTTGTTTTTGTCTGTCTTTCAACCTTAGTGTATATACTCATTTCATCTGTTTCTGGATTTCTTTTTATTCAGACATCTTGTTGTTCCTGATGGGGGTCATTGAAAAGTCCTTGAAATTAAATGTTTAAAGTTTGAAGAGATTTTTTATTTATTTAGCTTTTTCCTTTAACACCAATAAAATGTATTGGGGAAAAAAAAAATCATTATTGACTTTGTTTTCCAAAACTCCCCTGCAAATTTTTTTATTTTTACAGATATTATTATTATTATTATTATTATTATTATTATTATTATTATTATTATTATTATTATTATTATTATACCTATTTTATTTAATAATTTTTTTTTAAATTTTTAAATACTTTATTAATCCTACAGGGAAATTATTACTTTTTCGCGTATCCCAGCGATGTAGTAAGTGGGGGTAGAAGGAGCTAGAGGGAGTAAGTCTCTTGTTTTTGGCTCTTTAGCTAAAAAAGAATAGTAAACCTGTGATTTTTAATCAATGAGATTAACTCTTTTTGCAAACATTCAAGCACATGCATTAGTGAGAAGCTCAGCTAGGCAAAAGGCAAACGAGACAACACACCTCATAAACTACCACCGGAAAAATAACAGCATTGTCAACCTCTAATGAGCCGTTTACGTCTCCAGGATGCCCCGTCAAAACGTCAAAGTCATAAGCCAAGAATAACTCGAGTATGCGTCACTTTGGAATCTTATTTTGACTTTTGCTTCACTTTGGGCTAAAAGAGCATAAAATGGTTAGCCATAATGCCTCGACCGTGAACTTGTGGCCTTGACGGTGAAACTTGCATTCCTGTGGACCTGAACATAAGGACGGAAAACTCCTATTCGGCTACTAAAATGTATGTAATGGTCGATGTTATGGCTTATTGCATTTTCTTTTATTTCAAAGGCATTTTTTTTTTTTGCAATTGTAATGTATTTGTAGTAACACTGTGCGTCATAAAAGTTTTTTTTTTTACCTGTTTAATTTTAGAGTTAAGATTAAAAAAGGAAAATCCATTCAAATTTCACACCTTTCATATTGTTTGTGTTAATTTGAAAATACCATTCCTGGTGTAGTCATTCCTTACTGTCTTACAACGACATTCTTTAAAATTGTGTGCTTTTAATTTTGTGGCAGAAGTTTGAGAAAGGCCTAAATATGTGTTTAATGGTCAGATGTGCGAAAGCCTTTAACATTATAGTGTAGAGTATGTAGGATTATAGTACAGTGTTGGTGGTCGGAGGTTTAAACTGCTTCTCTGTGTAATAGATCTTGGCCTGAAGGATGAGGGAAGTGTTTTTTTTTTCTTTAGTCTTTTCACCTTATATGGGCAGAAGAAGACTTTTAAGACCAGAGCCATTTAATCTACTGGATCATTTCTATGGGATACTATTAGACATGTATGTGTAAATCTATGTATAAACATAAGGGCTGGTATGGAAAGTTTCTGTCAACAGAAGATCATGACTGTAATCTCGGTAACCCACAGACTGGATTAATTTAGGGTTTTTTTTAATGAGTTTTCTTGGTTGGTTCTGGAGTTCTTCCAGTTTATGAAAAAATTGGTGCAGTTGCTTTTAATCCAGTTATGAATTACCTCATAGTCAATTTGCATGCATGAAGAGAATTTGGGCGGTTCAGTCTTTGATCTTGTGCTTTTCTGCCTCTCAGATAACCCAGTCATGCCATAGCTGTGCTCTCTGGCATGTTCCCAGTCCTTTGCTCTTTTGAATCTCCAGGACTGAAATGATGAATAATTGCAAATACATATCGAGTGAATAGTTGCGAAACAGTTTTGTTTTGGTGATGAATTTAGAACTCATCACCCCCACCATAAGTCATACTGCTTCAACATGTTTTCTGACAAGCTGTGCGACTCGAACATAAATCTTCTATGTTTGATTGATGATAATGACCATAATCTGAGCAAATAGCTGTAAAACTGTTTATGCTGGCATTGTGAAAATAAGCATATGCTATCCAGCTAACCACCTGTGCATATCATTAGAATAATGTTTACTTTCTAAAAACTATCTTTTGTAGTTACGTCGGCTATCAGGCTGAAATACACAACGTTAAGCTTTATGTCACAAAAAGGCTCCATCTGCAAAACATGCTTATGGCTAACATGCCAAGTTCTGCTCAATCTAGGAAATACTGGCATGTGCCTACGAAATGAGTCTTCCATGTGTAACATAAACAACTAATTTAAGAATTTATGGAGATGTAAGAGTTGTAGAATGAAAAGGTTCCTTTTGGCATGTGTATTAGCTCATTAAGAGCATGCAGGGATTTGATGGGAGCCCTATTTGCTAAGCTGTGGGATCCTAAACTTTGCTGCAGAACCTGGCCGCAGTATTGCTCCAAATCGAATGGGGAAACTCATTCAGGCCTTTTTCCTTCTGAAACTTTATTATGCCATGTTTTTTTCCCCTTTATTATGTAGGGTTTTTTTTTCGATTTGCCTAACCCTATCTGGAAAGCAGTTTGTCATTTGTGTACTTTATTTCTTAACATTGTGTATGTTTTTTTTTTTCAATTCCAATATGGCCTGTTTTCTTAGGTATAGAATACAGTCTCTGACAGGATTGTGCAAAATAGTTTGTTTTTACTGAAGAAGGGACCCCATATTTTGCACTGTGGTTGCCATAAAGTGGCAGAAATGAACCTTTTTCTACAAATTTACGAATTTAATTTAAATCGACTTCCAAACTGAGATCTAACATATGAACTTTGTTTGGTTTAGAACATCTGTATACCTGCTCATTCATAGCATGCCTAAAATCCTTCCTATTCATTTCAAGAGCTTGCGCCGATCTTCACGTCAGATATCAATATGAGGAAAGAAATGTGATTTCATCGGCGTTGACTGGGGCGTGTGTGTCGGTGCCAGGATTGTGTAAACTGCTGATCTCCAGGGATTAATTGTGGAATGCAAAAAAACATCCATTGGGTGTCCGTTTTTTTGTGGGAGGAAATGCTTTGTTTAGTGACAGAAGCCAAAGGAGAATGGCTAGATTGGTTTGAACTGACAAGAAGCTTATGGTATCTCAACCGCTTTTCACAACCACCTTGCCGAAACGCATTTCAGAATGCCAAAAACGGTCGTCTGACTCTTAAATCAGACGAGAGACGGCAGAAGACTTATTGGTGCTACGATAGCCTTAGTCTGTGTAAGACGAACATCAACTAGTCTTTTTTTTCAGTCTGGGTTGCAGGGGTAAGTCATGGCCATGTCAGCATGTGGTCGGTGAAAAGCTGAACAATGTTGAACATTGAATGGGGACAGAGTTCCATTTTATTGCAGCTGCATGTGTTGTCGCATGCTGCACAGAAAAGAATTGTAGTATATATTTCGTTATATATGAATAGTATTTAGTGAGTGTTTGTTTTTTTTCTTCTTCAATGGTACTAATAAATCCTTAAACACTGCTTAACTGCTTGCTTTGACACGTAGGGAAAAACGTGTCCAAATTACTTGAGTGGCTCTTTTTAATACTTTACTTGAGCAGGGGTAGGTGTGATTCGGCTTGTGCGTAATAGATTTTCCTCTTATTTACAGAGCATGTGTATATATGTGTGTGTGTGTGTGTGTGTGTGTGTGTGTGTGTGTGTGTGTGTGTGTGTGTATATATGCGTTTACTGCTATTGACTTAGTCAGTACCTTTGACACAAAATGTTCATAGCCATGAAACCCTAATAATTCTTGGGGTAGGAATTACTAGCCTCTGTTTTTCTTGGTACTCATGACTGATATGTAATACGCTTTATACCACGTGTCTGAGTAGAATGTTGTGGAATCTGTAGCTCTTGGTGCAACCACAACTTGAAGCCAGCCTCATTACAGTATAAGGTATGGCAAGAGGTTGGGGGGGCAGCACACATGTACCTGATATTGCACTGCAAGCCACCATTTTGTTCACTTTTATATTTAGCGGCCTTGTTATGACTACCAGAATTCCTGTCGATAAACACAGAGCTTGGCAAGTTGTACGGAGTGGAGTTTATGTCTGTGGAGAGAACTGGGAGAGCTGTTATTATCCCATCATTTGTGCAGAGGATCTGAGAAACAGAGCTAGAGTACTGCCATGCAATTACAATCTGGTCATTGAAAAAAAAAAAAGCACAGCTTTAGTAGAATCAGACCATCTCTCTTGCTTTCCCTCTGTCGTTCTCTCTTTTCTTCTCATGTGTGTGTGTGTGTTTGTTTCTTGCTGTATTTTTAGCATGTTGGCCGCAATGTTACATCTTGTACACTTCCGGACCTCCTTCAGTGACAGGAGTTCAACCGCTCTGCCCAACCACCGACTCTTTTCGAGGGTTTTTCTGGTTACGTGTGCACGGTTGAAATGACGTCAGTTTAGTGCCTCACTGTTATCTGATAGCGGTGAAAGATTTCCTTAGCTATTGCTATTTTACAAGTAAGACATTTAAAAGCAGGGTTTAGATTAAAATAATGGGGTTTCCCGAGGGTCCTTGTTAAGGGGGTCTTGAACTGAAGACTGTTGATACTATCAGAGTTGGAGAACAAGGATGAAAAAGCAGGAAAACCTGTACACCCATTAAAAAAAGATTTACTGTCAAAACTGAACACAGTTCATTACATAAACTGAACTTGAGTCATTTAGGCAGTATTTTGATTATCAGGAGTATATATATGTAAAACTTTACCTTCCAGACTGTAGCTGCTAATTTGATAGCTAACTTTGCCAGTTATTTCTATTTGCATGACTGAAAAGAGATTGGGTTTGAATGTTTGTGGTAGAGATCTAGCTCCCAAAACAGTTTAAACTTACACTGTCTGGGAAGAACATTACATGCCTTACTAGGAGAAATGTAGCTAATTCAGCTAATTTGACTTCCAACTCCATGCCCTTCAGTCAACATGATTCATCTATCTTGGAAAAGCAGCTCAAAGATTTACTCTTTGTATATTTCTTTTGGCTTTAATGTGCTTTTTTGCAGAAGATCATGTTATTCTGAATGCTGTCTTATGATCCATCCTCATCCTTCATCAAAGAGCGCTAAACTCTACCTAGAGTCATGGTTTCCCACCGCATTTCGGTTTGTTTGGCCTTATTATGTGCTCCTTGATGTGGTGGATAATTGGTGTACAGTGATTTTTCCTGTAATTCCAGCACCTGTATTAGTGAATAATAAAGAGGTAGAGAACATGCTTGAGCCAGGTGTCTACCTTTGCCAGCTGAATCGTATAAGGCCATTAAAAGATGCTTGCAGCTCAGGGTAAGAATTTGGCCTTTCATACAGGAGATAGATATGTTATCGTTATTACATGGTGATGAAAACTTCACTTCTCAAAGCCTCACTTCTCCGAGCCTCTTGGTTGAACAATAAAGGTTTTGTGGTGATACCATTTCTTCCTCCAGCCAGAAACTACAACTATGCCCTTGAGTCTTGTTGCATTTGTCTCATGGGGATGCTCACACGTGGTATTATGTCAACGGAGTGTCACAAGAAAAACAGACTTTAAAAGCTGGCATGAAATTACATCACTTCAGTCATTACAAGGTTCCCTATTTGGTGGCAAATTAAGTGTGTAATTCGAACCTTAGAAAATAAAACGAGAGTTTGGGTATTCGGCATAACTTTGCACGCTCGTTGAAGGGCCATTTCCAATTAGTAGGCTGGTTTAGAGCCAAACTCCAGAAGGCTACAGAGGATATGGCCATCAGGTTTTTTCTCTTTTTGTTTTTACCCAAAAAAGATTAAAGGCTTGAAATTGTGACGTATTTCTGTGCTCACAAACATCCAAACTCCGCATCCTTCCTAACCTATAGTAAAACCCTAAATCGGGCCTTGGAGACCTGAATGTACAGGAGTCAGTTTCAATGAAAGAGCTCATAAGAGACTCATTGACCGGGTACATATTACTTTTTGGCCTGAATAACAAACCTGAAAGGAAATGGACTCTGATGTTCAGGTACTTCCCAGAGTTCCTCACCAGGTCGTAGTATTTGTGGGCCAGCGGATTTCAGGCACCTCTAGGAGCTATTTTTCATGAATGTCACTTTGGGCTAAGAGCATCTACAGACACACTATCCCTTGGGGAGGGTTTGGGGGTTCTTTCTATCCTCCAAACATGCTTCATTTGAGTTTTCCGTTTTCTCCAGGTTATCCATAGAAGTACATGGTGTGCTGGTGTTTGGTAAAGAGAATAGTTCCTGGCAAACTTTGCAAGAGCTCAAAGCTATTTCATCTGCAGAAGACAGAAAGAGATGACACTTTTGGAAACATGAAGCTACCACTGACCTGCACGACTTATTATTTTTATGTGCTTTCTTTTTTCCTCAGAAAGCAGCCAGCTACCTCTAAAGTGACTGCCCTTTATTTCAAGTCTCCCTCATTTTATTTTATGACCCTGGCACCCATCTCTATCCGAACGACTCGCTAGAGGGCAAAATAAAGTGTTAACAAGCTCCTGCATTTTTAACTTGGCCAAAAGTGCACCCCTGCCTCCCCTGTCCTCGTCCTAAAGCCTGGCCATTCCCAAGAGGGAATTCGGAAAAGGGGTGGGTGGGTTGTTCAGCCTCAAAGCTGTTTGCCGTCACCTCTTTTACGAGGGCTCAAGAGTGGTCTGCTGGCCGACGGTTGCCAGGCACAGTGTATGCTGAAAAAGGAGAATGGGCTGTGAAAGGCACTGATTCAGGGCCCTGAGCACTCGCAGGCATGCTGAGCCAAAATAATCAGATCAGCCTCTTGACCGAGGCGTCTACACTGGTCCATTTGTTTTTTTGTTTTTTTTTTTTGCCCGCCCTCCTTCCTACGATATAGGCACCCTAAGCTTAGGTCTGCTTGTATAGAGGTGGAGGGAAAGTCACGTTTGCTGTTATTGTTCATTCTTGGCATTAAGGTTGATTATATGCATTTATTTTTAAATAAGCTTCATTTGTTGAGCCATAGGAATCATAGATGCAGGAACAAATTAATATTTTTAAGGAATGAATAAGACTTAGCAATAATAAAGCTTGTAGCTGTACATTGGGGCAAAAAAACACGAGAAGCGTGAACCTTGTCAAATGCATTAATATCATCAGCAAAAATATATATATTTTTTTACAAATAACGACGCATTAACAGCAATAGTCTTGATGTTAATGACATCCAGGTTTGCATTGCTTGTTGGTATAGGAAGTCCAAAAACGTACAGAAAAAGAGCTTGTGTTCTCTCGGAACACTATGGAATGATTGTCCATGGTATTGCATCATCAAATAAATCTGGTTTTAACTTTTGATGCACCTCACTTCCACATCTGTTGCACGTATGGGAACAACTCCATGTATAAGGAATGCCATCTTAAAAAGATATTCCAGAGTATTACGTTATTAGTGGAACATAAACAAAATATTGTCACATGGCTACCAGCAGTAAATCTTTTGTAGACTGTTCTTGATGGTGTCTATTGCAAAATATATCTAAACCCCCTGGAGATTTGCTTTAACCAAAAATGTACATGTTTGGATGCTAAATAATTCTTTAGAGTTTCCATGGGGTTTTAAAAAGTGTAAAAAAAAAAATTTTAGGTTTTAAAAAGTCTTACATTTGTTGTTCACTAATTTTTCAGATGTCCACGTAACTCTACCTCTAATCTTGATTGAAATTCTCCCTTTAGCATTTTAGAATGGTTTTTCTTGTTAGTTTTCCTGGTGTTGTAGTTCTTTTTTTCACTAGTCCAAATGTAATTTGCTGTATTACGACTACAAATGAGACCAACATGCAACAACCAATCAGCTTTCTGTTATTGGTGCAATTCTCTCTATTGGATTGTACCACTGATATAAAACGGTTTACGATACATGGCTTGAAAAATAATTCATTTAGGACTTGATGTGGGTCTTAAATTTCATTCTTAATGGTCTTAAAAAGGTCTTAAAAAGTCAGAAATTTTAAACCTGCAGAAACCCTGCTTTAGACAAAAAAATATCTCAGATATTTGTTGTAATGCTTCACTTCCAGTGGCTGTTAATAATATTTAAGTTAAGAGTCACGTGTCTGTGACAACTGTTTTTTCCCCCCTAATGTTCCTCTCTGAAAGTCACTTTTGAAGAAGCCGTTCACACGTTAACACGTTTGTTAGCTCAAAGCCGTGTGAAGGAAGAGCTGATTCTGAACAAGCTGACAGCGAGCAATGGAGCTGACGTTAGCACTCAAACAATTAACAGCTCTGTCTTCATTTGTCAACCCGTGCGAGCGTAAATCGCTTTGGTTCCCAGCCAAAAAACAGAGTAACTCATTCATCTTGGTTCACTCCCTCAGGATACAGCACAGCAGCGTGCCAAGGTTAGCCTGCACATTCTCTTGTTGGTTTTTTTTGTACTTTCTTTCCTCGAGAGAGCTGCAAAAATTATTTAATGTGTGCAGAGGTTAGAAAATTGTTCGCATTCCAGATATGGAGAATTAAATGTTATTTCTATCTCTTTCTTTTTTTTTGATATCGAGAAATGTCATTCCATGTTCCTGGGTTTTAACTCGCACTATAGGCCGTAAATAAAAAATAATTTCTCAATGCAATTCCCAGTTCTGTGACTTTAAGAATGTGGGAACTGCTTCTTTTCAGTTTATTTTGGCTTTGTGTGAAGTTCTTACTTATCCTCCTATATCACAATGTGGGGATAAGTTGCATCTTTTCTTTCTGCATCTCTATAGACACAAACATTTGTAATGGTTCAACTCAAAAGGTCTGATAAGCTGAATTCTCCATCCAGTAATAACACTAAAAATGCCTGTAGGCTGATTTTATATAAAAAAAAAAAAGATCTGCCCAGCAAATCTCAAGCCACAAAAGTTTTTTGCCTGTTTTGTCAGTCAACATAACGGTCTCATAAAATCTGCCTGACTCTTCAGTCTTTCCATTGTGTTCAATAGAAAAGAAACATTTTCGATTTCCTTCTCAGGTCTCTTATTCCTGTAGGCCCAGATCTGATTTCTGCATTGCTGAATTTACATAATTTAATAAACACTTACACACCGCACTTTTCAATGAAGCTGTTATGAGTGATGCGCTGAAGCATTGTACATTTTAGCATGTATAATTTACTTTTGTTTACATGTTCCTTCAAAATATGTACCCCCCCAGAAAAAATGCAATATATCTGCATTCCCAGGTAAAAGATAGATAAATTAGGTTCGATAGATAGATGGTTTCCTCAGCAACAAGAAAAGGTTCAGTATATTCAGATTTTCTTACTTAGTGTGTATTAGTGTATATTCTATGCAGACTTTTAGGTTATACAGCTCTAATATCTGCTTAGTGTGTGTGTATGCATGCATGCATGTATGTATGTGTGTGTGTAGTATGCACACATCTCCGTAACTGGTGCCCGTGAGATTCACATATTGATGCATAGCCAAAGATGTGGTGCATTAAAGATACATATGAAGCAGCTACCGATACGATAGGATTTACTCCTTTCTATTCGATTCAATGCAATTTGATGCAATGGAAATCGAAGATTTTTTTTGGTTCAGACAGACAGCAAATCATCAATTTACTTAAGTGCCTTCTGACTTATAACACATGGAAAAAAATGATCAAATAAACCAGGCGTTCTTTTCCTGTTCTGTCTCAGAAAGATGCAGCTCTACCTCTGCCATGTTAATCTGTATTCTATGTGACTATCAATGTAACTGTCAAATCTTTCTAAATAATAAAAGTATAGCAAATCTATTAATAATAAATAAATAAATAAATTTTTTTAATCTATGCAAATATGTTAAAAATGATTATTTTAAATCTGTGCATCAAAATCTTACCACCCCCAATATATATATATATATATATATATATATATATATATATATATATATATATATATATATATATATGTTGTGCATTAAACATTTATAATTAAATCCTGTGTTATAAATGAATAATCCAGTCATATAGTTATAATAATCAGTCTGATGCAAGATTAAGAATCTGAAGACATTTTGAAAACTACGCATCAATTCATCACAGTAAATTGTCCAAAAAAACCCAAACGTAAGATAAATAAAACCAGTGTTGATTAGATTAAGAAAATGTGTAACACTTGTATTACAAGTACTAATGATTGCTGCAATTGTCCGTAGTTCACATAGTAATTGTTCACAGCACTTGTAATGGCTGCAGATGCTATTAAGTCCTCATTCTCCAGCACGTCTTAGGTCTGTTGTACAACCAGTGAGTGCTGGACGAGACGAGACGAGACGAGACGAGACGTTCCAGATTAGTCTTCATTACCTTTTTGTTCATTAATGCTAATCGTCAGAGCAGTAGTGCATTCTTAAACGCTCCATGCTAATTGAGTGCTGTGTAACTATGTGGGCGATTTCAGCAGGGACCAGCTGCTTACTGCGTGCCTAATGTGCTTTCCTACTCGCATACTTTTGAAGCACACGTATACGAGACCGTCATAAAGATTAGTTCAACGAAGAGTAATGTTCTGAGCGTTGACCTGCTTTGATGTCTCGCTGTATCGGACGAGAGGGAACAAGAAAAGCAAGAGGGATGTGTTTTAGTTGGAGTGTTTTCAGAAATAATGTTATTAGGACATTTAACCCTTCGGCACAGAATAGCTCCCTGTCTTGTATAAATGTGAGGGTTCTTATGTATTTTTTTTTTTCCAGAAGGAAGCCATTTTTCAGTTTAACAAGATGGTAATTAGTCTGTGATTATTTAAGTATGTAAATCTTCCCAAACCTCAGATCCTCAGCTAGTATTCGTGTCTTAGATGTGGCCTTAGACGCTGCATAGTCTTTTTCAGGTGCTTGTTGTTTTTGGAAAAGAAAGCCTCATTCCTCTTGGGCATGTCGGAGCCATCAGTGCTTTTATCACTCGTTTCTGTTTTAAATTTGCCGGTGTTTTGCATTACTTCAGAGCTCCTCTAATCTCCTGTGATATGTTTGGTGATTAAATGAGTATTCCTTCGGGTACCATTGCAGGGCTGCACTCATCTGTTACTAAATCCCAACCTTTAGCAATGTTCATTCTCATTAGTGTCACAATGACGGAATATTTTAATTGCTAAATATTTTATGTGTATTATATGTATCCACTATATATCCATGTAATGGCTGTTTTTTTTTTTTTTTGGTCCACGCCTCTTGAATCTGAATTGACTCTTTCATAGGGCTAACCATTTACTACAATCTGCTTTTCTGGTGATTGAATCTTTATAGAGTGTCTAACAGCATGTAGAAATAGTGTTGGCGCATCCTGCGCTGGGATTTCTCTTAAGTGCTGTAAACTAATAGCTCGTGTTATTTCTTGCCGATTGACTCTCATCGTGCATGTCTGTCTGCTCTTAAAAGGATCCGAATCGGGATGGAAAGGCAGGAAGTTTCTCTCTGTCGTACCGAAAATGCTGCCAGAACATAGGGCATTATTTTCAATTGAGGCAAACATGACGAGATTTTAAATCGTTTAAACTTTCAGCACTGCTAAATAATTTGAAAGCACATAATCCAAGATCATGTCAGTGAGAATTCACTAACTTTTACTTACTCTCTTCCTTTTTTTCTGTGTTTTCTGCAGCAGCCAGCGTGAACCTGTCAGAGTCTGGAGAGATTGAGCCATTGGCCGAAGCCCAGAGCAGAGGCTTGCCAACTCCAGAAGGTACCCGAATTTAACTCTGAACTAATCTGCATAGCCCCTTTACATTTTTTAAAGCAAGGGCTACTTCAGGTCATGTGACCTTAAGACATATGCTGGATTTTAAATTTGTACTCGCCTGTTTACCATCAACAAACCAATTGTCTGGTGTGTGTTTGCTTTTATCTACATTAGAGTCTAATGGTTTACTTAAGGGTTGCTGTTCTTGGTCAGCACCTTAAGGTTTTCTGGATGAAGAGTACTGAAGCCTTTGGCGTTTCCTCCCTCTTGGTCCATTTTTAGTGTTTGTTTTCACGCTGGCCAGTTTTTCCCATCTGTTAACAAAATTTTTTCTTTTAAATAAATCATTTGGAAACATATAAAAAAACAAAGGAACTGCGATTTTCAGCTTTGAGAAATCTCTTGGAAAATTCTCAGTCTAATCTATTAGCCTCTGTAATTCATTTTTTTTTGTGTGTGTGTGTGTGTTTATGTATTTCCTGATCTCTGTTCCGTCTCTGTTAAGTGCACACTGACAGTTGTAGCACCAGCAGTTCCGGATCATGACACACACTGCTAGTTCTTCGTGATTACAAGTCACGGAAGTGATTAACCTTAAATTGAGTTTTAGGTCAGATGGGTCACACTTCCAGCCTCTTTTTTTCTTTGACTTATTTCTGTGCACACCACTATAATCCTGCACCTGGAGGCGAAACATGACGTGTTTGGCCCTCAGTAAAAGCATTGACAAGTAACAGCCCCTCAGACCACATTCTGAAAGGAAAAATGCCTTTAGGAGCAGTTACAATGCTCTGGTTCATCACATGCATGTCAGACCATGCAGGAAGGCTCCTTGTGAAGATCTAGATCTTGATATACGGCTTTATGCGGTCGTGCCGGGGCGTGCGCCTGCACTCAGGCCTTCGACCCACATAAATCATGTAGAAAGAAAATGCACCACTCGGTCCTGCCAGGCCCGTTTAAGAGCAGCTGAAGAAAAGGGAATGTTGCACCGTGGAGAATTAGTATATTTGCTTTGGCCATGATGTGAAGGGTCTGGAAATTAACATAATCAGCAACGGGTTTTTGAAAATGAGCACAGGACAAAGTGATGTGAAACGTCTTTCAAAGGCATACTTATATCACAAATAGCAGTGTGAAGTAAAATGTAAAGCTATTAACATGAGGTTTGACCCTGGCTAAGGGCTGTTTGAGATCTGGGCTGTGTTTGGAGTTGTTAATGTCGAGTCCTAGAAGGCAAAGTTGTTACTCTGGAGTGTGTATAAAATTTCACTTTATTAACATTTTTACATACTGCAGCCAAATTGTAGAGGGGAAAAGGAAAAGGTCGCACACTAAGCGGTTACATCACAAGTAAAAATTGCATTTCGAATCCAGGTGATTACTGCATAATAACAATAATCTCATTTGTTGCTTTATTGAGTCAAGTTCTTATGTCATCACTTCATATCGCATGGGTCTGATTCATTGATGTTAATGCGGGCCGTTCTGCTTGAAAAATGCATCTCCTTGACTGCTTTGGCCTTGCTGTTCGTTTTCATTACACACTCTGGATGTCCATTTACACAGCTGAGTGTGTGTTGGCATGATGCAAGAGGTGGCTTTACCTCAAAGAGGAAGAAGGCTTGTCATTCTGATTTATTCCTATCAAAAGAGTCAGTGAGTGCCTTTCTGATATCCCAGTGCCAGTAATAGGACTCCATCCAGAGAACTTGCCTTTTGAAAGTATTGATAATTCTCTTGGTCCTCTTGTAATTTATTTAACCTCGAGGTTAGTAATGTTTCTAAACCTTTGTGGTGTTGGTTGTTGTTATTTCTTCCTTTGCCATTGTGTAATTCTGCCAGAGATGCTCCTTATTTACATTGTTTGCATTTGGCAGACAGTTTTATCCAGAATGACTTTAATGTGCTTTGAAGTCTCCATTGATAAAAAAAAAATACCAGATCCAGATCATTCCAGATTCTGCTTATTTTTTTTTACCTAGTTGGATGGATTAGTGACAAAAAGAACTTCACTTGTGAAAGAGTTCCATACTCAAAATTTTGCTATATTTTGTCACATTCCCTTATCCCACTAACCAGCCCTCCTTTGATAGAAGCAGAATCGAGAACAGAGAGGATGAAGGCTAGCACAGGCTTCCACTAAGACCAAGAAGCCATTGCATCTTTTGGGCCGCCGTCCATGCTTCATCACAGGGCAGCGTAATACACAGAGAGAGACATTTAAACGTTTGCGGCAGAAGCCCTTATCGAGAGCGACCTAAAGTTATATTTGAGCAGTTGAGGGTTAAGGGCCTTGCTCATGGGCCTAGAAGTGACAGCTTGGTGGAGCTGGGATTTAAACTTATGATCTTTTGATCAGAAGTCCAAGATCCTAATCACTGAGGTACCACCTCCTGCCCTCTTCTGCATATAGGAGCATACAGACACCCACAATTGGCTAGTGTTGCTCTGAATGTCTACTGTGATTGATTTTCTGTTGTGCTACTTGGGTGCCTATGAATATGACAGTTTGATTTTTCAACTGGTCTTTGTTTTAGTGTTCGGTCAAACCAAGTCATTGTCAAAGGGCCTTTTACTGGTGTGGTGGTTGGGTCAGGGAAGGCTATAATGGCTTATTAGGGCTGCCAACATTGTTTAGCACATCGGTCATTTCCAGCCCCAAGCAAACAAACAAACTACCAGTCTGCCATCTCGTCTGGCCTGGACACAGCACATACTCCTCTGAATAGGTTTCAATAAGGAAGAAATAAACAGTGATTTAACAGAGGATAAGGAGGAAAATGGCAAAAAAAAAAAGGAGATAGCAAAATAGACAGGCTGTGTGTTGAGCAGTGGGCTAGGAAACTTTAATTAAACATGATGGTGACATCATGGTTGAGTGCCTCTTTGTGGTGATGGGCACCGTTAGCAGAGTTTCCATTGCGTCAGGTCTGAAGCTGCCTCGAGCCCCTGCTGTACAGCCATTTTAAGCACCCTCTCGTGTAGCTGGTGGCCTGGCTGCATGATCCGTGCGCATTCCTGTGCTGATTCAGTTAACTGTAATTTGCATTGGAGCAGCCGAGGTGAAAGTGGAGTTAAATCTGTCTGCGGTGGAATTCTTCAAATGGGTCATAAAAGTAAAGCGCTGCCTTTGGCGAAGGCACTGTCCATGTACAACACAAATTTGCAGTATCACTGTTAGAGTGGTTTCTTAAAAACGCTTGGAGAAGCATGCCAGTTCTTTCACCATTTGTGAGGTTGTTTTTGCCAACTCCTTTTATTTATGCTTTCTCCCATGAAAGATACACTTATCCAATTCGGGGTTTGATTTGAATCAAAAATTAAGCTTTTCAGTCTTTAATATTTAAGCGTATCCAATCTGGGATCCAATCAGTTTATCTGGGCAGAATGTGCAAATATTGTTGCATTTCCTGTAGTAGAAAATGAACATGCAGTTTATTTGATTACTTATTAAAGGGTAGGTCTAAACTGGTTTTAGAAATATACTACTAACTATAATGTTACTTGCCTAGATACTTAAGAGGACCTGCTACATCCAAATCTCTGGTTCCCGATAACCTGTGCTGCTGGTGCCCATAAAGGTGCAGCTAATATTCCCTGCCTTAGACTCGAGTCTCCTAGAACCAGAGCTCTTTCAGGTTTCTCAGAAGGTTCTTCACTGAGGAGAGCAAACCAAAGGGGAAAAGAGTGGTTCTCCCATGGCCGAGTCTTAGTGTTAGCTTTGGCTTTGCGAGTCTGCCGACAAGTCATCAGTATCCAGACTTCTCCTGCAGAAGCTGTACTGGTCTCTCTCTTATGTTGGATATACGAGGTGGTATCAAAAAGTTCCGAGACTAGTTTTTTAAGACGCCAACAGATGGCCAGTCAGTTTGCCAGAATACATTGTACATCGGGAGCTGTGCGACTAGTGCTATTCTGATCACGTGCGTTTTCACGTCTGCCATTCTGACCACGTGTGCACCCTGAGTTATCCTCATATGCAAGTTTCTTGCAACAAAAAAAACACGTTCCCACTTCCGCACCCCCTCCTACATGCCGGATTTGACTACTGCGGACATCGCCCTCTTCCCGAAGATAAAGCTCCAGCTCAAAATCATCCGGTGCGAATCGCAGAAGGTGCGTGACATGCTACGAAAAGAAGACTTCTAGGACGCATTCGAGAAGTGGCAGGAACGCTGGATTGCTGTGCAAAGGGAATATTTTAAAGGTGAAAGTGTGTAAACGTAGATAAATAAAGTAAACAGAGCTCGTCTCAAAACTTTTTGATACCACCTAGTGTTTCCTACCATAGCGTGAAGATGTGCTAAGTACACATGGACCTCTTGAAGGACTCTTGTACCTCCAGCATGTTTGTCCTTCCTGGCAAAAGGAAGATAAATTCTATGCCACCTTTTAAGGGTACACATACTATGGCATCCTCCAGCTGTACTGCAGCATGTCAGAGCTTGCCCCTGTCCTGTTCCAGGCAGTTTGCAAAGCATGTGTTCTCATTTAAAACATCTGTGAACTGGCTGGAGCAGGAGGAATCAAATTGTGCGTATGTAGCAACAGGTGTGCATTCTGTTAAAGCGCTATTCAATATTAAATCAGCATCATTATCAGCTACATTTCCCACTGTAAGAATTGTATGTTAGCTGTTACAAAGAGAATTCTTCAGCTCCCCACTCACGCTGTGCAAAGATGTTTTTTTTTTGCCCTTGTTCCGATCAGCAGATGGGCATCGTCCAAGGGACCTGTTGCCCACGGGAGGAAAAAACAAAAAACCCCAAGCAAGTTCTTCTACATTTGGAATTGAGACTCTGAGTTCCCCTTTTCCTTCCCTTTTTTCTAAATGCACACGTTTTCAATTTCCCCTTACACCATCCGAAAGCAGATTCTGTCTTAACAAAGAAGAACAAGCAGTCTGACTGAGTTGCAAAGTACGAAACGTCCCTTTTTGCTGTGTTTACTGCCCTGTTCTTGCCCTTTGAGCGATATATATCTTTTCAAATCCCGGTTCCTGGATTTAACTAGATATGAACTTGGCTGTAGTTTCCCCACATAAACCACTAAAGTTTTCCGTATCGGCTCCACGTTTTCACGTGTTATCGCCACTCTTCATCACAACAGAGCCGTAAACGAGCGTGCCCAAAACAGACAGCTTGCAAATCATTTGCGTAGACACCGATGAGAGATTGCTCCAAAACCTGTAAGGACCTGCCTGTTGCACAGTGCGTCACTAGCGATCCCCCCCCCCCCCCACCCACCCATTGTGTTACTTTGTGTGCTATTTTGGACAGGAGGATATTACTAAACTACCTCCTCCACACCCCTTCTATTTTCTTTCTTCCCTCCTTTACCATCGAATGCATTTTCTGGATTGCCCCAAGGCACATTGTGTCAACACGCCTTTTTTTTTTTTTTTTTGTGATTTCTGCAGCTTTTGTAGAACTTCCCATTAAAGGATTTCAGCTTTGCTGTGTTTAAGCTTCTGTTTATAGCCGTATGTGTAATTTGGTCGAGTAAAGTTACATTCGCATTGAAATCCAAACGCGCCGAACGGAAATAAAGATGATACATTGTCTAGTCGTGTTACAAAGCCTGAAGATACCCCAAGCGTATTTTCACTTAACAAGGCTGGTGGTAAGACAGAAGACTTCCATATATGGCTGTTCTTCTCGTCAGACCTTGTGCTTTGCCTTGTTGGTAAGGCCAGAACTGGGCAACAGAGACATAACCTCATCTAGGTATGAGAACGACAGGGGGCTGGTGAGAACACACTGATTGATGGAGTGGGTCCTAAAGTCTGGTTGATAAGATGGAGGTCTGGTGCACCAGTCTCTGAGTGTTTATTTGAGCTCCGTCTGGCTCCTCACATGATCTAAGGTCATACCCTTCACACACTGAGACTGACCAGAGGCCCAAACCCCCACCTTTTTTTGTTGTCTAATTTGTCTGTCTTTTTTCCTCTCTTTTTTTTTTTTAACCTTCGTCTTAGTCTAACCTCATTCAATTCACTTTTATAATTAAACTTTGTCCCAGATTGACACCTCTTTTTAAATGTATTAGCCTATTAATTAAATAGGAAGACATGCAAAAAACCCCAAAAACAAAACAACTGTATATAAATGTGCAAATGTTCAGAAGAAATTTAGTTTGAACCGTGTTGTAGTTTGGCAAAGGTGTGTTGTTTAGGCTCGGTTTGTTGTTATTTAGGCTCAGTATGTTGTAGTTTGGCTGCAGTGTAGTTTAGGTTCCGTGTGTTGTAGTTCGGGCTCAATGTGTTGCAGTTTGTGCTCACTGTTTGTTGTAGTTAGGGCTCAGTGTGTTGTAGTTTATGCTGGGTGTGTTGTAGTTTTTGCTAGGTGTGCTGTAGTCTGGGTGCAGTGTGCTGTGTGCTGTAGTCTGGGTGCAGTGTGCTGTAGTCTGGGTGCAGTGTGATGTGTGCTGTAGTCTGGGTGCAGTGTGCTGTAGTCTGGGTGCAGTGTGCTGTAGTCTGGGTGCAGTGTGCTGTAGTCTGGGTGCAGTGTGCTGTAGTCTGGGTGCAGTGTGCTGTAGCCTGGGTGCAGTGTGCTGTAGCCTGGGTGCTCTGTGCTGTAGCCTGGGTGCTGTGTGCTGTAGTCTGGGTGCTGTGTGCTGTAGTCTGGGTGCAGTGTGCTGTGTGCTGTAGTCTGGGTGCAGTGTGCTGTAGTCTGGGTGCAGTGTAATGTGTGCTGTAGTCTGGGTGCAGTGTAATGTGTGCTGTAGTCTGGGTGCAGTGTGAAGTGTGATGTGTGCTGTAGTCTGGGTGAAGTGTGAAGTGTGATGTGTGCTGTAGTCTGGGTGCAGTGTGGTGTTGTTTGAGCTAGGTGTATTGTAGTTTGGGTACATTATTAGAAAGAAAACAACTTATGCAAGTAATCGAGTTATGTGAGAAAGTCTGGACATTGGGAAGATTTGGAATCTAGAGAGCTTTGTATTCAAGCCACTTCTCATTTATTAGTTTTATTAACAGATTCAAATCCATCTTTGAACCCACCAATGTGGTAAAAAAATAAAAAGCATACACAGTTTATCAGTCCATGGCATATTTTTGTGATGATCCACCAACATTGATAGAAATTACAGTGAAATGTTTCCATCTGAAAATGTTTTTCTCCATCCAGTCACGTATCCTAACGTCACCTTTGCACTAATGTGTCATCTCTCACTTCTGTGTGAGGCTCTGACCCGTGCTCACTCTTCCTTGCTGAAATTAAAACCTGCTGGATTCCAAGGCTGCGCATGGTAAACCGCGGTTAGTCTCCGTCACACGCGAAGAGTAAAAACAGATTTCAGTCACTTTCAGTACCTTCGCCTCCTCACCTTACTTTCTTTTGTTGATTTAGAATAGGACTAACAATTCTGATACCCACATGAGTAATCGTGAGATATTTAACACCAGTGTTCAAAAGGCGACGTGCCAATTTACTGTGGGTAACCGTTTTTCACAGGTTATCTATTTCTTCATGTTTTTTGTCTTTGTGAAAGTACTTTAATTATAAATGACATTTCAGTGTCTTGCAATAATTTTTTCTTATTTCCGATCTGCCAAAAACAACACAACCTTCCTGATGATCCACATTCACCTTGCAGCCATCAAGCTGGAGCTGCTTAGACCAGTATGTTTGTTTCACAGGCTGGAAAAAAAAAATCTGCAGTTACTTAATCCAGATGTGGCAGATCACGCTTTCTGGAATTTTGTGCTTTGTAAAAGATCAGGCCTTTAAAAGCAGAGTCGCTGGCATGTTTCTGCTAAGACTGCGTTGCTGCTTTTCTGGCATATAAAAGACGGAGATGCAGATGTGCACATAAAGACACATATCTCGCAAATGTTTCAAGAGCATTGGGTAGTGTGTTGGATGTATGTTGCTTGAGGCATTTTTTGCAATTTGGGTCTTTGGTTATTGTCTAACAGTATGTTGTACCCAGGCCCAGTGGTGGACAGTAACAATGTAAATGAAATATGTTCCTGTACTTAAGTAGCTTTTTTTGTTTATACGTACTGTACTGATTTATTTTCATTTGGGGAGACTTTTACTTTATATTCACTACATTTCAAAGTCAAATATCTGACTTTTCTTTTTGTCTTACTTCATTTTTAGTCAAGCATGCAACACCAATCAGGGTCGAGCACGTGCTCTGTTTTGAACTTGTTTTGATTGCCGCTTATCTAATTAGCACAGGCATACAGTTCGGCATCAGTTTAACAGCAAGCAGAACATTTTGAAAGAAGTGTTAGAAGAAACTCCAGACTCGAACTCTCGAACTGGTTTTATTTGTACGTTTTTTTTTTTTTTTTTTTTTTAAGGTTTTGGGCTCATGATAAATTAGATACTAATCAGTGTTTGACTTATTAATATCATTCTATTAATTGATCAGTGTGTTAGGAGAAAAACCTGAGTATTTTCACATAAACTGAGTTGATTAAGTAAAGAGTCATGTGACAAAAATGATAATAGGAACATTACAGCCGTAAAATCATAGCACTTTGGACACTTAAGTACATTTGAAGGTAAAATACTTTTGTACTTTTACTCAATGAAAGTTTAAAGGGACACTTTTACTGGAGTCATATTTTACTTAGTGGATGTCTACTTTTAAGTACATGCTTGGTGTACTTTGTCCACCACATGCCAGCGTGTTGGTCTTTATTCAGTAAGTTTTGACAGTGTTTTGCAGTTGCAGTGTTCAGGGAAGTATTTTGATGTATTGTTGATTGGTTTGGTTGAGCGGTGTTCTGCAGTTTGAGCCATGTCTTGTTGTTTGGATATGTAGAGCTTGAACAGTGTTTTGTAGTTAAGGCAGTATACTTATGTTATAATTTTGGGCCATGAATTGATGTAGAAGCTGTGTTTTTGAATTAATTCCTTTTTTCAATTTATCCACTGATTCAAACCTTTTTCTTTTTTTTTTTTTCTCATCCCCAGGGTACTTCTTGGAATTTGTGGAACCCCCAAACAACATGACCATCATGCAGGGTCAGACTGCTACACTGCACTGCAAAGTGGCAGGTAACCCATGGCCCACCATCAAATGGTTAAAGAACGACGCCCCAGTGGTGCAGGAGCAAGGCCGCATTTCCATCCGCAAAACCGAGTCTGGCTCAAAACTCCGCATTCAGGATCTGGACACTACTGACACCGGATATTATCAGTGCGTCGCCTCCAATGCCGTCAAGGTCATCTCAGCCACTGGTGTTCTCTATGTGCGCCTAGGTAAGAGCTTCTAATGCTGAACGTAGAAAATTGTCAGTGAACGATGACACCGTCAAACAACGTGCTTGTTGTTAGCATCCCTTAACAAAGCCCTAGCTGATTTTTTATGCAGCTATAATGTTCTTTTAACTTGATTGCCTTTCTGTGAAGAGAAGACTATTAACCATCATAATAAGCACATTCTCTCCTGCTATATGCCAACATCATAGGGTTAGTGTTCTCCATCCTGTCTGCATCATTTAGGGTATTATTTGATCTATATGTTTGCAGCTTGTTTTAGAACCATATGCATGAAATCATTGATGGGTATCAGGGGTTTATAGCATGGTGCTGGTGTAAATCTCAGTCACACCACTGGAAAGGACTTCCCACTGTTTTGGCTGAAATTCGTTTTTTAATAGGGAAACCTCTTTACTAGAAGCGAGTTGCGTATTTTACACCATGTTTTCGAGTGTTTCTGAGTGACGATCTGCCTCCTTTTTTCATGCAAAGTGATCTGAGAGTAAGAATGCTTTCATTTCTTGCCCTCCACTCTTGAAAAGCAAGATCAGCCCTCTTGAAATCACGAGGTGCTTCTCAGAGAAGTGGAAAGGTTAATGGCAGATGAAAGACCTGGGGCAGGCTTGAGCAGTTCGTCCTGGTTTAGATCAGAGATGCAATAGTGTGTGTTCATGGTGAAAGCTTTAAATAGACAAAAATGTTCTCAGTGCAAGGCTGTTTAGCCTGTTTACATAGGTGATCTTACATTATAATTTGATATGGGTTTTTGATGATTATGGGGTTTAGCTTTTATTTAGATGAGATAATGAATAATTTACAGCAGCTGATTGTTACTTGAACGGAAAACCACTGTAATATATTTGCATGGATGATCAGTGCAGTCGCATAAACGAACGTTCTTCAGAAGATTTTTACCTGTCTGGTGAGCATGTTATACTTGGTGTTCTCAGACTGACCACTAGAGGTCGATCGATGGATTTTACCGAAACCGATAGCGAGGTACTTGCTGGTAACCGATTAATCAACCAATAGTTTTTCAAATGGATACTGGATAAAAAACAAACAGCACTTCGAGTAAAATAGTTCTGAACTTAAATAAATTTTTTTAAAGTTAATAAACTTTCTTTCAACTCATAAAAATGAGTATCAAATTATTAATATATAATAAAATTCTAAATAATAAAAATAATATGGCGCTCTCCGTGCAGCATGCAGTCTTGCGTTTAGAAACAAACAGCATGTGGTTTCATTGATTTGCCTCTACAGGCAGATTGCATAATGACAGCGGGTCTTCTCAGCCGCTCCAGCATCGAATGCAACCCGGAAAAACTATCAGTATGGATTTTTTTGCCGATAGCCAATAATTCCATCTAACTATCAGTGCTAATTAATCAGCAACACCCATGAATCACTCTACCTCTTCTGACAACCTTAACTCAAGACCATGTTGTGCACTGTCTTACTGTGATGACCAAATTTGTTTAGAAACCATACTAGTGAAAAGCTTTCTTTACTTTATAGATGAACTTAAAATGTTGTTTTTTTCCTTATTTTTACAGGCCAGTCTCCAACCCATGGTCCAGATGATGCGTAAGTTTTCTCTGTCTATGTCTTTTGTGTGTTTGAGTCTTTTATGTCACCTGGTTGGTGTACCTGACATTTGAAATCACTCTTTCAGAACAATTTTAACACTGTAGCCTTTGTCTTTTCTTATATCTAAATAGAGGCATTCCTGCAGTGAATTAGTCATAAAACTCATTTTGCTTACTCATTACCAGCATGATAGCGAGGCAAATGCTTGCTGGGGTCAGTACGTGTTTATTCTCTACAATTCCTGTCAGTGGTAGTCAGTCATCTGGGTGTAACTCCTATCCGACAATTCATCTCTTTTGAAGCCAAAACAAATCTTTAACAAATGGAATAAACCTTTTTTTTCTCCTCTCTTCTATGAGCAGGATAAGTAAAATGCAAATCCTATATCATGTCAAAACTTAAAATTCACAGCTGAATCAAGGACAGAAAGCTAATTCAGACTTTAGTATCATAATAATATCCAGTGGCGATATTAGTATCATATTAGTATACATTAGTATATATTAGTAGACTTCTCAAAGACTTTTTCTACCATCATAGTGATGGAACTAGGGCTGGAACAGGTAGTGGGAACTTCAAACTGTTCCACCTGTTTTTTATGTAGGAGTTACTTAATGAACGACATCAATGTTAAAATCACAAATGTAAAGTTTGTAAAATTTTCATTATTTATAATAGGTTTTAACGGATATTGACCTGTTTGACCGGTCCCTTGGATTGAATCGATTGAATGGGACCTAGTGTTACTACTGTGTCATTACTATATATAATTCCAGTTCGAATACCCTGTTCATTAAACATGAAAGTTAAAACCTGAAA
This sequence comes from Silurus aristotelis, assembly GCF_946808225.1. Lineage (NCBI taxonomy): Eukaryota > Metazoa > Chordata > Actinopteri > Siluriformes > Siluridae > Silurus > Silurus aristotelis. Next base: position 2,564,270 of record NC_139591.1, read on the forward strand.
CATATATATAATACAGACATGTCTGAACTTTTCTCCTATCAAGGGCCAAAATTAAATGTTAGTTGAGGACTGAGGGACCACTAGTGTTGCACTACACCAAATTCTATTATATAAAAATAATTATCATTTATGATTTCAAAACATTTAGAAACAAATAAAAAGCATGACTCTGTCATCTAATTACCTAATGCAATTTTCCTTTTCTAGTCTATTTAAACTTATAAATACCACATAGAGTTCAATGCCCAAAACTGTGAATTCAGTTCAGGCTCCTAACTATACAGTCATATGTAATATTCTAAAATCAGCGACCTCTAATGAGAGACATGAAGCTCCGAATTTGTCAAATTCACTTCACTTTTCTTCTCTATTCTCTTCTTTTCATATCTTTTTTCAGCTTACAAATATAAATAAATTATATTAAATATTAAATAAAGAGCGGTCAAGTAATAACATTGCCATTATAACATTATGAGTGGTGAAGTGAAGAACACTGATAATCTCTTCCTCATGGCACCTCTTAGTGGGTGGATTTATTTATTAGGCAACAAGTGAACATTTTGTCCTTAGAGTTGATGTTAGAAGCAGAAAAAAATGGGCGAGCGAAAGGATTTGAGCGAGTTTGACAAATTGTGACGTCTAGACGACTGGGTCAGATCTATCAAAGTATCGATCAAAAGTGCTCCAAGGAAGGAACAGTGTTGAACCGGCCAGGATCAGGGTCGTGGGCGGCCGAGGATCATTGATGCGAAGGCTGGTCCGTGTGGACAACAGACGAGCTCCTGTAGCTCAAACTGCTGGAGAAGTTCATGCTGATAATGCTCAACGGATCAGAACTGTTTTGGCAGCAAAAGGGGGACCAACAAAATATTAGGCAGGTGGTCACAATGCTATGTCTGCTCGGTGGCCATAAAGTTATGCCTGATGTATATAAGTGTCTATGTATATACAGTACAGACCAAAAGTTTTGACACACCTTTCATTTAAAGAGTTTTCTTTATTTTCAAGACTATGAAAATTGTAGATTCACACTGACGGCATCAAAACTATGAATGAACACGTGGAATTATATATGGAATTATATACATAACAAAAAAGTGTGAAACAACTGAAAAATTTCATATTGTAGGTTCTTCAAAGTAGCCACCTTTTGCTTTGATTACTGCTTTGCACACTCTTGGCATTCTCTTGATGAGCTTCAAGAGGTAGTCACCTGAAATGGTCTTCCAACAGTCTTGAAGGAGTTCCCCGAGAGATGCTTGGCACTTGTTGGCCCTTTTGCCTTCACTCTGCGGTCCAGCTCGCCCCTAAACCATCTCAATTGGGTTCAGGTCCGGTGACTGTGGAGGCCAGGTCAACTGGCGCAGCACCCCATCACTCTCCTTCTTGGTCAAATAGCTCTTGATGCCTTCAGTGTGACTCTACAATTTTTATAGTCATGAAAATAAAGAAAAATCTTTGAATGAGAAGGTGTGTCCAAACCTTTGGTCTGTACTGTACATGCTGGTGTTTATTAGTGGTTATTTTCCATCACCTCATATATTACATGGCGAGACAAATCAAAAGTCACCACGGACTCTAGTTTGAGGATCTCGGCTGTAATATATCTTCATAGTCATTACTTGCTCATAAAAGGCAGAGCAATCAGTGATCTTTAAAAAACAACAACAACAACAAAAACAGGTCTCATTTTAATAGTGGTTATGTAACTTTGCTTGAGTCTTTACCTCGAAACCCTCCCATCACCGAGTCTTAATTGCTTCTAGATCATGCTCTAGCATTCAGTTGGTGGAAAAAAGGACCCCCTGCTCCTCTCGTCTCTCATCTCCCTCCTCCTCCATTATTCCAATCTTCATCTCTCCTTGACCTCTGCGAGCTTAGCTGCAGCACAGCACTTCTTGTTTGATTTGGCCATAAAAACCGCTCTGAGAGTGAGACTGAAACGTGTTCGCCCTGGAGCACTTTCCGTAGATGCTGTGTGTACAGGGACTATGACTGGAGTCAGCGCTACATAGGCAACAAAGAGCCTTTCTCACTCGGAGAGGGTTTTGGCTAAATTTCCCTGAGAACCAGGGAGCTGGTGGCCACCATGCCCTGAGGAAAGAAAGCACAGGGTGACGGCCAGATTGAGCCTTTTCCAACTTTTAAATAAGGGCTATAATGTCTGAAGGGACATTCAGTGGAAACTCTGCTGACATTCACTATTGTATTTAAAACCTGAGAACAGGGTTTCCTCTGAGAGGCTTTCTATTTACAAATTTGTCTCCTGTGCTAGGATTAAAAAAAGATCACACTGACCTGGGTGCTGTTTTTGAATGATCATGTACCTAGAAAAGTGCATATAGTTTCCTTTTAAAGGTTTTCTAAGTAAAAGATACATACTGTGGGAAAAGTGGCATTTTTTTTATTGGCGAAGAAAGTCCAGTTTCGTATCTTTATTTCTCAGTGCGTAACTGGTGCAGGACTTCTTTCACTGCCTGTTGGTTCATATGGTCTCCTGTGTAATGTCTTTCTAAAGGGCTGATTGTCAGAGGCTCAGCTGGTCCTCGGGTGGTTTGTGAGCATGTAGTGAACTTTACCATGTTCTGACTTACTGATGAGTATCAGGGTTGATAAATGGGCTGAATAAGTGTAGAAAGATATGCTCTGATAAAGATCTTCTGTTATGGGGAATGATTTTTTTAGGATTTCAGTATATACTATACATGGATGTGTGTGTATGCATGTATGCGTGTGTGTGTGTGCGTGTGTGTGTGTGTGTGTGTGTGTGTATGCCCCAGCAGGCCCAGTGCTTCCTCTCAGGTCACACAGACTGATTAGGACCGTGTTGTAAATACCACAGTGCAGGAATGCTTTTGTCCGTCTTATTGCTCCTTCATCAATTGCTTTTCCCTCTGAATCACTGCTGCCCTATGGAGATGCTGTCTCT